>NC_090931.1:25616420-25916420 GCF_040938575.1 Ambystoma mexicanum
CATAATGGATATCGATGAGGTGTAAAGCGACAGCTGTTTTGTGGCTGAAGAGGCACCATCCTGTCGCCGGGCTGTGGATGACATGTATTGCCGTCTGGACGCTCTTTCCTCTGTGTATCAGGTCACACATGAATTGTCCTTTGGAGGTCAGTGGTTGTGTTGCACCCATTGAAAGATATGGGCATGTGATGGTTGTAGCGGGAACTTGTTGGCCAAGTTTTCGTAGGTTTGGTGACTCATGACATTGACGGTGGCTCCCTTGTCTACTAGGAACGGGGTATCCGTCTCTCCTATGTGGACTGTCACGCGGGGTGCGGTGCTGTCGTCTGAGGAATCAGAGATGAGGCAGACGTACTCCCTGCTGTATCAATCTTACTCTGCGTATTGTTCCAGTTCGGGTGGTTGTTCCTCGAGGGGAGGGTTCTCATATGGGTCCCTGGTGGCATTCTCCCTCCTGAGTTCTTCGTCAGGATACAATTGCATGTGGTATATTTGTTCTTGGATGGCGTAGGTTTCATTTGCCGGTTCTACTTGTAGGTTCTCTACTGCTCTAATGAACCCAGAGTTGGCCATGGTTCTGGGGTTGGTGGTCTTGGTGTTCTCCCGTTCAGGGTATGGTTGTGGGTTGAAGGGTTGAAGGATCTCGGCGGTTCAAAGCGCCTCGCTGGCATTTGTTGGTTTGGTGGCCGGTATGCTGGCAGCAGGGTGTTTTCTCCCGGCACATGCTCTGGAAGTGATTTTCTTGGCTGCACCTCATGCACATTTGGCATATTGCGGGGCACTGACCTTTGTGTGGGAATTCAAAGCCGAAGCGGTAGCATTGCCTTTCTGGTGGTGTTTGTCTCGTGGGGTTCCACTGGTCCTGTCTGTACGTGTTGCCGGGTTGGCGACCTGGTTGGTTGCTGGTGATGGCCGCTATGGAATCTGTCTTCTTAGGGTTCTCCATGTGGTCAGCATGGATGTCTACCCTTTCATATACTCTGGCTAGCTCAGGTATCTCCTTCAGGGGTAGCAGATTCTTTAGCAGGTGTTTGCGGAATATTGAGGACAGGCATCCCTCGATAACTCTTAGGCGGATTGCTTCATCGTCATTAAAGTTGGCGAAGTCGCAATATGTGATTTTCCTCTGGAGACGTAGTATGAACTGTCCGACTGTTTCCTGGGGCATCTGAGTGCACTGGTTGAATATATAGCATTCACAGTCTCTATTTGGAACGACTACTAGGCAACTGTTGATGGCTTCGATGAGTTTTGGGTATGTCGTCCTCTCTGCTTGCAGGATGGTCTTGATGACGCTTTTTATGTCTTTACAAACCAGGTTTGTGAAGATATCTAGTTCGTTCTGTGCGTCCTGGTTTCCTACTGCCCTCATGAATTCTTCGAATTCGTCCATCCACTCCTGCCATCTCTGGCCCTGATTTTCCTGGGGTTCTAGTGGGAATGGGTTTGGGTGGCACAGGAATGATACAGGGTTGGTGGGAGTTACCCCCTGTGTTGTGGGTGCCGTGGTGTCTACTGCTGCGCTTCCTGACTGTGACAGGGTCGATAGTGCTTGGGCGTGGTCGTGGCGCCACGGCGAAAGTCCTCGTTTTCAAGTGTTTTGTCGCTGTATTGATGTTTGTGTTTTCACGTGGTTTCTCACTATGACTGATGCGTGCCCTTGTTTCCTGGCTTTCAATTGGCTTATCGCTATATCTGATGTGTGCCCTTGTTTCCTCGCTTTCAAGTGGCTTATGGCTATGACTGAGGCTTGTCTTTGTGTTCTTGCTTTCAAGTGGTTTATGGATATGACTGATGCTTGCCTTGGTTTCCTCGCTTTCAAGTGGCTTGTGGCTATGACTGATGCTTGCCTTTGTTTCCTCACTTTCGAGTGGCTTATGGCTATCATTGATGCTTGCCCTTGTTTCCTCACTTTCAAGTGGCTTATGTTTATGGCTGCAGTGTCTGTATTGTGCCACTTTCCACACGTGCCGGGCCCTCCCATCTCCGTACCTGTGCAGTGTCTCCTTCCGCCTGCTCGCAAGACTCCTGGGTCTCCCGCTACTTCGGCGGGCATTGCTCTGCGTTCCTTTCTGTGCACCCGGGCCTCCTTCCCAGATGCGGCAGCGTCTCCTTCCTTCCTGGCGGGGACGCACACCTCAGCTCTTCCTCACTCACTCCTACGTGGCTGGGCTTCCTCCCCGGACGTGCTGCAGTCCGCTGGCAGTCTTACTTCTGTCCTGGCGGGTGGCGCACTCCTCCGCACCTCCTCTGGGCTGCTGGGCCTCCACACCGGCACTGCTGCACTGCTTCTTGCTGGGGCGCCGGGTCCCTCCGTGATTCCGGCTGCTCTCCGGGCTCCTCCTTTCCTCTGCTTCCCTTCTGGGCTGAGCTGCCGGACCTCCTCACCGACGTTGCTGTGTTGCCTCCCGCTAGCAGCGCTGGGTCCCTCTGGGACTCCAGCTGCACTCCATGCTCTGCCTTCTCCTCCTCAAAGGCAGGTTCTTCTCTGCTCGTCACCAGTTGTTGTGGGCATGCTTGGGCCTTAAATAACGACGTGGACACTGAGTATGTCTTAACTCCTTTTTAATCTCACATTAACTGCCGTTTCCTCCTTTCCCACCTCCCCTCCCCCCATCCCTCCCCTGTCCCCCTTCTCCTTTCATTTTCCCTTAAAGGGGCCCGGTCCCTTTTCCCTTCACAACAACCGTGTTATTGGCACAGCAGAAGGAACCGGGAAAGCCATGGTACTACTACTTATTAGGGTGAAGTCCTCTTCAGCCTGGTGGACTCATCACCACACCCACTAGCACTCCTTCCCGTGCTCATGCGGGTGAGTGTGCTTCCCTACCTCGTGGCCCATGTCCAACATTGTAGAAATGGGTGAAAGCGGCTCGTGGGCAAGCGTGTAATATATTTTAGAATATTTGGCCAAGTTAACCTTCTTCAAGGTGTAGCTACTCCAATATTGATGATTGTTAAATGATTGGTGACTCGCCTATTGGTGATATCGATTGCTCTCTTCCCGTGAATCATGACAATTCTATGGCCATCTGATGCTGTGAAGAATACCACGTGCTACGCTCACCATGATGTCCTAATATCTGATTTAAATGTAAATGCTGGTGGCGTTCTCGCCTGTCCCACGGACACTTTCATCTCCAGTTGTTTCATATCACTCTCATTTGCTCTGTTTAGGCTGTTCTTCCATTTCCTGTAACGTAAAATGTAGATCCATAAGCCATCCTGAGTTCCTAAGTGATTGGGTTTCCCTGCTCTCTTGATGTTAGTTTTACTTTCATTCCGTCGCCCCCGTTCACGTTCCGCACGATTACGCACAGCTGCACGCGGACCGCCATGTTGGTTTAATTGATTACATATGCGGTATGACGTCAGACGTTTCACCACGTCATACGTTGGGCGACGTCATCGGCGATGTCCGCGGTATTGCTCTTTATTTAAACACTTCGAAGTTGCTTCTGCCACGAAAGAATGGTACTTGCATTATTACATCTCATCTATAGACGGCATCCTTTCCTGCGAAATGTCACAGAATGCCGTATATATTGCACACATATAAATATTTGCAATTACGTATGATTGTGCTCTGACAGGTATAACTAGATAAGCATACCCGCTGCATCCTAATAATGTGCGACCCGGGCCTATATGCTGATATAGCTGTTTGGCAACAGCACGAGTCCCTAATTTGTCATCTTGCCACTGGTTGGTTAATTCGGTTCTTGATCTCCTTTGATCGCTTGCCACTGGTTGGTTCATTCGGTTCTTGATCTCCTTTGCTCGCTTGCCACTGGTTGGTTCATTCAGTTCTTGATCTCCTTTGCTCGCTTGCCACTGGTTGGTTCATTTGGTTCTTGATCTCCTTTGCTCGCTTGCCACTGGTTTGTTCATTCGGTTCTTGATCTCCTGTGCTCGCTTGCCACTGGTTGGTTCATTTGGTTCTTGATCTCCTTTGCTCGCTTGCCACTGGTTGGTTCATTTGGTTCTTGATCTCCTGTGCTCGCTTGCCACTGGTTGGTTCATTCGGTCCTTGATCTCCTTTGGTGGCCGCTTGCAGGAGTACATGCACCATATTTACTGGCCATCTGTATCATATACTTTATTGCTTTGGAATGATCCCCTTCCGATACTAATGCTCGGCTCATTACGGTATAACAGCCATTTGTTCGCATCAGATCTGTGGTAATAATTATTGATATTGGCCCATTGATTGTTACCATCCTCTTTCTAAATCTGCCTGCTTCTACTCTCCGCCCTCTGCAACTCAACCAAAACAGGACTGCAAGACTTGTCCTTGGCCTCAAGCCCAGGGATCGTATCTCTCCAGGACTGAAATCTCTGCACTGCCTCCTGGTGATTGCGAGAATTAAGTTCAAAACCCTCTGCATCGTCCACAAGGCCTTCTGGGGCCTGGCCGCACTTGTATTTATTATTTATTTATTGTCTTTATTTACTGTACTGTTTCCTATGTACTGCACAGCCCCCTCTCCTCCCCACCCGCACTCTCCCCTTCCCATCCTCCCCTGCACTTGCGAGATCTGAATGACACTTGGCCTAGTTGGATGGCTGTGTGTCTTCCCTGTGTTTCCCCCTCCCTTTTCGCGTCACGCCTTGAAACACTTGTGTATGGGCGTGTTATGAATGCCATATCATTTCATGTCATATCATTTCATTGTTAATGCGTTGGTTTCAAGACCTTCTGGACGGGTTGGAAAATGTGTATTGATGTTTGAGTGCATGCATCTAGCTTAACTGTAATTGCAATTGGCAACCTTGTTGTACATGCGCCTCGTGGCATAGTGATGTGTACCCTTGGAATGCATAGTAGGTTGGTGCACCTGATGTAGGGATGAGACCGAGTTGCTTGAGATGAGCGACAACACTACAGGCACATGATGGGAAACATTCTGCGCCCCCACTGGTCCAGGTTTGGGGGGTGATCCTAGGGCCAGCATTCTATACTTATTTGAAGCAGAAAGTGAGGTAACCGTTTCTCGTGTGTGTTGGACCCCGCTCATACGCACGCACTCAGGCCTACAAATGACACGGAGCCAAATTCGCGGTGAACCAACTTTATTCACCTCCAAACTCCAACTGCCGTCTCCTCCCTCCAGCCCCTCCCTTTCCGTCTTTCCTCCCGCTCTTTCTCCTTGGCTGCCCTTAAAGGGGCAGTGTCTTTTTATTCATGTGTAACACCTCCCCCGTACTTATCATGACAGTCCAGTTACATCTGTTCGATGAGCCTCACCGGTTTCTTTATCGTCCTCGGGGGTCTCCCTGGTGATTCTCGGCTCTCGCGTGCTTGACTCTATTGGGGGTTCCGTTTCCTCTTCCTCATTGAGGCTCTCGTCGGGTATCTCTGGTGTTTCAGGTTCTTCCAGATATAGCTTCTTGAAGAATGAGGAGTTACGGGTAATGTCCCCTAGTTCTCCAGTTGCCGTGACCATGGGCCCTTTGATGGCTGTGATTATTCTTGGCTCTGGATGGTAACGAGTATCCGTTTTCTTGCGCTGTGTTTGTCAGACCAGTACTGTTTGTCCAACTTCCAGCTGTTGTTCCTTTGCTCTCCTTCTTGTGTCAGCCCATTGCTTGGCTTTCCGTCGTTTCTCAGCGTCGCGTTCCCTGATGGCTAGGTCTTCTTCCGGTGTGTAGTCCTCCCATCGTGGGATACGCGTCCTGGGTTGGTATCTCACCATGAGTTCAGCGGGTGGCTTTGCAGTTGCGTCATGTTGAGTGTTCCGGTAGCTTCGGAGCATGCTGCAGATGGCTTTCGGATGGGGTGTCTGTTCCGCTACTGCCTTTTGTCGGGTCAATTTGATCGTGGCCATAAACCGTTTGACCATCCCATTGGCTTGGGGCCAGAGTGGTGTGATTTTTTGATGGGAGAAGCCTAGGTGCTTTGCAAAGTTTGCGAATTCCCGTCCCTTGAAAGGGGACCCGTTGTCAGTCTTCACGACATTGGGGATGCCCCATTCGCTGAAAAGTTCATCCACTATGGGTGCATTGTCAGTGAAGGATGTCGAGGGTGTTTGCTTAACAAACGGGAATCTTGAGTACTCATCTATTATTACTAATAGATACCCTCCCTCTTCTACGGGTCCATAAAAGTCCATTGCGACCTTTTGCCAGGGTCTCGTTGGGAGCGTGGTGAGTTGGAGGGGGTTTGGGTTTGGTCCTTGGGCTGCCAGTTGGCAGGGTCTGCAGTGTCTGAGCATGTCCTCCACTATCATGTCCATATATGGGAACCAGACATAGTTCCTGAGGAACCTTTTTGTGTTGTCTATTCCCCTGTGTCCTTCGTGTGCCAGCGTTGCTAGTGTCTTTCTTAGGTCTCTTGGTGCTACTAACCTCTTTCCTCGTAGTAGCAGCCCTTGGTCAGTTGCTATAAGTTCATCTTTTACTTTGGCTAGCCGGTCCAATTCTTTCTGGTCTACACCTCCTTCTTCAGTTCTGCTTGAGTGGCGTTCTCTCCATTTGTTGGAGCGAGTGAGTGTGATAGCGGCCCTGATCGTTGGGTCGGCTTTGCTCCTTTCCTCGAACGTCGTGGTCGAGATGGTGGGCGGCATGGCATTTGACGATAGGTACAAGACATATTCAGTGGCCTCATGTGCCAAGGTGTCATCTTTGTCCTGTAGAGGGTGTCTGGATAAATAGTCCGCTGGGTTTGCATCTCCTCCTGGTTTATGGATAATGGTGTAATCGTATTCCTGTAGTCTTATCCCCCATCGCTCTATGCGGGGTGGCATCTTCGTCCTGGGGTTCCCAAAGATAGATAGGAGGGCTTGGTGGTCTGTCACTAGGGTAAATTTCCGGCCAATGATGAAGTGGTGGTACTTTTCACACGCCCATACCGCGGCCAGGCTTTCTCTCTCTGCTTGAGAGTAGGCTTTTTCCGTGTGTGACAGGGCTCGGCTGGCGTAGGCAACTATTGCATGGTGGCCGTTGTCTGCAGAGTCAGTTTGTGCTAGGATGGCTCCCAGTCCCACCGGGCTCGCATCAACTGTGATGGTGGTGTGCCAGTCTGGATGAAAATATGCCAGTTGTTTGTTGTTGGTAAGTCCCTCTTTTATCGCTATGAATGCCTCCTGGCAGGGTGCGTCCCATATGAACGGTTGGTTCTTCTTCAGGAGGTTGCGGAGCGGGTCAGTCGTTGTGGCGTAGTTCGGAAGGTATCGCGCACAATATCCCGCCATTCCCAATAGCGAGCGTAACTCTGCTGTGTTCGTCAGCGCTCGAAGATTAGTGATGGCCTTTATCTTGTCCGGGTCTGCAGATATTCCGTTGTTTGAGAATGTGTGGCCGAAAAATGTGAGACTTGTTCTGTTAATGACGCACTTGCACTCATTCAGTGTTAGCCCTGCATCTTGTAGGATGGAGCAGATGTTTCTGAGAGCCCTATCGTGCTGTTCTTGATCTTTCCCAAATATCAGGATGTCATCACTGTAGTTTAGTGCATTCGTCTCCGATGCTATGAGACGCCTGATGGTCTCTTGGAATATTTCCGCGGCAGATGAGATGCCGAAATTTAATCTTTTATAGCGGAACAGGCCGTCATGCGTCGCAAATGTGGTTATGGGCCGTGATTCTGGATCCAGGACGAGTTGATGGTAGCCCTGGTTGAGGTCAAGTTTTGAGAAAAATCTCGCCTGGTTTAACCTGATTAGCATGTCCTCCAATCCTGGTCCTGGATGCCTTTCTCTCTGGATGGCGGTATTTGGGATGCGCATGTCTACGCATATGCGAAGGCGACCATTGTCCTTGGGGACAATTACTATTGGTGACACCCAGGGTGTTGGCCCTTCCGCTGTCTCTATGATGTCATTCCGGAGGAGAAGTTGTATTTCCTTTGATACTTGTTCCTGGAGGTGGAAACCCACTTTCCGTGGGTGTTGTGGAACTGGCCTGACATTTTTGTCTATGTGTAGTTTGATGCATGGCCCTTTTAACATTCCTACTCCTTCGAATAGTTTGGGGAAAGTGTTCTTGAGTTCCCTTTTTGCCAACGGTCTCTCTATCATTGCCCTGACAGATTCGCATGGTAGTGGTAGTCCTTCAATGACCTCCGACTGGTCATAATGTAGGTCAATCAGGGCAAGTGCGTTAGCTGTCCTGTAACTGAGAAGGCAGCGGCCAATAGCTGGGCTTCTTATCACATGTATCGTGGCGGTTGCTGTGATGTCTCTGTGCCGTAGATCGCATTGGAATTTCCCTTTTGATGTCATGGGTTGGGCTGCTCCCCATTGGAAGATGTGTGTCTTAGACTCTTGGATGGGGTATGCCGAAGCTATTTCACGATAAATGTCTTCATTCATGACGTTTACCGTCGCTCCTGTGTCAACGATAAATCTGTTTTGGGCTCTTCCCATTTGAATTGTTACTCTGGGAGCCGCAGTGTCCTCCTCCTCCACACTGAGAAGGCATACATACTCTCGGTCGTAGCCGTCTTGCAGGTATTGAGACTGTTCATTTCCACCTGGTGGATAATGTGGTGGGGCGTAGGGGTATGGCTCTCTGTCGCGCTCCCGGATGTCTGGTGCTTCCGCTTTGCGGTTGTCTTCGCGTTCTAGTTCCTGCATGAAGTCATCCTGATAGGCATCATATAGTTTGTGGTCTTTCCTGTCCGGTTCAATCTGAAGTCCCTCCAGAGCTCTCACTGTGTTTGGGCGTTGATATGATGGCACGAGAGGTAAGTTCCTATCCACTTGGTGATGCTGTTCTTTATGTGCGTCCATTATGCGAGGGGCAGGTCGTGGGCGTGTTGATCCCCCTTCCGGTAGTAGTTCCTTGCACATCACTTGGAAGTGGTTCTCCATTCCGCATCTCATGCACCGTTGCCCGATGGCGGGGCACGGTCCTCTGTGTGGATATTCGAATCCACAGCGATAGCATTGGCGGTCACCCTGTGCTCGTTGTGTCGGGTACCTCTGGTTGGTCCTTGGTTGGGGGTTTAGCTGGCGGGCATAGGGATGTATTGCGGCTATAGTTTCTCCCTTTTTTGGGTTCTCAATGGCTGCTGCCTGAATGTCCACTCTTTCGTAGACCCTGGCTAGGTCTAGCACTTCTTTTAGGGATAAGGGTTTCTTGAGGAGGTGCTTCCGGAACATCGAGGATACACACCCTTCTATAATGCGTAATCTAATGGCTTCTTCGTCATTAAAGTTAGCAAAGTCACATTTGGATATTTTCCTTTGGAGACGTATTACGAACTCCCCTATTGATTTGTGAGGTAGCTGGCCACATTGGTTGAAAGTGTATCTTTCATAGTCCCGGTTAGGTGAGATGACCAGCTTTTCGTTAATGGCTTGCAGGAGTCTTGCATATGTGGTGCGATCTTGTGGAGGGATTGTGCGTATAATGTTTTTGATCTCTCTCCCTGCGACATTTGCAAATATGCTCAGTATGTTGGGAGGTTCTTGCGTGCCAATGGCACCTACGAAGTCGTCAAATTCCTCCATCCATTCTTCCCATCTTTGCCCCTGGTCATGGTGTGGGTTTAACGTGAACGGGGCAGGTCTCCTCATTAGGCTTGCATGAGAGGAGGGAGCTCCCGGTGGTGGTGGTGGTGGTGCATTAGGGTCTGCCGCGTCTGCAGATGACATGGTGGTGTCGCTTGGTGGTCCTACGTCCACTGAGGTGGTGTGCGTGTGTTGTCACCTGGTTGTGGGATTTCTTGGTGTGCAGCGTGGAGTGCTGCGTCTCAGATGCTCGGGGTGCCCTAGTAGGCTTTTGCACAATGGCTCTCTTGTTCTGCTGCGGTGTAGGTTCGCGTGTTGGGGCACATTGTTCACCTTCTGTTTCTTGTGCGCAGAACGGCACTCTGGCAAATGTCACCTTTAGGTGTGTTTACTGATGTGTCACGTGGGTGGGAGACTCGGGGTTCCCCTTTTGCTACCCCTTTCCGACACCTTACTTGAAGGATGGATGCCGCGAGCCTGCGGGTCTCCTCTTCCGTGACGTGTGGGCCTGCTGTATTCCCTCGTGGTCTTCCTGCTTCTCGTGGGCTTCTTCCGGCTCGCGGGCTCTTCTCGTCGTTGGCGTCCGCGGTCCTCTTCTTGCCGAGGGGGCGCGGGACCACCACTGCTGGGCGCTGTGGTCCTGGGCTCACGGGCCCTACGATCTCCCGGTCGGCTGGTCTGCTGTCGGCGGGCTTCCGCCGCCGGGCACTTCGGTCTCGGGCGCACAGGCCCCTCGATCACCTGGTCGGCTGGTCAGCTGCTGGTAGGCCTCCGCCGCTGGGCTCTACGCTGCTGGGCTCTCCAGTCTTGGGCGCACGGGCCCCACGATCTTCTGGTCGGCTGGTCTGCTGCTGGCAGGCCACCACTGCTGAGCTCCACACTGCTGGGCTCTCCGGTCCTTATACACTGCAGGGCACACGGGCCCACCGGGTCTGCTGGGCTCACGAGCCCTC
Organism: Ambystoma mexicanum; assembly: GCF_040938575.1. Taxonomy (NCBI): domain Eukaryota; kingdom Metazoa; phylum Chordata; class Amphibia; order Caudata; family Ambystomatidae; genus Ambystoma; species Ambystoma mexicanum. The sequence continues at coordinate 25,626,829 of NC_090931.1, forward strand.
CTTGACTGCTGGGCACACGGGCCCACCTAGCAGGGCACACGGGCCTTTGCTGATCCGCCGGGCACACAGGCCCTCCCTGAACGCTGCTGGGCGCGCAGGCCCTCCTCACACGGCTGGGCTCACAGGCCCTCCAAACTGCTGCCGGCACGCAAAGGGTCGCATCGGCTTCGTCGCCAGTGTTGGACCCCGCTCATACGCACGCACTCAGGCCTACAAATGACACGGAGCCAAATTCGCGGTGAACCAACTTTATTCACCTCCAAACTCCAACTGCCGTCTCCTCCCTCCAGCCCCTCCCTTTCCGTCTTTCCTCCCGCTCTTTCTCCTTGGCTGCCCTTAAAGGGGCAGTGTCTTTTTATTCATGTGTAACAGTGTGGCGTTAGTACCCTGTTCCAAGGCCTGGAACGTGGGGTGATGGCCCAGCAGCCTCGATTAACAGGCGGGGTGAAGCGGGAATAGTTAATGAGGGCTCTGGGCCATTAACTCCCCCTCACCCCCCCCACCGGCCCTTTCCAAGCTTAGAACAGGGTCGTGGAACGCGGGCTGAGATTAGCAGTTTCAGGCCACGTTTCATGGACCCTGATTGGCTGCTCCTCCACACCCCGGATGCCATGCTGGTGGAAAAACACATCGCTTACCATTGTAGCCTAAGGCTGCCATTACAATGGAAAGTGACCTGTTTTTTCCACCAGCATAGCGTCCAGGGCTGTCAAGTGAATGAGAAACCGCTGCGAAGGAGTATGGACTGCTGGCCCTCTAGTACTTTAATACAACTCTGTACCGAGCGGTGACACCCAGGGCTGCTAACATAGGAGGCACTGCTGTACCCATGCAGCTTCTGCTGGGGTCCACAACGTGATAAGCGATGGCCAGATGATAGGGCAGGGTACCTACGTGCATGGGATCAGCCCCCCTCCCCCACGGCCACCGTGCCAGGGCAGATTCAAGTTGGGTCTTTTACGGTAACACAATGAGCCGTCCACGACTCTGGGAACACAGCTCGCTGTCCATCCCACGTAGCCCCCGCCCCACCCCCCAAACCCCTCACCCAAGGCTACCTTATGCTTCATTTAACCCGCTGGCCATGGCTATCTGGACACATTAAGATACTCGAACCCTGAAGGAGTGACACATGTTTCTGCCCAGACCACAATCCACACTTCCTGGCACACCCAGGCCCCATTAAAGGAATTGCATGTGGTATACACCCGATCGTTGCTCACTTGCAAATGTACCCATTGTGAAGCCTCCTCGCCCCCACACACACCTCATCGGACCCAACCTAGCTGCCCTCATTCCCAATCACCCACCCCCCTCCTTTACCAGCACCGCCCATCCATCAGCACACAGACCCTACTCGAGCCAGGCTCCCATGTCGCATGCGTGCGGGTAGCAGGTGTGCTGTGCAGTTCGCAGTGTTCAGGTCTGTGACTGACAGGTACGCCCCCACCGCCGTCGCCCCACTCACCCGTCTGCTCTGGGCTGGGCATCTTCACGTCATGGTGATATAGGAGACCGTACAGGCAGGGGCATATCAGAAGGAGTCTGTGGCGCACGCGGCTGAGTTTCCCATCATTCGCACCTCTTTGTCCCCCATATCCACTTTATTCTTGGTAGCATTAATGTCAAATGAGATGTTAACACATGCACAGCACTGCCAGTACCAGACGAGCAGTGACCAGTTAACATTCCCCCGCAGGCCTGTCTAGGGATGTGCAAGGTCTAGTTTAGCGAAAGACCTGCACACCCCGTCATTTGCAAATGTATTGACATCATCAGCGGTGACAGCGAAAAGCACATTGCAAAGGCGTGTCATCAGTCTCTGGCACTCTGGTGACATTGCATGAAGTAGCCATGACCTGTCCCAAGAAGCTTTGCGGTTACCATCATTTGATTGGTCAAAACGATTATTATTATTCATATTGTTGTTATTATATGAGTAGCAATACTGTCACCTGCTAACGCATGAGTGAGGTTTCTATGTTCTTGACTAGAATGTACCGCAAGCTGAATCACTTCTAATGACACCCAATTCTAGCAGAAAGTGAGATTAAATGATTTGCCCAGGATCACACCGGTTGGGTAGTAGTAAGGTGAAATAACCACGGTCAGGTGAGTTATATAGTGGGTTTATTGAAGTATTGATTGGAGTAACAGAGGAAAGATACCGGGTCAACTACACCCATCCAGAGCAACAGCCAACTGTCCTCCCTAGAATTCCAGAACCCAGACCCTGCCAACCTTCCATGAAGCTAGAAGGTTCCACATGACCTCACAACCCAGATAATCACGTGGCATACCCCACCTAGCATAGACAGCACCTACCTGCCCCTCTGTAAAAATATAGACTAGACAGCACGTCACTGCCCCATCTGGCATAGACAGCACCTCAGGGGCCACCATAAAATATAGACAGCACCTCACTGCCCTATCTACCACAGGCAGCACCTCACTGCCCCACCTACCACAGACAACACCTCACTGCCCCACCTTACATAGACTAGACAGCACCCAACTGCCCCACCTAGCATAGATAGCACCTCACTGCCCCACCTTACATAGACAAGACAGCACCCAACTGCCCCACCTAGCATAGATAGCACCTCACTGCCCCACCTTACATAGACTAGACAGCACCCAACTGCCCCACCTAGCATAGATAGCACCTCACTGCCCCACCTTACATAGACTAGACAGCACCCAACTGCCTCACCTAGCATAGACAGCACCGAGCTGCCCCAACCTTAATAGACAGCACCACACTGCCCCACCGTAAAAGTAGACACCTTCCCTAGACAGCACCTAACTGCCCCACCCAGGATAAACCCTGCAGAAAATGGGCACCCCGAGAGCCCCCTCAGCCTCTCCAAGAATGACCAGGGAAAATCCCCCTACAAACAGACATGAAACACCACAGAACGAACAGAACAAAACAAATATGCATCACATCCCAATAGGAAATGCACACGGGTAAACTCCCAACCAATGTCACAGTGACAAAATCCAGCGCTGAACCCCGCACCCTGATGTCTACGATATAACAGAATCCTAACAACCCTGCCGAAGAGAGTCCACCCCGCCCCTGCGACAGGAAGCAATGCCACATAAATACAATGGATGACCCAGAACTCTGCGCCCACAAGTCCTCACCGCAACCCACACAGTGTCCTAAACAGAACCAGGTCACAACATGAAGACAGCAATCCACTGTACGTCATTTAAAGGCCTTAACCAACTAACGCAACCCAGGACCAACCCAATACAAATTCTAATCCCGGAGGCCACAACATATACACTAACAGCATAACCGGCCTCCCCCAACGCCTACCTCACTTAGTGCTCAGGACTCGTGAGAGCCTTCATCCGGATGTACAAACCCCACAGATCCGGATCTAAGTCTTCAATGCCACAAAACTTGCTGCAGAAAACCTGTTGCTTCTGCCACCCCTTGGCACACACGAAACATGGAACTTTCCTCAGGGGCTCTTCCGAACCGTAACAGCACCTGTTCCCTTGCCACAGGTCGTCCTCCCCGTTTTCCTCATGTCCTTCCACTGCAGCTTCCCAATGTCCGAAACGACGACGCTGCCCCTTGAGACCAGTATCCTCACAGCGCCACGAAGCCCCTTGTCCAGGAATGCCTGCCCTTGTTTCCGCCAACTGAACAACGGGTTCCACTGCGACAGGCCGTATGCCTATGCACCACAAGGTATAGTAATTTAACCCTGGAGCTCATGACACAGACTCCACTGAAACAAAAGAGCACCTCAGCTCCTCCAGAGACGCACCACCACTTTGCGGGCCCGTGCTATCAGCACCCGTGCCGCAGTCACACTGAACGTCCCCATCCGCCGCAAGGTGACGTGCAATGTCGCGTTCCAGCATACAAAGTCAGAACGTACGCTCTCCGCCCTCATACGTCATCATTCCCTTAGCTGGCAGCAAAGGGCAACCACCACCATCCACCTGCCCGACTGCCACAATCAAACCCCGGATACCCTGTTGTCGTGCAGACTATCTGCAGTCAGCCATCCAAATTGCTGCAGAAACATCCGCTACAGAGACTGGCAGTCCACCACACAAAGACTTTACCTTGGGCCTCCCAACTGTAGCTCCATGGCTCACCGCCAGAGCAGCCGCGGCAGCTCCAAATGCCAGGCAGCTTCCACAGCACACTAGTGACAACAGCCTCCTGTAGCCCACGGGAACAGCACGCCAGCCAACTTGCACAGCGCACCTGCTGACGGCGGCAACCTCAGCCTTCAGCCAGCCCACGGTCCAGCAGCTGTTCCTCCCGGCCACCTCAGCTGTCACACTCACCTGAACTTCCAGGTCCTGAGAGCTCACTCCCCCAAGTCGGTCTGGAAAGTGTGTCTGTCAAATAAAGAGATAATACACTAAAATCTGGGCTACTAGACCTTTGAACCCCCTCCCTCTCTCCCTTGTGAAGTGATGTGGATTGCTCACCTGTTTTGCAACTCACCTTTGCTTTTAGATGGATGAACTCTCCATCGTGCCCTCTGCAAAGGCGCTATTCTTCTGGGAGGGATTCTCTACTCTCTTTTCTGAGTTATAATGGCCAATGTCTGACGAAGCCAAAGTTCAACGTGCCACGCTGTTCTGACTTCACAGCGTATGCTGAATGTCTAGAGTGCCAGTTACTTCATTAGCAGACGTAACCAGACGTCTCAGGTGAGTGTGCCTCACATATATGTGCAACATAAAGATTTGAGTTTGCAAATTTTGTAATGCTGTTCTTCTCTGTCTTTTAGATGCTGCCAAAAGTGCAGAAATATCAGATGGCCCCTTTAGGTAAGTAGCGCAGCTTTGTTGAGTCCTGCAAGCGCTGTTTGATGTCTCTTTTCCTTTGCAGGAGCTAGTGGATGCTCACGCTACGACCCGGGATGAGGATTGTAAGCCCGGTGAGTATGTGCGCATTGCAGGGATTTGCGAGAACTGGGTGATGTCTCTTTTCCTTTGCAGTAGCTGATGAAGGCTTGCGCCTCGAACCGGAATTAAGATAACAGTCCGGTGAGTATGCGCGGCGTTGCAGGATCTTGCGAGCGCTGACTAACTTGTCTTTTTTCTTACACAGGGATCGGACCGGAGCTGCTGGATGTTTCCGAGGGGGCGCCGCAACAGAGAATCTGGAGCTGGACGAATTTGGAAGCCGAGAGCAAGTGGGCTGAACAGGAGCGTGGTGAGCGTGTTGCTATACAGCATACAGGATGCAACACGAAGCGCTGGAGAGTCTTGAGGCATGGCTTATATAGCCAGCTATGCCCAAGCACTAGAGTGCACAAAGAGTTCCCACACACTTCCTTTCTAGCAACAGGAAGTGACTGAATTATAAGCAGGAAGTGACTAAGGAATAAACAGGATACAAACCATGCTGATGCTAACTAGGGGAAACTTGCCAAACTAGGGATGTTTGTGTGTAGGGATGTTTGTGTGTACTACATGCCAGGCCTGCCAAGCTCTTACTCACCTTGCCCCAGCTAAGTACCCGGTAATCATGACAGAATTCCCCCTCAAGACCCCTCCCAATGGTGCGTTTACTAATTTTGGCTTGTTGATGTTGTCTTGATGAAACTTTCGCACCAATCGGGGGGCATATACATGTATGCTAGGTTCCCATTACCTTTCCTGCGGTCCATACCCCTTCCAGTCAAGTAAGTAATACAATGTCTTCTGCACAATCTTCGAGTCCAATATGCTTTAGACCTCATATTCTGGTTCTTCCTCACTGACCTGTACTGGTGTGGGAGGTGTAGAAGTTCAGGTTCCCGGGTACACCGGTTTTAATAACAAGACATGGAACACCGGATGTATGCGCATGTGATGTGGCAATGATAACTTCATGGCTGATAGTTTAATCACTGCCTCAATAGTATAAGGGCCAATGTACCTAGGGTGGGATTTCTTGGGACCTTTTAAATCTATGTGTTTGGATGCTAACCAAACAGAGTCTCCTACTTGATAGTCCTGGGCTTTTTGTCGGTGACGGTCAGCGTGTTTCTTTTGTGCTTCCTTGGCTAATTGTACATTTTTACTGGCGTCCTTTGCTACCTTGGAAATGCGGGTGTGTAGGTTCTTGACTGCTGGCATTTCAATATTTTCTGGTGGATCATAAATTTATGTCCTTGGATTCCAGCCATATACAGTGAAAAAGGGTGTTGCCTGAATTGAAGAGTGCATAGAATTGTTGTAGGCATAGTCGGCCATCCATAAAACGTACGTCCAGTCCTGGTTTGTTTGATGTAACAGACAGCGCAAATACTGTTAGGGGTCTGATTCGTACGTTCAGTTTGTCTATCTGTTTGGGGATGGTGGCTGGTAGATAGACAGATTTCAACCCGTGCCAAGGTGCAACATTTCTTCCAGAAAGGAGACATGAATTGACTGCCTCTGTCGGAGATGATTGTCGTGGGAAACCCGTGCAACTTTACGATACGGTCTAAAAAACCTGCGCTAATGTCTGAGCTGAAGGAATTCCTTTCAGTGCGATGAAAGGGGCCATTTTAGAAAAAAGATCAACTACCACAAGTATGGTTTTATACCCGGAACTGGGAGGTAAGTCAGTGACAAAGTCCATTGACACTGTATGCCAAGGTGCTGGAGGAACGGCAATTGGTTGTAAGAGACCTGCTGGTTTCTTTCTCAATGTTTTACATTGTGCACAAACTTTGCAGGTGTCAATAAAAGTAGCAATATCTTCTCGCCAGGTTGGCCACCAGTATGATTCCTTTACCTTTTTCAGGGTTTTTGTTATACCGGGATGTGCTTCTAAAGGCAAGTCATGGTAATTGGATATAACTGCCTGTTGGAGGTTCCATGTTGGGATGTAAAGGTGGTTTTGCTAATATGGTAGTCCGTCCTGAATAATGAACTGCTCTCCCCTTTTGTTCCAAGCCTGATGTTTTTTTTTGGAGATATCCTTTCTTACTTCTTCTTGGAGTGCATCTAGCAAGGATGGACCGGTGCAGAGAGACCCAGAATCTTGTGGCTAGGTATGATATGCACCAGATTAGGAGTGCTATACGTTTCTTCTCCCGTACCAATGCGGGATAGCGCATCCACCTTTCTGTTTTTCACCGCAGGGCGGTATGTAATCACAAAGTCATACTCTATTAGGGATAAAGCCCAGCGGAGTTGTCTTGATGAGTGAGCTTTCGTGGAGGGTAGGTATTGCAAATTCCGATGATCAGTTATTATGGTGATTGTTTGTTTCGCTCCAAGTAAGTAGTGTTGCCATTCATTGAGAGCGTTCTTGATCGCTAGTAATTCCTTATCGGTAACCGCATAGTTGAGCTCTGCCGGAGAAAACTTTCTTGACCAGAAGGCTATTGGATGGAGGCATCCAGTTTTAGAATTCTGCTGCAACAGTACGGCGCCCATGGCAATGCTTGAGGCAGTTTCCACTATGTATGGCAAGTCGGGCTGCGGATGTTGTAGTATCGGGGCTGAGGTGAATTTTTCTTTGAGGGCCTGAAAAGCCTCTTCCACCGCCGGTGTCCACTCAAATTATGGATGTTTACGTAGCAGAGACGTAATGGGGTGCACTAAATCTGAGAATCCAGGTATGAAGTGTCAGTAGAAATTCGCAAAACCGAGGAAACTCTGTACCCCTTTTAAGGATGTGGGCGAAGACCAGGTGAGGATTGCCTCAACCTTCCTGTTGTCCATCTTGATGCCCTATGGTGACAGTATGTACCCTAGAAACTCCACTTCGGTAACATGGAATGAACACTTTTCGAGTTTTGCATATAAGTGGTTTTCACGTAGCTTGCGGAGTACTGCTCGCACATGTGTCACATGTTCTTGGTGAGTGGCCGAATAGATTTGGATGTCGTCGATATAAATGACTGCACATACATCTAGGAGTTCCCGTAGCACATCGTTCATAAAGTGTTGGAACGCCACCGGGGCATTGCAAAGCCAAAACAGCATTACCTGGTATTCGTATAGGCTGTAACAGGTACGAAAATCAGTCTTCCATTCATCCCCTTTTTTCAGGCGCACTAAGTGATAGGCGCCACAAAGGTCTCATTTCGTGAAAATCTTTGCTTGTCTTACTTGGTCTAACAGCACTGGTATCAGAGGCAATGGATATTTATTCTTTGTTGTGACTTGGTTTAATGCCCGATAATCAATCCATGTTCTTAAGTCTCCCTCTTCCTTGGGTACAAAGAAAAGTGGGGAGGCTGCGGGTGACTTAGATGGTCTAATAAATCGTTGGCCAGTTACTGATCCAGATAACTCCTCTAATGAGCGTTTTCTTCTTCAGTCAATGCATAAATCCGACTGCAGGGTACTTGCGCCACCGGTAGTAGGTTGATCTGGCAATCATAGGCTCAGTGTGGTGGTAATACGTTAGCCTGCTCCTTCGTGAACACATCCTGGAATTCCTGGTATTCCACTGGTAAGGCCCCCAACAGCCCTAATCCAGATATTATCTTTCGCAAGGCTGGTAATGAGCTACCCGAGGCTCTTTCGTTATCGTAACAGGAGACACATTCCAAGGGGAAGGTTGTGGTTGTTGCCTGCCAATTGATGCGTGGGTTGTGCCTCTCCAGCCACGGTATTCCGAGAATCATTTGGAATTGTGGTGCTGTGATGAGGTTAAACTTGATGCCTTCTCTATGACCGTCCTGACAGAGCAAGGTGATTGTCGTGGTGCAATGTGTTACTGGGCCTGAAAGGAGTTGTGTCCCATCCACGGCTGTCACACTTTCTATGGAGTCCTTAAGGTGGAATGACAAGCCCATAGCCTTTGCGGTGTTTATGTCCAAATAGTTTCCAATCGCCCCACTGTCTATAAAAGCCTTGAGGGCATTCATTCTGGTGGTTTGAACAGGGTTAATCAGGACCACTGGAATGGTAAAATGTGAGATCTGGGTATTTTGTTCTAGGCTCGACAGACCGATCTCTAAGTCTGCCGGGCGTTGGAGTTTCTTTACCTTCCTTAGTGCTGTCCAGAACTCCCACAGCTTTCCATGGGGGCTTTGCCGTACAGTTTCGAAGGAAGTGACCAGATTGGCCACAGTATAAACAAAGCTGTTCCTGGCATCTCCGTTCTCTCTCTGCTTTAGTGAGTGGACCCCGAAGAAAACCCAATTGCATAGCTCTGAATGTGTTTCAGTGGTTTGTCGACTTGAAGCATTCCTGGGTCTGAGGTATACTGGTCTGTTTTCTCATCGGACCCAGTCGGCCTTGCGATTCTGCAAACAATGGTCTAGTTCCATAGCTAGATCAATGTATTCACCACAATCATTGAGGGGATTGACTACTTGTGTTAAGACGTCCTTTAACTTACCCCGCAATCCCTGGTAGAATAATGTGATGCGTTTTTCCTAAGGCCAGCCTGACTCAGCTATTAAACGATTGAACGTTGCTACATACGCAATGAGATCCTGACTGCCCTGCCGCAGGGAGAGCAGTTCGTCGTCTAAGGCTTGACCTCGAGTTCGGTGAGCAAACAGCTTTTCTAGTTCGCGTTGAAAGCCAGGGTAATTTCTCAGCAAGGGGTCATCCCTAAGTGCTAATGGAACTGACCAATCTGCAGCATGTCCTCCTAGATAGGAAAGGACGAAGGCCACTCTCGCATGGTAGGTTGGGAATAATTATGGTTTGCATATGAAGTGCAGGCGACATTGGTTCATGAATGATCCAAATTTCTTGGGGTTTCCAGTGAAACGCTCTGGAGGAGCTAGGGGAATGTTGCCTGGAAAAACCATTTGAACTGGTGCCACGGTTGATGATACAGAAGACTGTCCTTGGGTGGTTCCACCTGGCAGGGGTGCTAGGCCCACTTGCGTTTGTAAGAACTGCCTAGCCAACTCGTCCATCTTAACCCTATTGACCACCAGTTCTTGCCTTAAGGCATTGGTCTCAGAGCGAGCTGCATGCACCTCGGCCCGACAATTCGCCTAACAATTGTGAAAGCTGATCTACCTTGGAGGTCTCCATCGCTCAGGCAGAGTGGTATGAACGGCTTTGTGTTCTGTCACACTCACCTGTGTCTCTGCGGGAGCGATGATATCGAACCACCAGGTCCTGAGTGCTCACTCCCCCAAGTCGGTCTGGAAAGTGTGTCTGTCAAATAAAGAGATAATACACTAAGATCTGGGCTACTAGACCTTTGAACCCCCCTCCCTCTCTCCCTTGTGAAGTGATGTGGATTGCTTCCCTGTTTTGCAGCTCACCTTTGCTTTTAGATGGATGAACTCTCCACCCTGCACTCTGCAGGGGCGCTATTCTTCTGGGAGGGATACTCTACTCCCTTTTCGGAGTTATAATGGCCAATGTCTGTGGATGCCAAAGTTCAACGTGCCACGCTGTTCTGACTTCACAGCGTATGCTGAATGTCTAGAGGGATAGTTACTTCACTAGCAGATGTAACCCGACGTCTCAGGTAAGTGTGCCTCGCATATCTGTGGAGCGTAAAGATTTGAGTTTGCGAAGTTTGTAATGCTGTTCTTCTCTGTCTTTCAGATGCTGCCAAAAGTGCAGACAATATCAGAAGGTACCTTTAGGTAAGTAGCGCAGCTTAGTTGAGTCCTGCAAGCGCTGTTTGATGTTTCTTTTCCTTTGCAGGAGCTGGTGGATGCTCACGCTACGAGCCGGGATGAGGATTGGAAGCCCGGTGAGTATGCACGGTGTTGCAGGATCTTGCGAGCGCTGACTAACTTGTCTTTTGTCTTACACAGGGATCGGACTGGAGCTGCTGGATGTTTATGAGGGACCGCTGCAACAGAGAATCTGGAGCTGGACGAACTCGGAAGCCAAGAGCATGTGGGCGAACAGGAGTACGGTGAGCGTGTTGCTATACAGCATACAGGATGCAACACGAAGCCCTGGAGAGTCTTGGGGCATGGCTTATATAGCCAGCCACGCCCAAGCACTAGAGTGCACAAAGAGTTCCAACACACTCCCTTTCTGGCAACAGGAAGTGACTGAATCATAGGCAGGAAGTGACTAAGGAATAAACAGGATACAAACCATGCTGAAGCTAACTAGTGGAAACTTGCCAAACTAGGGATGTTTGTGTGTAGGTATTTGTATTTGTATTTATTTATTTATATTGCGCACCTAACCCCAAAGGGGTAGCAAAGCGCAGAGGCAACAAGAGGATTGCAAAGCTTGGTTACATACAGGGTAATGAAGTCCAGCCGTGGTTACAATGCTGGACACGCCAAAAAGAAACAACGCACGCCGAAGAGGCATGGGTTACAGAAATATACAACATAGGCAATACTATATACAATACATCGGTTGTCTAGTGACAAGGTAACTGCACTGATCAGTTGGCAACCTAAATATACATATTTACAATCATAGTGGTGGAGTGTCAGGCCAGCGAGAGAGCATGAGGTTGTTAAGTGTCATGAATCTTGTGTTGACATGAGGTATGTTTGTGTGTACTACATGCCATGCCTGCCAAGCTCTTACCCATCTTGCCCCAGCTAAGTAACCGGTATTCATGACATCAGCCTCCTGACAGCCCGCCTGGCACACGTGTGGATCACACGACCTCATGATCCTTCCTCCTTGGTCAGGGCACCCCTGATGGCGCACCTCAGTTGCTCCTGCAACCGCCCGGTTAGTAGGATCCGCCGAGCCAATTCCTTCTAGCCGCCCGCACCCGGTACAAATGTGGAATGTCACCTCAGGAAGGCAGTACTCCTCTCCAGCTGCCCCTTCCCAGCAGCACAAACATCCTCATCGCCAGTGAAATAATCACGGTCAGGTGGGTTATATAGTGGGTTTATTGAAGTATTGTAGTAACAGAGGAAAGATACCGGGACATCCACACCCATCCAGAGCAACAGCCAAATGTCATCCCTAGAATTCTGGAACCCAGACCCTGCCAACCTCCATGAAGCTAGAAGGTTGCACAAGACCTCACAGCCCAGGTTAGCAGGTAAGCACAACCCAGATAATCACGTGGCACACCCCCATACTAGATCATGAAATAAGGCCAACATCTGATCAGTCTGCGATTTAGGCACTTGAAGGCATATCTTCACAGCTCGTCCTTGTACAACAAGTTGTACAGTTTGGGCTTCAATACTCGCTTTGTAATAGATGGCCTGAAGAGTACACAAACCACATAACAAAGTTACCTGACAAAATGCTAATTGTTAGAGAAACATGTGGAACAAAAATAGTATGATTATAGCTTTAGTCTCCGGATCCTGAATGCAACATTGTACTGGCATCATGAAGAATAATGCAGGCCTAAACACATTCTCTGTATAGAAAAGTTGCATTCTTAAGAATTACAAACAGTAGAAGAAAGAGCAGAATCAGGTCATCTGCTTCTAGTCTCCGATTCACACAGTTTTCTGCATATTATTCACCGCTCCGGTTTCTCATGACCCAACATTTGCACCTCATAACGGACAACAGTCATCCGGCCCTCGACCACAAATTATTTCTATTAGAATTTCTGCTGAAGGAAGGGGGCTAGTTGAAAAGCTGTTTAATAGACCACTGTGGTAGGCACTGTCCCGCTCCCTTTGCTTGAAATATAAACAAGGGGCAGACAGCCGCCCCCAATCCCCCCCAGGTCTTCAAGCACAGGGAAGGCTGTGAACAGGTGATCCTGTGAGAAGACAGAGCAAGTCAGGAAGGCTCCCCTTGACAGACAGATTGTGTGTGGGGAGAGGCCATTTATTCTGGACAGTCCATTGAAATATGGGACGGTGGGCCTCTGTGAGAAAATGCCCCGATTTACTTTAGTGACCAGAGTAGCTAGTTACATAAACATCAAGGAATGGCCACACGTGATGAAATCAAGCTAAATCAAAAACCCAGAGTTTGGAGTAAACACACCTGTAGTTGATAGCACCGAGAACAACCCCAGGCGTGGGGTTGGGGGATTCTAAAAGGCAAACAGAGGGATCTGGAAGTGTGGGCGCTTGGAAAGTACTGAAGGAAGGAGATGGAGTATGCATCAGGTAAATAAGAGATTACTCAAGAAGAGACTGGAGGAACGGCGGTGATTAGGACAGAGGTGGAGAGGAGGAGGAGCAACATTTGAGGAGAGCAGGACAGGTGGCTGGGAGAGAGGAGGAGGACGGTTTGAGGAGAGTAGATGACTGGGACAGAGGAGGAGAGGGGAAGGAGTAACGTTTGAGGAGAGCAGAAGAGGTGGCTGGAAGAGAGGAAGGGGAGAAAAGTTGGAGGAGAGGAGGCTACCATGCGATAAGGTGAGGAGGAAAAGTGGATGGGAGCAGAGAAGTCTACTTGGAGACAGAAAGTAGGAGATGAAAAACAACACACAGAGAGGTTGGGAAGATAACGATCTCTAAAGTTGGGGAAAGAAAGACCACCGAGGTTGGGGAGGGAGTAGCCCCTGGTGTTGTATAGATTGGAACCACAGAAGTTGTTGAGAGTGAGACTCAGAAGGTTGGAAGGAATGAAACACAGGAGGCTGGAGAAAGTACATTAGGGAGAGAGCTTGAGGCCAAGGACTATGTGTAAGACAAGGGGGAGAAGTGGTGAACACACCAAGAGAAAGGAGCAGGGGACTATCCAACAGATAAAGGGAGCAGAGAGAATACTGTAAGGGATGGGGAAAGGAGAAAACTACTCCAGAAAAGGGGTGAGTGAGCAGGAGACAGGAAGCGGTAAGGAGGACCCTAAGGAGGATGGCCTGCAAGAAGCTAAAGAATGGGAGAACAGAAAGTATTTATTTATTAATGCATGTATTGTATATTTATAAGGCGCTTATACAGCAAGACAGTGTTCCAAACCGCCACAAGGCACAAGGGAAGAACAAGGGAGCAAATAAACAATAATAACTATAATGAGTAAATAGAAACGGACAGCGGTCCTACTAGTCCTTGTGACATTCAGAGTGTGCCAGTGCAGTGAGGAGAAATGGGGTGGGGGAAAGTGGGGAAGTGACAGAGGTGCCCAGTGGGGAAGCAACTGGTGAGTGGATGGGCGGAGACATCCCAGGTGAAGAGAGAGGTCTACCGCCCAACAGGTAAGTGCAGAGCAGAGGCAGAGCAACCGACCGGTGGGTGTGGGCACAGAGAACAGTGCAGGGAGGGGGTGCTGGGGCGATTGGCCAGAAGGCCAGGAACCTATTGGACTCTTGAGTGGACCAGGCCGCCAATCTCAGTGACAGAGGGGAAGGTTAGCATGGGAGGGGCAGACGGATGGAGGAGGAAATCGGAACAGTCTTGAGTTGTTTGCGGAGCTTTAGTGTGGCCCGGTTCAAGTCGGAGAGAGAGATGAGGGCTGTTCCATGGGAGGGAGCCAGCTGAGCAGAGACATCTGCCCCCCAGCTCTCTGCTTGGAGAAGCGTTTCATCAGCAGATAATTGAAGCCAAATTATCAAAGGGCAGGGGCGTTGCTAGGGGGGGGGGGCTAAGGGGGCTATAGCCCCTGATCTTTTGGTTGTAGCCCCGGATAGAATCTCAGGGGATACAGCCAAAAAACTAGCTAGCCCCCAGTCCCAACAGTTCCAACATCAGCTTACCCCCGGGTCTTTTCCAGACCTTTCAACTCCCCTGTCAAAGGGATCTGGAAGGAACGTGTTTAGTGAGAGAGAGTGTAGGGGAGGATTGGTCCAAAAGACCCCCCTTGACTACATCCCTTCCCCAGGTGAGGGCCATGGCTCATCGGGCATCCCCTCATACCACCAGGGCCCAGGTGGTGGAGGGCTCACCTGCTGAAGACATTGCCCACACGTATTGAATTTAGCTAGGCCTCAGAAACCATTTTGTCTAATAAAGATGGTGTGAGCTCAGAGCACTGTAGCGCGGCCCCCACCCTCGGAGAGTTTCAATTATCCCTGTGGCCGCAGCTCCCTGGCAGATCCGCTGTGAGCCCGTTCCCACGAACAAGACGGACATGAGCTAGCGTAAGATACTAACACTGTAACATTTCACCTTCCGCAGTGTATCACGGCTCCCAGCATGACCCGGCCAGCGAGGCCTGGGTGATGAAGAGAACTGTAAAATGGTCATCGGATAAAAGCAAAAAGTCCCCAAATACTAATGCCAAAACTACTTGCAATACACGCATTCTCTTCACAAAACTTCTTCTATCAAGGAAACCTGTAAAATGTATAATTATGGTAGAACGCATGTTTACATGACATTAGCAATGAAGAACCCACACCCCTGCGGTTGTATGCAAATAATAAAAAGCTTTCCCGGGGACTATTCGTTATGTGTATCATTGAAAAGCTTACACTCCACGGTCCCGCGCCATAACCGAACTAATGCTGCTAGAGTACAAGGGAAGACAAGGGTAACCATACAGAGGGCTCATGTGAAGGACGTGCGAGAATGCACCCGTCATGTGTGTATGTCTAAGCCCTTATGTGCCACTACCGCCACGCACGGTGGCGAGTCACTTTCTTTGTGCTCCACCAACTGCACTACTACCTCACTTGCTGCAAATGTATATGCATATAACTAAATGTTGTAGTTGTTAAAACATAAGTGTACAAATAATGTGCTCAGACTGGCTATATTTGAGAGACATTTAGCAAAGTTAAAATGTATGTCTTCGTATGATTCAAATGAGTATTGTATAGTATTTGAATGTTTATGACGTTTTCACCTAAAATTGGCAACACACGAGGAAGATAGCTTTGTGAATATGTGCAAGGCCATTCCCCCTCCCTCCCTGCGAAGCCTGCCAGACGAGAGAGCAGAGGCCCGCGCCGTGCTGCTCCACCTCCCCCAACTAGGCTGGAGCCGCTTCAAAGATTTGTAGTCCCCTCTGCAGCACCCAAGGCCATGGCCCGCCACCTGCATTATTTACAGCACAGCAGTAAACCTCCGCCTGAATACACAAATCCAAAGGCGCCCTCCCTTAAACCCCACAACCCACCGGATCACCTTAGGCTTATGGCCCCTGTAACATTAGGACACCCAATATTATGGCAACATACAGCAGCACATTCATCACGACTTCTAACAAGACAGGAGGACATGTACCGCCTGTCCCATGCCCTGAGACCTAGCCCCACGACCTATGGTACCCGGTCAACAGGACACTGGTAACCATGCACTGATGAATGACTATCAGACCCCTCACAAGGTGCATTCCTCCTGTGTTGCATTAACCTGTAGAATAACATATTGAAAGATTTACTAATGAAGATAATATTGCAATGACTGAATGACTGCGGTGTGCATGGCCTAGGGCAAAGAAGTCAGGAAAAGACATTCATCTCTGACACTGGCCACAATGGCACAACAACACCGCCCGGATGAACCCAGCTGACCCGCCAGGCCCAGCCCAACCCACGAGGCTGACCAGTGACGTCCTCCAGCCGCGGCCAACCACATGACAGCAGCGCCTATAGCTAGTCATCGCCACCCAATCCCATTGAACTTGTGCCCCCTATAGTATGTAGGTTCTGATGACGTGTTTTGTAAATATATACGCCTGTCTTTGCTATTGTCAGACAGAGCGCTCTCGGAGTTTGCAGAGTTCTTTGCATGCCCTATTCTGATTGATAAACTCCCATTTACGCTCACCCGCACTCTGTCTTGGCCTTATTCCCATTCTGGGAGAGTCCTTCATTGTCTCTCATTGCGGGGAGGATCGTGCTGGTTGGGGACGCTTGCCTTCAGTGGTGACCCGGAAAGCGTGATTATTATTATTTTTTCCCAACCTATCACTACCGTCCCCTTTTGGCACGAAAATCTCTGGTCGAAAAGGGATACGCATGGTGCGCCGGCTCCGGGAGGCTGCCTGCCAACGGCGACCGGTACGCTCAGAAGTGCGCACTCAACAGAGAGAGGGTACGGGATCCCGGTTGAAAAATCCCCTTTGAGTACCGCTCGCCGGAGCCGGGGCTGACTGTTGAGCGGACAGCAGCACTGCCTGGACGGACCCAGTTTCGGAGACTATCGGTTCAAGACGGGCACGTGAGTATTGAGTGCGAGCGATCATAAAGGGAGGAAAAGAGGGAATTTAGGACAGGAAACGAGGCGGGGTAAAAAAGGGGGCACGTAGGTCTACTAAGGACCATCTTAAACTTTCTTTACTTTTTCTTTGCATATGGCCATTAGGATTAAGAGGTGAATAAGAGATAAAAGTGACGGGAACCTAGCTCCGAGAGGGGGTGGAAGGCGGCGCCGCATAGTGCTATCTTGACTAGTACTGGGAATATATGAAGAAGTGGAAAATAAGATAAAGGTGTCTGGCAAAGGGAGACACAGAGAATATATTAGTGACTGCTATTCTTTCTATTCTTTTCTTTAGGGTTGGGGGAAAAATAAAAGTGAGATTAATACAAAACCATAGAGATAAAGTAAGAGACAGAGAGTTCTACTGTAAGAGTGAAGATCAAACCTATATATATATATATATATATGTATATATATATATATATATATATATATATATATATATATATATATATATATATATATATATATATATATACATATATATATATACATATATCTGAATAAGACGGACAGGGACAGCCGGCCAGGGAGGAAAGGGAGGACAAATTGAACTGTGAATAGAGTGTTATAGAGAGGTGTGTGTACATCGTATGCGTCAGGAGATAATTTGGTGTGATGGGTGTGAAAAAATGGTCATAAATGTATAGCCATTGAGTGGTCATGGTAAGTGTGGCCAGGCAAAGCTTTATAAAGACAAGTGGAATAAGGTGAAGTGAGTGTGTACCTTTTTGATTTCTGGGTTAACATTGTCGAGATTACTGATGGTTTGCTCTTGTACGTGCCCCCCAAAGACAATAGAATAGAGACTGTGTACAGCCATTCTTATGGTGTGCAGGCAGGGGAAAGAACACGAAGGCCCCCACTATTGAGTAAGACATAAAATACGAGGACTCACATGGTGATACGTTTACATTGCGATATTGAGATACATAGAGACACATAAGTACCAGGAGGGCACAAAGTATGGGGGCAGAAACACCCTTATCACATATTTGTAAGAATTTACCGGGGTACGCGGAGCGGATTAAGAAATAACATGACCAATGGATCACAGAGTTGAAGGGAGAGGGGTTGCCCCAGATATGGCCCGAAGGGGGGTCATTTGACAAAAGTGTCCTAGATATGGTAGCCACATGCATTTGTTTGAAATACAAGGGGAAGCAGTTGCATAATAGGAGAGAGATATTAGATCTCTGGAGGTTGTTTGAAGAGATACCGCCGCCTAAGGCACCAGAATTAAATCCTGACCTACCATCTACCACTGACAATCCACTAATGATACAAAAAGATGCTAAAGCATTGCCCGACGCAGAGCCACCAATAGAGGTAATAAGTTTATACCCAATACTAAACAAGCCAGTGCCCGCAGAGGGGTACAGTGACCCCACTTATGTGCCTCCCCCGACAGCTACTACAACCCAAAGGCCAACGGCACCCCCGCCATACGAGAGTACTAGGGAGCGAGCCCAGGTGAGCACACCAAGGGTGGACATAGAAAAGCTAACAGACGATCTAGAGTCAAGACTCTCGATAGCCAAAGATGAGCTCTCAAGGATAAAAAGCATATGTGAGCGAACAGCACTTAATGCAGCGAGATCAGAGCACACGTCTAGAGCGCCGAGCGAGGGTAGAACACTTGAAGAAGGGTGGAAAAAAGGCGAGATACTGTTCAGAATTCAAGAAGAACCAACAGGAATAATTGAACTAGGGACAAGAGAGGGATGTACTGACAATGAAGAAAGGCCTATAGGGGACAGGGAAGAGCTACTATGTGATATAAGGGACGATTTGGAGGAAAGCGACAGGTTGAGCATGACAATGGGAGGGGGAAGCGAAGGGTTGGATGGTGCATGTTCAATGAGAACACTGGATGATGAGTGGACGGGGCGATTAAGAAACAGGGTGGGGAAAATGGCATCATTGGGAACATCCGGAGTGAAGACGGGTACAGATACCACAATGAAAGGGAAGTTGCAGCTCCCGCTAATACATAGGGGAGGAGGGAGGCCGAATTATATACCCTGGACTCAGATGGATAAGGCCAACTTACTAAAGTTATTGCCCCTGTTATCCGGAGGGGCGAGCAAGTGGATATACGCCTTTGAAAAACACACTGCCGGAGTACCCCTAGCAATAGGGGATGTGAAGAGCTTGCTTGTATCAGCAGTAGGGGATCAGGCTGAGAGAGTATGGGTCAAGGCTGGTTTCCCAGGAGTAACATTAGACTGTGACCGCCATGATGGGGCCTCCTTTAACACAGTACGTGCAAGGGTATGGGATGCCTTGCGGGAAACGTTTCCAGATACCCCAGACTTACAGTCAGTAATGCAGTGTACAATGAATGACGGGGAGGATGCTATGGATTACATTTTTCAGGTCCAAGAGATGTGGAGAGCAGAAACGGGTACGCCCTGGTATCAATCTACATCTTTATTTTACTTCATTATAAAGAGGGGACTCCCAAAAGAGGTGCAAAAGGCACTCGACAAGATAGCAGGTATTGAGGCGAAGGGATGGCCTGAGATTCAGAGCATAATAGTGCACCACTGTAAGCGAATAAAAGAAAGGGAGAAGGAGGTGGCGCAGAAAAGATTGGCAGACGAAGCGAAACTAGTGCAGACAAAGTTGGTGAAGGTCGCCACAGCAGTAGCCGCGCTCCCACACGGCAGGGAGGGAGATGAGGAGGAGGAGGGGCTGGTAGCAATACAAGGAAGGATGGCAACTAATTGGGCAGGAGCAGGACAACGGCAGTGGAACGAGCAGGAGCAAGGCGGAGGTCTGCAGTGGCAAGAGTGGGCCCCTCGAGGGGGACGAGGTGGGTACAGGGGCCGAAGAGGAGGTGGACCGGGGTACGGGGGAATGGGAGGAAATGGATGGCAGGGTCCCAGAGGAGTGCAAGGGAGCTGTTGAAACTACGGGAGATGGGGACATTATTCTAGGGAGTGCAGAAGTAGACCCAACAACGGATTTCAAGAGGCAGAACATTATGGCCATCCCCATCCGGGGAGCCCATATGGTCTCCCAATGGGACAACAACAAAGAAACGCAGGCCAGGGGTATAATGAACAACAACAGGGGCATCAATACAGAACACAGAATCACCCACAAAACAATGACACTATGCATTACACGCCAGGCAACCCTTTTGCAATAACGTCAAATGGAGCACCAGCACCAGCCCCCTATAGGGGCGTGTCGGTGGTCTAAGGGAGTGTGTTCAACCAAGGGGGGGGCAATGAAACACCCCACATAGGACAGCCCACAGAGAACGCTTGCGTGTCCAGTTCTATCTACCACCTACGATGCATCAGAGGAACCATTGGTAGGGGCGCAGATAGGAGACAAGCAGTTCATATTCATGGTGGATTCGGGAGCGGAGAAATCATGTATTAGGGAGGGCCGGTTCCCGTTATCTAACAGGAAGTTAGAGACACAGGGGTTCTCTGGGGCTGTAATTGAAGTTCCTTACACAGAAGCATTGGATGTAACAGTGGGGGGCAAAACTGTAAAGACACCCTTACTGTATTATGAACACTCGCCAATAAATTTACTAGGGAGGGATCTTCTTAGCAAACTCAACATGACGATATCCTTCACTGAGAGAGGTATAGTGTGTTCAACACCCGGAATATGCCCATTACGTGTAATGTTGGTAGTACAGGCTCACACAACCACACAAGAAATACGGGGTTTGCCAGTAAACGAGGAAATGTTTATTGAAGGACTAAAGACACTGGCCCTCATAATTCCTGAGCTAAGAAGAATGGATTGGAGGATTCCTGCAGAGTTCCTCTTCCGCCCGATAGTGTGCCCTGACACAGCACCAGGATCAGTGGTATCATTAGATTTGCACGCTGTACAGGTATCTGCGAAAAGGATTTCTGTGATTGGAATAGATATAGTAGGATGTGAGTGGCGTACAGTACTGTGTACGAATGCCAATATTGCCCTAAGAGACTTAACTGATGAGGATCTCTTCTCAGATTCAGAGGGGGATGGTGAAATAGTAATGGAAATAGCAATGCCCTGTGACATTTTGATTCAAGCTAGGGAAATCCCTGTTCAGCTGATGGCAGTGGTGGGAGCACCACCGTCATTCTTCGATGATGACATGAGGCTCGTACCAAATAATTTGTGGACGACAGGCCCCCATGATGTAGGGTTGTTGCATGGAGTACAACCTGTGATAATAAAACTAAAACAAGGAGCAATTCTACCCCGAGTGAAACAGCATCCATTGTCCCGTGAAGCTGAAGAAGGGATAAAAGAGACAATAAATGCACTACTAGCACAAGGGATAATAGTGCCGTCAAACTCCCCATGTAACACATGTATTTACCCAATCAAAAAAGCGAAGGGAGGGTCTTGGAGGATGATACAGGATTTACGCCCCCTAAATGATGTAATTCAGAAAGAGTTCCCTTTGGTCCCGAACCCTGCATCAATATTATGCAGCATCCCGAAAGTGGCATCACATTTCACGGTGGTCGACTTGAAAAACACATTTTTCTCCATCCCCCTGGCTGAAGAGAGCAGATACCTGACAGCATTTACACTAGGGGGAAAGAGATATGAACATTGCAGATTACCACAGGGATACTGTGAGAGCCCGAGCATATTCAACCGCATACTACATGAAGACTTAGGAAACCTATCAGTTGAGAGTACAATCATTCAGTACGTAGATGATTTACTCATCTGTGGACAGGACGAAGAAGCATGTAGAAAGGATTCAATAACACTCCTGACCCTGTTGGCCAATAAGGGGTACAAAGTAGACAAGGGAAAGCTACAGTACTGTCTGACAGAAGTTCTATACCTGGGACAGCTAATATCAAAAGATGGAAAAAGAATAATCCCCGACAGGGTAGAAGCAATAAGATCAGTAGGAGAACCCACAACAGTGAAAGACATGCAGAAATTCCTGGGAATGTGCAACTATTGCCGAGCATGGATATTAGATTATGCAGCATACACCAGACCCTTACTGCAAGCACTCAAGGAGGCCCAACAGGAGAACAAGAAAATAGAATGGTCAGAAGAAATGAGCGCCTCCTTTAAATCATTAAAAGAGTTGATTTCAAGCGCTCCAGTGCTCGCAAATCCTGATTATGGACGCAAGTTTTACCTGTTCTCACACTGCAAGGGAACACTCATGACAGCTGTACTGACACAGAAGACGTCCCTAGGACACAAACCTTTGGCTTACTATAGTGGCACTTTAGATGCTGTGATGCAAGGACATTTCGCGTGCGAGCAATCGCTCGCTGCAGCCGCGTTCGCAATTGAGAAAAGTGCCACAATAGTAATGGGATGCCCTGTGACATTGTTTGTGGAACATTCATTATTTGCAATACTTGAGAGGTCAAAAAGCACACTGACAACACAGCGGGCAACCGCCTATGAAATAATATTGTCCAGCGCCAACATCCATGTGGTGCGATGCAAGACAGTGAATCCAGCAACATTCATTACAGAAGCGTGCACACTAGAGGACATGCAGGAGCACGATTGTGCAACTTACACAGGAGAAAGAGGGGAGGACACAGTGGTGTGTGAGAATGCTCTGAGCGAGGGGGAAGTGTACTTCGTAGACGGGTCAGCATCAATTGACGTGGACACGGGAGAAAAACATGTGGGTATGGCAGTGGTGAGATTAGAAGACGGTGAGTATGAGACACTAGTGCAGTACCACCTCCCATCACATTACTCCGCACAAGCAGCAGAACTGATTGACCTCATAGAAGCACTACATGCAGCTAAAGGTTGTGCAGTGACAATATACACAGACTCAGCTTACATGACGACAACAGTACATGGGGGTCTAGCAAGATGAGGGCGGAGGGGGTTTCGACGAGCAGATGGAACTCCAGTGCAGCATGCAGAATTGCTGAAGGAGTTGATTGAGGCCCTACAAGATCCCACAGCGGTAGCAATAGTGAAGTGCCAAGCACATACATCCAACACAGATGTTGTGTCTTTGGGAAATGAGGCAGCGGACACTGCCGCCAAGGAAGCTTCCTACTTTCAGAAATATGAAGCAGGTGAGTACATGCTGCAGCACAAGATAAACGAAGAGCTCCCAGAAGGGTACAATATGATGCCTATATCACAAATACTAGAATTACAGGAAGGAGCAAGTGCAGATGAAAAATTGATGTGGACGAAACGAGGGTGCAGCCAATCGGCGACAGACTTACTGTGGCGACAAAATAACTCAGGAAAAGTGGTAATGCCAGTAAAGTTATTGGAAATTGCGTTCCAACAACTACACTTCCTAGCACACAATACGAAACAACACATTGCAGCAGAGATACAGGAGGAGTGGTTCGTGCCCTGTCTCCAGGAGCACCTATCTCGATTAACGCTGGAAAGCACAACATGTCAGATATACAATTCAGGAATGACATTACATACGCTCCGGGGAACAATTCCAAAACCAATTGGGCCATTCAGAGAGCTACATATCGACTACGCGGACATGGGAGAAAGGTGTAATGGGGCACATTACATGATCATGGTTGTATACCCATTTTCAAGGTGGGTAGAAGCAGGCCCATGTGCACGACCTGATGCTAAAAGCGCTGCAAAGTTCCTAGTGAGGGAAGTGTTTCCGCACTGGGGAATTTGTGACGTGATTCGCTCGGACAACGGCACTCACTTTGTAAACGAGCTCTTCAAGGAAGAAACTACATTGTTGGGAATAAAGCATAAATTGTGCTCGATTTATCATCCTCAAAGTAATGGCATAGTGGAAAAGATGAACGGACTGTTAAAAGGAAGGTTATCGAAACTATGCTTTTCATTAAAAAAGAACTGGATTTACTGTTTGCCCCTTGCGCTGTTTGAGCTGAGAAATCAGCCAAGCAAGGACCACCATTTGTCCCCGCACGAGATCGTGACTGGGAGACGAATGCACACAGCACACTCCCCACTGCGCGAACACTCAGATGCACACAGAAGCGCTGCGATATTGGGAGACGAGTTCACAGACTATTTGAAGAAATTAACAAGGGCAGCGCGCGCAATATCAAAGCAGCTCTCTCCACCTTTCACGAGAGAGGAGGGAAACACAACAGGGTCTGTTACGGAGCCTGAACCACAGCTACAGCTGATGCCGGGTGAATTCATTTATGTCAGGAGTTTTGTGCGTCGGTGGAATGCACCACGGTTCCATGGCCCATACGAGGTAGTGTTTTGCACGCTCATGGCAGTAAAAGTAAAGGGCCTGAAGTATTGGGTACATTTGACAGATGTACGAAGGGCATATAATAATGTGCAGGAAGAGGTGGATGAGGAGGCACAGGCAACAGCAAACAATGCAAATGAGCAGAATGGCTGAATATGAACTTGTGTGTGTGACAGTAATGCACCTGAATGAAAAAGTGGCTGACAAGTATACTTGCATTTTTAGGATATTACAAAAAAAAACAAACATTTTTTCTCTTGTGAACTTATATGTAATTAATGATGTGATAAAATTATGAAGTGTTTACTCCCTTGTCTGTGCATCCCCATCCCTGCAACCCTACCCGCTTCCATTCCCCGTCAATATATACTGGCACTGGTAGTGCCAACAACATGTTTACATTCATGCACTTAATGCACTTTTATATCTCAAACAGGAGCTACCATGGCATCTAACGGGCAGCCTGCAACGGATAGATTTATTAGATTTAGAGAATTGTTAACTGAGAGATGCAGATATTCATATGAGTGTGGATTATCTGTGTGCATTACATTGTTTTTTACAATAATGTTTGGCCTGGTTACATATTGGTTCATAGCGTTCATCTCTATCGAGATGAACGAGGGGGGAGGGATTAACAGCACTACTGTGATCAATGCAACCATGAGTGTAAATACTAAGGAAGGTGATTTTTTGGTATGGGACGGAACTAAACTTGTATGGGGTTATTATACCACACCATCCAATGCTGTCATCTCAAAGAATGAAGGGCTACAGGATGAAATGCAAAATAACACAGTGTCTCCGCCAAAGATATCTAATTACAATGTTCACAGTTTAAATGATCGAAACCCGTCCGCCATATCCTGGTTGTATAACACCCCCACCTGCCAGCCTGCCCCCATATTAAAAACAACTTGCAAGATAACGTCAGGGACGAAAAGGAAAAGATGCTAGCAACACACGATATCTTATATGATGAATGGGCTAAGGGGGGCGGGAATGAGAAAGGGGGGTCTATTTTGTCCCTCGCCCAGGAGGCTGGGAAGTACATGAGGAACAAAAATAACAGACGAAAAAGGGAAGCAGGGGGAAGGAGGAAGTATGATGAGTACTATGGGTTAGGACTAGAGAAAATGGAAGACCCACGACACCCCCACCAGACGAATAAATGGTATGCGGACATGAGTGCAACAGCTAAACAAACAACAAATGAGAGCTGCTATGTCTGCTCCCTCATTCCCCATGCTTCAGGCACACCCAAGGTATTGTTACCCAAAGAATTGCCTATTGTAGATGCCCAATGTCTCCTTCATCTCACGTTGTGCAGGATTAAGAACACCTTCCAGGCACATGAAGTTACTTTTAGAATGCTGCAGAACGAGAAAACTTGCTACCCAAAGACGGTAGGAGTGTTATGTCTGGAAGAACCATTTTTTGTGATACGAGGGACACTTTTTTCGGACAACAAGTGGAAGGACTAAGAAGTAATGTGTAAAGCTGAAGCGCTGAGGGGTGTGGCACCAGAGAAATTGCAATGGATAGAAGAAACGTGCACACCAGTATGGAAGGAACACATTTCAAAACTAACTTGGGTAACAGCCATTGAAAAACCCTTCAAGCTGCAGAACGAAATAGACTATGAACTATGTTTTAAAGGAGAGGGGAAAACCTCCATGGGGACAAACAAGAACTGTAACAAGACCCCTATCATCCCAGATCTGAGAAAAGGGACAGCGGCCCTGATGGACACCTATTGGGTATGCGGCAACCAGGCATACCTGCACCTCCCCCAATCATGGAGTGGCAGCTGCTCAATGGCCACTCTGCACTCAGCCCTAATGGTAATCCCAGAAAGCCACATTGATGGGAGCAAAAGGACACAAGAAAACACCCAACAGAGTGCGACCCAGCCAACTGCAGAGTCACAAATCTATGTCCTGTCTTCCGGAAACAAGGAAGAGTGCTGTCCCGAAACAGACGAGCATCAAACTACATATCAAAGGCATCGTCAGAGTTGCTGGCACAGATCCCAGACAGATATCGATGATTCAGCTCCGCAGAAACATTATTTGCCTCACTCATCCCAAGTATCCAGGCCAGAGCAAACGCAAAATGGCTCCAGATAACACGTTGGGAGCTGATCCAGCTGGCAAATGACACTGAAGAAGGGTTCAACGTAATAAAAGTGGAACTAAGAGCTTTACGGCTGATGACCATGCAAAACAGGTATGTCTTGGACCTGTTGACGGCGATGGATGGAGGTGTTTGCCGAAAAATCGGAAGTGCCTGCTGCACTTTCGTACCTTCTGAAGACGCAGACAACGGCTCCCTGTCCCATGTGATCGAAGCAGTACATAACCTGGGAGAAAGAATGAAAATGGAAGGTGGAGCAGAAGAAAGCACGTGGTTCGACAATATCTTCTCCTCGGTTCCCTCATGGCTGGGAATGACTGTGAAATTTTTGATGCCGGCTGTAGTGTTCCTCCTCTTTATTTTTTGCCTGTGCCAGGTGGGTCTTCGATGTTGTGCTAACTCAGTACCGTATGGTGCAATGATGATGGTGACAATGGGCAACACCCGTGGTACAATACAAACTATGCAGGAATTGCAGGTACAAACAGGAACTGATGACACGCCCAGGTATCAGCTTGTGCCCAGGTATCATGACAAGGATATCGTAGACAAATTGTGGAATACCACCATCAGAGAGCCCCGTATACTAGAATGGTACCAGGAGGTGTGGGTAGACTTGGAAGGAGAGAGCGGATGTATAGACTTGACCTGTACCCCAGATGAATATGCTAGGAGGGGTGAGAGCTTAAGGGGGGTGTGCAGAGCATGGATGCCCATAAAAGGCACACCTGCATGGGATGACGCAATCATTGACGAAGAGGAGTGCAGGAGATTGGAAGATTTAAAGAATTTGTTACTTATGTAACGAAAGGGGGGAAATGTAGGGGAGGATTGGTCCAAAAGACCCCCCTTGCCTACATCCCTTCCCCAGGTGAGGGGCATGGCTCATCGGGCGTCCCCTCATACCACCAGGGCCCAGGTGGTGGAGGGCTCACCTGCTGAAGACATTGCCCACACGTATTGAATTTAGCTAGGCCTCAGAAACCATTTTGTCCAATAAAGATGGTGTGAGCTCAGCGCACTGCAGCGCGGCCCCCACCCTCGGAGAGTTTCAATTATCCCTGTGGCTGCAGCTCCCTGGCAGATCCGCTGTGAGCCCGTTCCCACGAACAAGACGGACATGAGCTAGCGTAAGATACTAACACTGTAACATTTCACCTTCCGCAGTGTATCACTGCTCCCTGCATGACCCGGCCAGCGAGGCCTGGGTGATGAAGAGAACTGTAAAATGGTCATCGGATAAAAGCAAAAAGTCCCCAAATACTAATGCCAAAACTACTTGCAATACACGCATTCTCTTCACAAAACTTCTTCTATCAAGGAAACCTGTAAAATGTATAATTATGGTAGAACGCATGTTTACATGACATTAGCAATGAAGAACCCACACCCCTGCGGTTGTATGCAAATAATAAAAAGCGTTCCCGGGGACTATTCGTTATGTGTATCATTGAAAAGCTTACACTCCACGGTCCCGCGCCATAACCGAACTAATGCTGCTAGAGTACAAGGGAAGACAAGTGTAACCATACAGAGGGCTCATGTGAAGGACGCGCGAGAATGCACCCGTCATGTGTGTATGTCTAAGCCCTTATGTGCCACTACCGCCACGCACGGTGGCGAGTCACTTTCTTTGTGCTCCACCAACTACACTACTACCTCACTTGCTGCAAATGTATATGCATATAACTAAATGTTGTAGTTGTTAAAACATAAGTGTACAAAAAATGTGCTCAGACTGGCTATATTCGAGAGACACTTAGCAAAGTTAAAATGTATGTCTTCGTATGATTCAAATGAGTATTGTATAGTATTTGAATGTTTATGACGTTTTCACCTAAAATTGGCAACACACGAGGAAGATAGCTTTGTGAATATGTGCAAGGCCATTCCCCCTCCCTCCCTGCGAAGCCTGCCAGACGAGAGAGCAGAGGCCCGCGCCGTGCTGCTCCACCTCCCCCAACTAGGCTGGAGCCGCTTCAAAGATTTGTAGTCCCCTCTGCAGCACCCAAGGCCACGGCCCGCCACCTGCATTATTTACAGCCCAGCAGTAAACCTCTGCCTGAATACACAAATCCGGGGGCGCCCTCTCTTAAACCCCACAACCCACCGGATCACCTTAGGCTTATGGCCCCTGTACAATTAGGACACCCAATATTATGGCAACATCCCAGCAGCACATTCATCACGACTTCTAACAAGACAGAAAGACATGTACCGCCTGTCCCATGCCCTGAGACCTAGCCCCACGACCTTTGGTACCCGGTCAACAGGACACTGGTAACCATGCACTGATGAATCACCATCAAACCCCTCTCAAGGTGCATTCCTCCTGTGTTGCATTAACCTGTAGAATAACCTAGTGAAAGATTTACTAAAGAAGATAATATTGCAATGACTGAATGACTGCGGTGTGCATGGCCTAGGGCAGAGAAGTCAGGAAAAGACATTCATCTCTGACACTGACCACAGTGGCACAACGAAACCGCCCGGATGAACCCAGCAGACCTGCCAGGCCCAGCCCAACCCACGAGGCTGACCAGTGACGTCCTCCAGCCAAGGCCAACCACATCACAGCAGCACCTATAGCTAGTCGTCGCCACCCAATCCCATTGAACTTGTGCCCCCATAGTATGTAGGTTCTGATGACGTTTTTTGTAAATATATACGCCTGTCTTTGCTATTGTCAGACAGAGCGCTCTCGGAGTTTGCAGAGTTCTTTGCATGCCCTATTCTGATTGATAAACTCCCATTTACGCTCACCCGCACTCTGTCTTGGCCTTATTCCCATTCTGGGAGAGTCCTTCATTGTCTCTCATTGCGGGGAGGATCGTGCTGGTTGGGGACGCTTGCCTTCAAGAGTTGCAGGAAGTGTGGTCCCAGGCCACAGACAGCCTTGTGGATGATGAAGAGGGTCTTGGATTTGATCCTTGCAGCCACTGGCAGCCAGTCGAGAGATTTCGGGGCTGGAGACGTATGGTCCCTGGGCTTGAGGCCAAGGACAAGTCTCTCAGTCCTGTTCTGGATTAATTGATGAGGTCGGAAAGTAGAGGAAGGCAGATTGAGGGAGAAGCTGTGCAGTAGCCCAGCCTAGACAGAACCAGGGCTCTGGAGACAATGAGCTTCTGGGGGAAAGTGAGAAAAGGAAGAATACCTCTGAGGAGGTGCAGCTGGTAGTGTGCCTTCTTGGCAAGGTCCGTGATGTGAAGAGAGAAGGTGAGGGTGGAGTCGAAGATGACACCAAGGTTTTTTGCCTCACAGGAATGCCAAGGAAGAGAGCCCAAGGAGGGCAGCCAGAGTGAGAGAGAAAAAGTGGTAGCATGTCCCAATGTGAAGGATCTCCATCTTACTGGCATTACTAAAATCATTCCATACAAGCCCGCCAGAGAGCTAAGATCAGCCGAACAAGGACTGATTGTGGCAGCTCCTTTCAGACTTAAAATCCGGGCAGGTAAATCCTTCCCTATAACCGCAGCAGGCCTTTGGAACAACCTTCCTGGCCAGTTAAGGATGGAAGCCAAGTGCCAACGCTTTTGTAAACAACTGAAAACCCACATCTTGTAGTAATATACACAACACAACCTGACCAGTTAAATATGCAGCTCTAATGTCTTGTGCTACGTGTATTTTGTTTGTCATTTGTCTTTCGTGTTCTTGTCTCTGCGCCCCAAAGCTGGAGAGCTACTGGTGCAATACAAATAAATAAAATAAATAAATAAATAAATTATGGCAGAGATCATTGGAGGCGCACCAATCCTAAATCGTGGATAGACAGTCAGGAATGAGCGAGAGAGGAGAGGAGGCTGAAGGGAGCCCGAAGGAGAGCTGAGTTTCATATGCATAACATTGAAAGTTAGAAGAGAAGGTACAGATCGGGTGGGTCAAAGGGGCCAAGTAGATATTGAAGAGCCAGGGTGAGAGATTAGATCCCTGAGGAACACCAAATGTGGAGATAGTTCTAGTGGAGAGAAAGGACCCAAGTTGGACCTGGGAGGGTCAGTCCAGGAGAAAGGAGGACAGCCAAGCCAGGGCCTGATCCATGATGCCAGGGTTCTCACAGAGACGATTGATCAGGATGGTGTGATTGACCATTTCGTAAGCAGAGGAAAGATCAAGGAGGACGAGGACAGAAGGAAGGCTAGATTCAAGATTAGAGAGCAGGTCTATACGGGTGTTCAGGAGAGAGGTTTCGGTGCTTCTGGCTTCTGTGAAGCCATACTGATGGTCATGGAGACAACCAACAGATTCAGTGTGGAGAGTAACCAGGGAGATGGCCAGCTTTTCCAGGAGTTTGCCAAGGAAAGGAGTGATAGAGATCGGGCTGTAGTTTTCTGGACAGGAAGGATCAGCAGAAGGTTTTTTTAAAGGAGGGGGTGCACAAGGGAGTGCTTGAGGGCAGAGAGGAATGTTCCAGTGGCAAAGAGTGATTGCATAAATTGGCCAAGGCGGGAGCAAGGGTGTCAATGTGGTTTTGATGGTTCTGGAGCAGCAGGGGAGCAGTTACTTGGATGACACTTTCATAGATTGGACTTGTCTAGAGACATCATCAGGTGTTGTCGGAGAGAAGGAGGAGAAACGAGCAGGGAGGGAGAGGCGGCCAGAGGGGGGCAAGAGAGGTTGATGGAGAGGAAGAGGAGACAAAGTATAGGATGTCCTGAGTTTTAGTGGTGAGTTTTACATCACCCACCCACCCTACTTGCCCCCATTGTTCCCAACCACACTCCCATTTCCAGCATCCCACCACCCTGCCTCACCCATATTTCCCCATCCACCCACCACCACCCCATTTCCTCCACCCTTCATATTCCTACCCATCTCACACCACCCACCCACCCTGCCTTACACCTGTTTCCCCTATCCACATACTCTGACTCATCCACATTCCCCACTTACCCACTCCAACACACCATCTCCCCCACCATCCTGCATGACTCTCTTCTGCACCCGCCCACCCCACCTGTGAACTACTCCACCAGCCTCTACACGGAATACAAGCACAGTTTAATGCTATTTGCCGCAGAAAGTGTCTGTTTGAATAAAAATGGTAGACTGAGGCCCTGATTCATAGAATTATTTGCGTGTAAAATGGGGATTTGCCTTCCATTCTGCCCACAAATCCCTGTTTGATGAACAGGGATTAATGGGCAGAATGGTGCGCAAATACCTGTTTTACACGCACATAATTTCATCAATCAGGGCCGGAGTACATATCTCTCAACCTTTTGTGTCCCCAGGGCCGGTGAAAATAGCCAATTTTGTTTTTGTGGGTGAAAGCCCATTGAAGTGTATGGGTGTGTAAGTGGCTTGGCCGGTGAGTAAACTGTTTACATGGCGGATAACACACGAATATACGATGATGAGACACAGCGATTCCTCTAAAGGATACAAGATAGAGCCATCACTGGGCGTGCAGATGTTGGCAGCCTGATTCCACAGCTTCTGACCACCAGCTCTTTAATGCCCCAAAAGCATATACCCTGGAGCACCAAGGGTAGCAGCTTGAAGAGTCCTGGTCGATGGGTGCCAGAGCTACTGCCGAGTGGAGGAACTCAGAGGGAGAGCGAGACCCTGAGGCACTCTGGAGCTCCTTACAGAGTAGCAACGATAGTGCGGGACAGAGGCTGTGCCCGGTGAACAGCACGGCACCTGGCAAAGGGGTGCTGAGAAGAACCACCCAAACAGTGTGGAGGCTGAAAGGAGAAGACACAGGAGATTAAGGCCGGAAGACCACGGGGTCCTACAACCTCGAGCAGCTCGCCAATCAGTATCGTGAACCAGAGATCCCTGTAAAAGACTCTGAGGTGAGCGAGCCGGGTGGGGGGTCAGAGTACGGTCAGCACGGATCCTCAGGCCACTGCCCAAAGATTCAATTCTTCTGGATTCAGCCCTTGAGTTGGATCAAGGATATAATATGGAACGCTTGATTCAGACTCCCTTCCGATGTTATTTTGTATCCCAGCTTGGGGTAGGGAGGAATATAGATTTCCCAGGATGTGGGATGCAACGTTTAGAGTGGGTAGACTGGCAATTGGCCAAAAATGGAAGGGTGAGACAGTCCCAACGAATGGGGATTGGAGGAATAAATGACAGGAATTATTTATTATGGAGAAATGAACAGCAGTCGTCAATGACTATATATGAGCAGTGGAAAAGGAGGGCTTATTCAGCTATCAAGGAGACTTACATGGTTTCACACAATAGGTATAGGAAGAGGCACGCTTATGACGCAATAGTGTACCTCTGAGGATGACCATATCTCTCTAGGCCAAAGTTAGAAACAGAAACAATGAAGTGGTCTTTGGGGAAGGAGGTGGGAAGGGAAGGCACATGTAGACTCACAAGTGTTGAAAACCTACTATGTTGATTGTATGATGAAGAAAATAAATACAAGTTTTAAGAAAAATACAAGATGAACACCAAAGAGTTTTAAACTTTTCAGGAAGTGTGGGGTGCATTTAAAGGCCCCAAACAGAAGTCCCTTTAACATGAATAGCATGATTTAAACACTGAATCAAAAACGGCCTGGCATTCATTTTTGTTTTTCAAGTAAAGTTAAAGAGCCATGTGGAAAGGGGCCTACCTGTCATTACCAATGGACAAGTAGCATTTAATTGACTAAAGAAGGAAGAATCAAAGATCCCTTTCACATGAAAAATATCATTTTTAAACACTGAAAACAAAAACGCCCTGCACATGCGTGTGCAAAAAAATAAAAGCAAAAGTGGAAAGAAATATAATTTCTCATAGAAAAATGTCAGGAGAACAAAACATGATATGTGGGTTTACAAAAGCAACGTATATTATGTTTCACCTACAAAACTCCAGTGACATTTCAAGAGCCACTTTGTCTTCATGGAAAACCTGTTTCTGGCTTTGGTCCAAACTTCACAAAGGAAAACTCCCACTTCCAACCTGGATTTCACATCTCCCATCTAATGATCCCCTCACAATAAAATGTGCTGCTGAAAGTGTTGAAAGCCCAGTGTTCTCCAGACTTGCTGCCTCTGAAAGCAGGGACTTCAAGGTAATTCACCATTAGCTGGAGCACGACTAATATGTATGAATTCGGGGCACCCACTTCAAAGAGCAAACTACCAACTTCAGAGAGACTCAAAAAACAAAACCTCTGGTCACAGGCTGACCCAGTGAAAACAAATGGGCGGAAGGTAGAAACTGCAATTTGTCCTACATGAAAATTCACAATTAATTTAAAAGGATTATTATCATTTAGGCCTTTTTCTCAGCAACCATAATGTGGATTGATTTTATTTTTGTACCATTTATTATGTACTTTCTAGGTGATTTGGGGGATATAAAACGCATCTACTTGTGACTCTGCAAACTGGAATTGCCAGTTAGACTAGGTTTCTGGCTGATCTGAACATGTTCCAAATGTGAGAATTGGTGAGCAGGTGAAAAATGAAATTAGGGATATACTTAATAACTTCCATCTTCATAAATGTTGTACTTTTTATGTTTTTATGGAAATGGCAGAAATGTGCCACGTGGCCATGCTACATCATAAGGATGTGGTGGTCGGCTTATCTAATTCTCCATGATCAGCTAAACAGAAAATATGTTTAGTATGGCAGTTGCTAGTAAAATTATGAAGTTGTGATACATAACTAGTTTTTGCCAAAGTATTGAAAGAACAAAGGGGTGATTACAAATAGCAATTGCCATTTGTTGCTCCAAACCCCTAACCCAATCCTGACTTGGAGGTGGGGTTGAGAGGAGGAACTGTCCAATCCTAGTGGCAGGGGTTATTCCAGGGTACTTCCGCAAGATTGTAAAATTGGTGATGTCTTTTCTGCTATATAAGGGGGGCAACACTTGGACAGACATGAGACACACACAAACTGGGGAGACAGAAAAAGGAGAAAGACAGGAGGATAGAGAGAAGAGACAGACCATCTGGAAGGCTGATACAATGTACCACCTGACAGCTGTAATGAGACACCAGGGGAGATTTCTGAGAGTGCATCTGGGTGGAGCTGTCTATTTCTAGGAAGGCCTCAAACCTGACGGGGTCCTGTGGTGGAGAGCGGGAGGCCATCTTTGAGAGTGGAGTGACCAGACCCCAGCCCTATCTTTCCAGAGTGTCCTGAGATGCAGCTGGCTTTCCTGAACCTTAAACAAAGCACTTGTAAACCAAAAGGTGGAGGGAGTCTGCTTGCCTTGAATCCTTTCCCTTTATAGTGATGGATGAGGGGCAAAACTCTGTAGATCCTTAGCCTAAGTAACCAAAAATTTTAATTGAATTAATTCACCATTTGGCAGAATACTACAGGGTGAATTTTGTTAAAATTCAAAATGAATAGCTCACTTCCCAGTGTGCGCTGAAAACTATAGCCTATAATATAATTGGGTAATCCTTGTTGTCCAGCTGACCCCGACTTCTTTAAGGAAGAGGGGTGTCTTTGTTCTTAAATCAGTACAACCTTTTTATCCGGCTTCGCCAACACAGGCCTTTGAGTAAGGGGGGTCTGGAATCCAAAATTCCCCAAAGCATTCTGATTTTTCTGTCTGACTTCCCAACATAGACCAAAGCGAGGGGGGGGGGAGGGTCTGAAAAAAAAGCGATAAATCACCCTTTGTTTGTTTTAAACCAAAAAATGTGGGAAAATTATATCATTGAACAGTGTAAGTATTTTGTGAAGTGAAATTTGCAGAAAGTAAGAATTGTGTCTGTGTTCTTTTTTAACTCACTTTTGTGATTTATTTATGCTGAGAGACGTTGATTGTGTTGTGCAACGGATAAAGTGTTTTTTTTACATTTTCATGCTAATTTCTATTACTTTTAATTTAAATAAATACCAATATATTTCCCATACACCAGCCTGGTTCTTGGCTCTTTGTTAGCTCAGGACCGAGGGATCCAAGGGGCATGAGATGGGTCTAAGAAAGGGCTAAAAAAAGAATCTGTTAAACAGTTTTTTGAATAACCACTTGAGTGGGGAGGGAAGGAACTGCCCGTGTTGAGGGTGGCTTCTCAATAAACCATTACAGAAGAGAAGCCAGAGCCTCTGCTGTCCGGAGTGAGGCTCCAGGGGGTGACTTCACTCAACCAGAGGTTCTCAGAGGCGGGGAGACACTGGGGGGCTGTTCCTTTTTTGGTGCAATTTGGGACTCTCGAATGCCCTGCCCCGCATTCTTGAATATGGGCTCCTATTTTGTCCTTGTTCCGGACCCACTTGAAAACTCACTTTAGCTGCCTGTCCCTCTCCTGTGTAGTTTTTTTCTGTTTTCCGTTTTCTTTTTGCAGTGTTAAGACTTGTAATGTTATTACTGTGTTGTGTTCGCCTCGTGAATGAGCTGACACAGACCTCAGCACAGGAGCACAGCCCACTAAGCTATCTTACCCGGCCAGTGGAATGAGCCCTGCATGCATGTCCTACCTTCATGCTTGCAGCTCCGCTTGATGCTCTCCAGCAGCAGGGGCACAGCCCACTGAGCTATCTTACCCAGCCAGTGGACCGAGCCCTGCATGCATGTCCTACCTTCAGGCTCGCAGCGGCAGGGGCACAGCCACTGAGCTATCTTACCCAGCCAGTGGACTGAGCCCTGCATGCATGTCCTACTTTCAGGCTCACAGCAGCAGGGGCACAGCCCACTGAGCTATCTTATCCGACCAGTGGACCGAGCCCTGCATGCATGTCCTACCTTCAGGCTTGCAGCTGCAGCTCCGCTTGATGCTCTCCAGCAGCAGGAGCACAGCCCACTTAGCTATCTTACCCGGGTAGTGGACTGAGCCGTGCATGCATGTCCTACCTTCAGGCTTGCAGCGGCAGGTGTGCAGCCCACTGAGCTATCTTACCAGGCCAGTGGACTGAGCCCGATGTCCTACCTTTAGGCTTGCAGCGGCAGAGCCCACTAAGCTATCTTACCCGGCCAGTGACTGAGTCCTGCATGCATGTCCTACCTTCAGGCTCGCAGCGGCAGCTCCGTTTGATGCTCTCCAGCAGGAGCTGAATCTTGCACTGGGTATTGAAAAGCGCCTCCTCATTATCTGCAGGAGAGGAAAGAGACCCAACAATCACAACTTCAAGTTTCCAAAAGAGCTACAGGGAAAACCTCTTTGCAACGCTGAAGGGCGATGAAAGTAAAACTTGACATTAATCATAACCACTAGCAGTTGCTCTGAGCAGAATTGCATATCATTGTTTTTCTCCTGATATGCCATTGCAGAAGGGGAACATATATACAAGTAAGGCTTGATCCTACCCCAAAAGGGGCAACATGTACTACTAGGCAGCATCCCTTGTACACAAGACCACAATCAACTCCAGTCTGGCTCTTTGTGTGTTAGCAGGTGAGGTGTACCTTGGGTCTCTGTGCACAAAGAATGATGAATGGAAACACTTTCAATACATTGCAACCATAGGCAACTCTTGGAAGCCTTATAAACGGCCTTCTTGGCTGCCTGGATTAACTGCCTGTGGTTATGATTAATCCAAAGCTTTTCCACCCATCACCCTTCAGTTGGGCTATCATAGTCACCATCAGAACAAGCTGAAAGAGTAGGGTGTCCAGGGGTCCTGAAGGAGCCACCCCGGCCTGGCCCTGAAGAAGGTGTGTTCTGGGACTTGGAGACAATAGACTGCCTATGGGGGAGGCGCACGTTAGAGAGACCCATCGGTCTGTGGTAGTAGGCGGGATTCATTTAGTGGGGGTGTAACCCTCCTCCCACTATGGTGGACCTCTCAATGAGTGATGGTCTCCATCTAAGGCAGAGGTCTTCAAACTGTGGGGCGCGCCCCCCCCAGGGGAGCGCGGCCGCATCCCAGGGGGGGTGCCAGAGCCCAGCATGAAATATGTACAACATTTTTTTTTTTAGATTGGAGGAAATGGGAAGGGGCAGCTCACATGGTTATGGATATTCAGTCCTTTAGTCACAGACTATTTGAATAGTAACCAAGGGATTGTTTTTTGTTCAAATGTAACCAAATTGTGATATTTAAAGAATATTTATTCAGCAACAATGGTCAAAACTACTAGCTGCATAGTGAAGTAACTCCTCAAACTGTTCCACATTGGCCAAAAAAGTGGCCCATTTTGATTGGCCTACACTAGCATTTTGCATTTTTGGTACGGTCATCGCCCTATTTCCCTATAGTCCAGTCCAAGCCTGCCGGCTCATCCATAATGGGTGAGGGGGCGTCCACCCACTGGCCACCTCACCCATTATGGAGGAGCCGAGGAGCCAGCCCAGTGAAACACTGAGCACTCCCTCATCTGCATTTTCCAGCTGAGGGAGTGCTCCTGAGCTGGCTGAACTGTCAAAGGGAAACACTGTTTGCCTTTGACAGTTCAGTTCCCCAGCCGCACATGATCACTGAGCCATTCAACGCTGCGGGTGTTTTGCTTCGCCAGCCTTGCATAGCTTATTGGAAATGCTGGCTGGGGCACTGCATGTATGTATGTGCCAGGGGGTGCTCCTGCGTCTCCTCGGACATACGGGCAGAGCAACCTGGAGCGGGGAATTTTAGCAACCACGCGCAGGCCCCTTCAGAAGGTACGTTTATGACGATTTATTTTTTATTTAAATGTGTATGGACGTGTGTATGCTTGTGTTATGGGACTGTGGTGGCAACAGGATGGACAGCAGCACTGGGATAGTGGTGGGAGTAGGGTGGGGAGAGCCCAGGGTGTTTACTGGGAGTAGGGTGCGGTGACGGCACGCAAAAGTTAATAGCGATTTCTACATACTGTCCATCTGGCACTTTTTGGGGGGCCCGGCCTGCCCAAACTTTGCTCAGGGGGGGCCAAGGCCAAAAAAGTTTGAAGACCACTGATCTAAGGCGCCATCGATGGGTTTGGAGGATTGACAGAAGACGCAAGTTCCTCACAGGCCGCAGGGTCAGTGCAGAAGGAAGGGGATTAGCGGGGCCCGAGCCCAAAGACTGCGTGTCCCCTGTGACTCCAGGGCCTCATATCTCAGACACAAAGACTATGAAACGGGCGACCCGCAGATCAGGACCGCCCCAGTACAGACCATCGGTTACATGAGTTACCCTCTGAATGATGGCTTGAGAGTGAGTGTGAGATGCCGCCGTTTGCTAAACTAGGGGGTCGCCCCAATGTGTTTGGCTGGAAAAGGTTTTGAGTACAAACACTCCAAGGTTAAGAATGCGCCACTCACCTCCGTGAAGGACAGTCACAAACATTCCCGATCTGGACCTGAAAGAGAAGGAACACACGTGTCCACTGAATCAGTCCAAGCCCATCCTCTAGCGCTAGGTGCTTCTTGGCACCACAAAAAATGGCGCAATGCATTTCAGTGACACCATCCGGGACATGCCCCTGGAAGTCAGCGCCAGAGGAACAGCCTGGGGGCCCCCACCCCTTCATCTGCGCCTGGAGCTGGTTTACGGTGGGGCTCCTGTAGGGGAAATATTCCCTTATTCGACCATAGGGAACCGGAAGTGACACCCCCACCAGTGGCTGCTCAGTGACATCCCAGGAAGCAAGCCCCATGATCTCTGCCCTAAACGATGTCATTGCGAAATTGACACTACATTGTGTTAATAAAAATGAACGTCAACAATCAAAACAACCACCAATTAAAACCAGCAGACGTTAAAGGCAAATGACTATCAGATCACGGGTGGTCTAGAGCAGTTGTGACCAGCAAGAGAGGGGTAGTATTGCCCCCCCCCCCCCCGGCTACCCCCAGGGGAGCCCAGGGTAGGATTAGTGGGCGGTGGCTGTCGCTCCCAGGAGTCCTTTAGTTAGTCTGGCTCGGTCTCTCTCACCTTTAGATTCTGGGACGTGGAAGGACTGTGTATGTCCAGCAGGGGGAGCCACGCAGGTGGAGCTGTCAGTCAACACACTCCTAACAGGAGCCCCCTAGAGCTGGCAGAGGTGGAGAGGCAAAGCAGGCAGCCCCCCAGACGCTGAACACATGTATTCACGGTGCCCCCCTAGAAGCAAGCTTCAGCCTTTCCCTGGCGTCCCTGCACTCGCCCAGCAGCCGCGTCACCTGGGAGGGGAGCAGAGGACAGGCGCTCCCTCTGTGCAGTGTTTAAGGAAGCAGGCAGGCTGAGTGACTGCTGGGTAAATACAAGCATTATTTATTGAAAGGACCTGGCTCCATCCGATTGCTTTGACTCCAAGCGTTGCTAAGAAGCTGAGGCTACAGCGTCTTACCTTCAAAGGGAGGGGGGGCGGGGGGCTGCACTCGCAGGTAAAGCAATCGCTCCAGAGAGACCGGCCCAATCAGGTTCCGCTGATTTGCTAGAGAACAGCCAGCTCTTGGGACCCAGCCAACCACTGGCAAGCCAGGTGGCATTATTCACTGGGCCTGGGCACACGGTGCCACACGCTGGTCTCCCCCGACAGCTGACGTCAGCAGGCAGGGTGATAACCTAGAGAAACAGGGCACCGAAGGGTCGCACAGGTGATAGTGCAAGCGGGCCTGCTGGGAAGGCAGAAGCAGGCACAGTAGGATGGGACGAGAAAGCAGGCAGACATCATATTATACGGGAGTACTGACTGATTAATCAGGGACAGCTGTATCCAGCTGTGCGTCGGGGAGGGGGGACCTGGAAGATTGCGAGGCAGTGTCAGGGGACACGGGAGCGGAAGCCACCTGGATAAGCCATTCTTGCAGAGAGGATGGCATGCAGGTGGTCTTGAGCCGTGCCCTTCTGCCTGGTACAGAGTACGAGGCTCGGAAGGTGCACTCAGCAGCTCACACTCGGCGCCTCCACTGTGTCCCGCCGTGACGTCACCCTCCCATAGCTCCGGGCCACTGGGTCCAATCTTGCACCCTTAAAAACAAAACACAACAGACCTTTGCAGCCATCACGTGTCGATTTATCCTGTAAGGTCGCGAGCTGAAGAGCACGAAGGACAATGACAGTGAGGGCTGGGCCTACATCATCACAGAGAGAGACACAAGAATGCTTCCTCAGTGACGGGGTTCCTGGGATCAGCTGCGGGAATCCACCAGGTGAGCAAACTCGGCTGGGAAGATCAGAGAACTTGCTCAACAGAACAAGCCACCATAGGGTGCGAAATATACCTGCATTGCCTCTGATCCCCCCAATATCGCCTGCCACACCCTCTGTCTGGGGCTGGGCCGAAGAGTTAACCCGGTCAGATGAGACCCCCAACTTGAGAATTTCAACTTCTGAACCATGTGCTCTACAAGAATTATAATGATGATTCTAGGGCTGCCACTGGGAGTCCAGTTCCAGAGTACTGGCCATCGCCTGTGAGTACTGGCCATCTCCTCTTCTCTCTTGCCATCATCTACGGCTGCCACTGGGAGTCCAGTTCCAGAGTATTGGTCATCTCCAGTGAATACTGGCCATCGCCTGTGAGTTCTGGCCATCTCCTCTTCTCCATTGCCATCATCTACGGCTGCCACTGGGAGTCCAGTTCCAGAGTACAGGCCATTTCCTGTGAGTACTGGCCATCGCCTGCCATCGCCTGTGAGTACTGGCCATCCCCTCTTCTCCATTGCCATCATCTACAGCTGCCGCTTGGAATTCAGTTCCAGAGAACTGGCCATCTCCTGTGAGTACTGGCCATCGCCTGTGAGTACTGGCCATCTCCTATTCTCCATTGCCATCATCTACGGCTGCCGCTGGGAGTCCAGTTTCAGAGTACTGGCCATATTCTGTGAGTACTGGCCATCTCCTCTTCTCCATTCCCATCATCTGCGGCTGCCGCTGGGAGTCCAGTTCCAGAGTACTTGCCATCTCCTGTGAGTACTGGCCATCACCTGTGAGTACTGGCCATCCCCTCTTCTCCATTGCCATCATCTACGGCTGGCGCTGGGAATCCAGTTCCAGAGAACTGGCCATCTCCTGTGAGTACTGGCCATCGCCTGTGAGTACTGGTCATTACCTGTGAGTACTGGCCATCTCCTCTTCTCCATTGCCATCATCTATGGCTGCCACTGGGAGTCCAGTTCCAGAGTACAGGCCATCTCCTGTGAGTACTGGCCATCGCCTGCCATCGCCTGTGAGTACTGGCCATTACCTGTGAGTACTGGCTATCTCCTCTTCTCCATTGCCATCATCTATGGCTGCCACTGGGAGTCCAGTTCCAGAGTACAGGCCATCTCCTGTGAGTACTGGCCATCGCCTGCCATCGCCTGTGAGTACTGGCCATTACCTGTGAGTACTGGCCATCTCCTCTTCTTCATTGCCATCATCTACGGCTGCCGCTGGGAGTCCAGTTCCAGAGTACTGGCCATCTCCTGTGAGTACTGGCCATTGCCTGTGAGTACTGGCCATCTCCTCTTCTCCATTGCCATCATCTATGGCTGCCGCTGGGAACCAAGTTCCAGAGTACTGGCCATCTCCTGTGAGTACTGGCCATTGCCTGTGAGTACTGGCCATCTCCTCTTCTCCATTGCCATCATCTACGGATGCCGCTGGGAGTCCAGTTCCAGAGTACTGGCCATCTCCTGTGAGTACTGGCCATCGCCTGTGAGTACTGGCCATCTCCTCTTCTCCATTGCCATCATCTACGGATGCCGCTGGGAGTCCAGTTCCAGAGTACTGGCCATCTCCTGTGAGTACTGGCCATCGCCTGTGAGTACTGGCCATCTCCTCTTCTCCATTGCCATCATCTACGGATGCCGCTGGGAGTCCAGTTCCAGAGTACTGGCCATCTCCTGTGAGTACTGGCCATCACCTGTGAGTACTGGCCATCTCCTCTTCTCCATTGCCATCATCTACGGATGCCGCTGGGAGTCCAGTTCCAGAGTACTGGCCATCTCCTGTGAGTACTGGCCATCACCTGTGAGTACTGGCCATCTCCTCTTCTCCATTGCCATCATCTACGGATGCCGCTGGGAGTCCAGTTCCAGAGTACTGGCCATCTCCTGTGAGTACTGGCCATCACCTGTGAGTACTGGCCATTGCCTGTGATTACTAGCTATCTCCTGTGAGTTTTGTACTTTAATTTCAGTTCAGCCTGTTACAACTATGGCGAGTTTCCTAAGTATGTTTACAATTTGATATTACTTTTTGTTTGCTGGACCTGGTACACTGCGACTGACCAGTGTCTTAAACAAAAATAAAAAATAAACACAAGGACTCCTTTAGGTGCGCTCCAAAGTTGATGTTATCTCAATTTGGTTTTTGTGGAATGTCAGTATTTACTCATACATCAATTCAAAACATTAATCACTTCATGACTTGTCTTTTCCTCTTAATTTTGTTCATACAGATTGTCAATATTAACATGTTTTCAATTCATACATATTGCATGGTTTCATAATTTTTTTCCCCCTTGTCTTTCCCTCTGGGAACTGGCCAGAGTACTGGCCATATTCTGTGGGAACTGGCCATATCCTCTTCTCCATTGCCATCATGTACGTCTGCAGCTGGGAGTCCAGTTCCAGAGTACTGGCCATCTCCTGTGAGTAATGACCATCGCCTGTGAGTACTGGCCATCTCGTCTTCTCCATTGCCATCATCATTACCCACAATGGCGGTACTCAAATTCTAACCTGGCATGGACGGAGGTTTGAGTGAGGCCTGAAGGGAATCAAGCCCTGTCCCTGTGGCAGGTCCTCCGCAGTAGAGCCATAGACCCTTGCCTCCTCCTCAGTAGAGCCATAGACCCTAGCATCCTCCTCAGTAGAGCCCCAGACCCTTACATTCTCCTCAGGAGAGCCCCAGACCCTTGCCTCCTCCTCAGTAGAGCCATAGACCCTAGCATCCTCCTCAGTAGAGCCCCAGACCCTTACATCCTCCTCAGTAGAGCCCCAGACCCTTATATTCTCCTCAGGAGAGCCCCAGACCCTTGCCTCCTCCTCAGTAGAGCCATAGACCCTAGCATCCTCCTCAGTAGAGCCCCAGACCCTTACATCCTCCTCAGTAGAGCCATAGACCCTAGCATCCTCCTCAGTAGAGCCCCAGACCCTAGCATCCTCCTCAGTAGAGCCCCAGACCCTAGCATCCTCCTCAGTAGAGCCCCAGACCCTAGCATCCTCCTCAGTAGAGCCCCAGACCCTTACATCCTCCTCAGTAGAGCCATAGACCCTAGCATCCTCCTCAGTAGAGCCCCAGACCCTTACATCCTCCTCAGTAGAGCCATAGACCCTAGCATCCTCCTCAGTAGAGCCCCAGATCCTAGCATCCTCCTCAGTAGAGCCCTAGAGCCTAGCATCCTCCTCAGTAGAGCCCTAGACCCTAGCATCCTCCTCAGTAGAGCCATAGACCCTTACATCCTCCTCAGTAGAGCCATAGACCCTAGCATCCTCCTCAGTAGAGCCCCAGACCCTTACATCCTCCTCAGTAGAGCCCCAGACCCTTACATCCTCCTCAGTAGAGCCATAGACCCTAGCATCCTCCTCAGTAGAGCCCCAGACCATAGCATCCTCCT
This sequence comes from Ambystoma mexicanum, assembly GCF_040938575.1. Classification (NCBI taxonomy): domain Eukaryota; kingdom Metazoa; phylum Chordata; class Amphibia; order Caudata; family Ambystomatidae; genus Ambystoma; species Ambystoma mexicanum. The sequence continues at coordinate 25,670,452 of NC_090931.1, forward strand.
CAGTAGAGCCCTAGACCCTAGCATCCTCCTCAGTAGAGCCCCAGACCCTAGCATCCTCCACAGTAGAGCCCCAGACCCTAGCATCCTCCTCAGTAGAGCCATAGACCCTTGCATCCTCATCAGTAGAGCCCTAGACCCTTGCCTCCTCCTCAGTAGAGCCATAGACCCTAGCATCCTCCGCATTAGAGCCCCAGACCCTAGCATCCTCATCAGTAGAGCCCCAGACCCTAGCATCCTCCTCAGTAGAGCCCTAGACCCTAGCATCCTCCTCAGTAGAGACCCAGACCCTAGCATCATCCTCAGTAGAGCATAGACCCTTACATCCTCCTCAGTATAGCCATAGACCCTAGCATCCTCCGCAGTAGAGCCCCAGACCATAGCATCCTCCGCAGTAGAGCCCTAGACCCTTGCATCCTCCTCAGTAGAGCCATAGACCCTAGCATCCTCATCAGTAGAGCCCTAGACCCTTGCCTCCTCCTCAGTAGAGCCATAGACCCGAGCATCCTCCGCAGTAGAGCCCCAGACCCTAGCATCCTCCTCAGTAGAGCCCTAGACCCTTGCATCGCTGAACGGAAAGCCTAGGTTTGTCCGTAGCAGGGGGCCTGGGCACCATTCTCACATTCCCAGGTTGGACATGCTCCTCAGTGATGGCAACGTTCATCATAATGAATTGTAGTCCATACGGCAAGCAGCAACATGAAGCATTCATGCAGAAAGCCATTGTATGTAGGGATGAAACCAAAATGCATAGAGGCCCTAGACTCTGAAACTGTGCAGACCACACAGGAGGGGTTGAAGGTGCCAGGGAGCCCATCACTGTCTATGCTGGAGCTCTGGGGGTTACCCAAGGGAGGTGGAGCAGGAGAGCTTTCATATCCACTGTCGAAAGCGTCGTCCACGGCTCGGCAGCTAAAGTCCACTTGCGTAGGGCCCTCAACTGGGACTCAACAAGGCCAAATAACCTGTTCTATGGGGCACGCCCCCTCCTACCCCCCAGCAAGACCAAGGATCATATGTTTAATCTCTTGGGGCACTGGGATGCATGAAGTAACCTTGCTTTCATGAAATCTATGATGTATGTTCAGGTTCTTTGAGTACATGTGTTCATAGGATGTCTCTGTACTGAAATGCCACACCTGTTCTCAAGGACGCACACACGAAGGAGGTTACTAAGAGGGCGAGGCGGGTGTGGGATTGAAGGGTAGCAAAGGGGCCAGGCACAGGGCATTAAGAAGAATACATCTCTTTGGCGCCCCCTGGAGAAGGAGAGGCAAGGGTGGGCAGTTGGGGAGGATGTGCTTGGAGAGGGTGGAAGATAGGAGGAGGGGCTACATGGGAGCACCAGGAAAGGACAAGCAAAAGCACAGCACAGATATCAATGGTTTGGAATGTCTATTGAATAACCAATGTGTTTGCATCAAGGAACTCCTATAAGGAGAGTGGAGTGGGGGTACACTTTCACTCACCCCACTTCCGTCAAAGGGGACCCTACTCCAAAAAAAGATTCTGACGGTTGGTCACGTCACAAAGGTTTATTTATCAATCTTTCGCAAAAGGGCCGGACTTCAGCATCCTTGAGAGAACAGGGAAGTGAGCTGATAAGCATTAGGTCTGCAGGGTTTCTATACATTTTCAAATATCATTGGTTCCAATTTCTAGCACGTGCATAGAAAAGGAGTTTACATAAGCATTAGCAGTTAGTGACGTAACCCCCCCATCCCTCCTTTTTGCTGAAGAGTTCCTCGTAAACACATTCCTGGGGTGAGCAAATAAGCCTGCAACTGCACAGTCATTACGCCTTCTCTGCATCTCAGGGGCCCTCTTTGGAGGAATTCACTTGTGCCATTCATGACTATCGTGTATCTGTTGTGCCAGGCCGTCACAACCCTCTGCCCTTCCCTTCTTCTTGGAATTTGATATCTGATTAACAAGAAAACAAACTTTGCAACACTACCTAGTTGCACGCAAGCACCCTTTTCTCCTCTGAGGCCTTACAGGATCCATCTTGCTACAACATGTGCAAGGCCTTACTAATTTTTGTACCAACAATGCAGCCCTTTTGCTCATGTTGAGCAAGATTATACGTCAATCTTATTCAAATCCTCCATTTCCTTTAACCACATTATCCGCAAATGCTCCTTTTCCTGATGAGAGGGGGAATCCTGTACCTTGCGGGCTGTCCTGCTACAGCAATCCATACAACCTCCAATAAGCATTGGATAACATTGAATGAACAGGCAGCAAACCAGGACTAATCCTATCACTACCAGTATTGGGGTTAGCAACTTCCAGCCAAGATCTTTCAGTACCTTCATCCACCAACTATCTCCGACCCCCTCCTCATAGTGGATTGTCTCGGCTATCTTATGTAACCTGGATATCCCAGAAAACACTCCCTCACTTGCATCGGGAATATATATGCAACAATGGGAACCCACCATAGTGCAAACTCTGCCCCTTTCTGCTGTGAACACATCCAACACGTACCTATTCTGTAATGCAAGGTAACCTTATGGCCTTCATCTCATATGTAATATTAGTGAGTATATCAGCTGTTCCACTAATCATGGTCTCCACTGCCCTACTTAGTCTGCGTACCTCTTGGGAGTTGTGGAATATTCCAACAAGGAATGTCATTGCTTTTATTATGTCAATAAATATATCCAGATCAGTGTCTGATTGGTCAGGCCCTTTCCTTATCTCTCTCTTATACCTGTGTTTAGCATAAATTTCTTTTGGGGTATAGATCATAGCAGCAGGTATTATCCTGGCAAAATAACATGTTCCTGAAAAGTTCCTGGGAAGCCACAAATAAGCCTTTTTGTTACAAACATAAGTGTACCCTTCAATCTCACCTATACCCCTACTATAACTAGAAGGATTGTATGTTATACTACATCCCAAAATAGTTTCTCCTTTCATTCCCTTGAAACAAATGTTCTTCCTTGAGTACTCTCTGGTTACCATCAAGGGGGGTGGAGGTGATATCCCTACCCTTGCCTGACCTATAAGGTCTCTTGAAGAGTGGGTTACTCCCTCCTGTTTTATTTTATGAACTATACCTGCTGATATCTCTGACCATTTAATTGAAAAGCACCTGAAAGTATTTGGCATATACCTGTCTAGTGAAAGAACCCTCATCCAAAGCAAAATACAACTGTCAACATCTGGTACCGCAAAGGGATACATCAATATTCCATCCCCTGCATGGCGGGGAACATGACTACATATCCAACAACTTGACAAATTCAGTGCCTTCTGTGTTGTATTCATTAAGCATATATATGCATTCCTACTATACCATTCATCTTCATGACCGTCATGCTCATGCCTGTCTTTACTGTATACATAATTAATATTGGTGTCATTTGGGGAGTTTGCCACGGGAAACATATTCTTAAATTCATACATTGAAGGGTGTTCCAGATACCATAAAAATACACCAAGCCCTGTTACCACCAAGACACCTACCATACATAGAACCTTCTTTTCCTTAGTCGTACATCCATATTTGTCCACCTTCATCCGTCCCTGTGGGTGGGCAGGCAGAGCTAGATCCTGCAGTTCCATGTCACTTATTATTGCTTCTGCCATCTTACCTGAGTTTATGCTGACACAGGTTAATTTCTGTGGCTTGGTTGGGTCCTAGCACCTAGCGTTCTACCCTAGTGAGCAGTCTCTCACTCTTACAGCTTACGTTCCCAACCCTATTTAAAGCTCCAGTGTCTTTGTACCCTAAATGTACAGGGCGCACCAGCAGCCCTTTCACCGATCTGTCCCACGTCTCGTTATGCCTTGTCCAGGAGGGACGCCGAGGCCCTTCAGGCCAATCACCCGATCTCTTCAGTAAGGCTGCACAATGCTCTGATCAACAAAAGAGTTCATTTCCCCTTAATTATCAAAGTTCATCATACAGTTCTAACTCGTTGCCTGGCACATGTATCATCCTTGATCTCAGATTGTGTTTAGGAACATCCGTAGGGCGAGGGGCCTGGGACGATTCCAACAAACACGTTTGTATCCTGGTAGGTTGTAACGGTTCATAGCAGTTGCCTTCTTCACATGGTTGGCGTGATACCAGTGTGGTTTACCATCGACTTTCAGTGTTGTCTGTGTTGTCAGCAACACTTGGTAGGGTCCTTTCCACCGATGCAGCAGGCCGCTAGTTCTGTCAAAAGCTTTGATGACCACCCAGTGTCTGGGTTTCACATCATGGCCTGGCCCAATCAGTGGTACTGGGGTCGCATCTTTCACCTGCGTATGTATAGAAAGAAGACTGTTAGTCAATGTAATACAATATTGTTGCAACACTGGCCAGGTTTGTTCAGACAATCGTTTTGGGTTTCCAAGTGTACCAATGTTAGGTGGCTGGCCCATCACTATTTCGAAGGGGGATAGTCCATGGGTGCGTTTGGGCACAGTTCCCATGCTCAGCAATGCCAGGGGCAAGGCATCAGGCCACTTCAAACCAACCTGTTTCTGCGCATGCCTTTACCAGCTTATTCGCCAACATTTTATGGTACCCTCAATAATTCCTGCTGACTGAGTGTGAAACACGGCATGAAATCTTTGATCAATCCCTAGTGCCTTGCATACTCTCTCCACCACCTCGCCTGTGAAATGTGACCCATTATCTGACCATAGATAGGTAGGGACCATATACAGGGGTACCCAATGTTTGAATATGCATTTTGAAGTTGAGGTAGCACTGTTGTCCCGGAGGGGAAAGGCTTCCACCCATCCTGAATAACCACATTTCGTTACCATACAGTAAGCAAAGTTGTTTACAGGTTCAAGATGTATAAAATCCACATACACCACTTCAAAGGGTTGTGTGGGCAGTTTACAGTGCCCTGCTGGGGCCAGCACACCCTTTCCAACATTGTACATTACACAGATTTCGCACTGCTTTGCCCATTGCCTGCAATAGGGATGAAATCTTTTGTTCTCCCATGTTTTCAATACATTTTCCATTGTTCTAGTATTGACGTGTGTTGGCCCATGTGCCATGCTTACAACGACGAGTAGGTATGCATTTGGTAAAATCCACCTCCCTGTGTTCTCATTTGCCCATGCCCCACTCTACAATTGTCTTATATTTTTATCTGAGTGCCAGGTTTTCCTTTCTTCCTATGTCACATCTTCCTGAATCCTTGCCACCTGCTCCCCTACACCCAAATTCCCCTCCTTTCGTTTCACACATATATTGTCCAAGTTCATCATTTGCACAATTCTCTGTGGCATATTTCGCAACTTTGTCTGCTAAATTGTTACTCTGGGACACATAATCAAGTATTTCCCAGTGGGCTGCACACTTTACCCCTGCTATCCTTGTGGGTAACATCAGGGCATTCAGGAGTTCACATATTAGTGCTGCATATTTCACCTTTGTACCTTGCGATGTCAAAAATACCCTCTCAGCCCAGAGCCTCCCAAAATGAGTTACCACCCCATGTGCATAAACTGAAACAGTGTATATAAGTACACATTTCCCTTCACCATGCCTTAGCGCCTTAATTACAGCATGCAATTCTGCTGCTTGTGACGATTTTTCCGGTACCTTTCCCATGTCTATTATGGTTTCACCTGTCGTTACTGCGTAACCTGCCGTGTCCCCTGAATCTAATTTATAGCAAGACCCATCACAAAACAATATACCATCTCCATCCTCCAGAGGCCTGTCTTGTAAGCCAATCCTCTTTTTTGTGCTTTCTTCTGTCCTAATCACACAATCATGCATTACTTCATCCCCATTTGCTTTCACTGGTGAAAGAGATGCTGGATTTAACACATTGCATCATTCGATCTTGAAATTCCTGGTAAACAGGTACATCTCGTAATGTGTCAATCTGGCAGACGTGAGGTGGGGTCTGAGTCCTATTTAATAATACATCTACAGCATGTGGTACTTTAACAATGGCATCATTCCCTAAAATTATTCCTGCGCTTTGCTTGAGAGCCAGGGCTGCCGCCGCCACCGCCCTCATAAATGGTAGTAATCCTCAGGCCACTGCATCCAATCCAGTTGAGCATTAGGCATAAGGCCTTTGCCTCCCACCTTGTTCTTGGGTTAATACAGACTCAGAACACTCATCCACAAATAAATAAAACATTTCCCCATAATCAGGTGTCCCCAGAGCTGGTGCATTAGACAAGGCGATCTGCAACGCCACATACCCCTCTTCCATCTCTTTTTTCCATTCGAAGGGTACGTGGTGTTTCTCATCCTTCAATCGTTTTAACAGGGGCTTAGCTATTACTGAGAATTCTGGTACCCAGTGCCTACAATATGACAAAATTCCCAACACATTTCTCAATTCTTTATATGTTCTGGGAATCGGCATAGCCTGAATCAACGCTACTCGGTCTGTTGCCAATGACCGCCGTTCCTTTGACAAAATATAGCCCAAATAGTCAACTCGTCTTTGTACATATTGCATATTTGACCAAGGAAGTCCCTGTAGGTAGCATTTACCCACTCAGCAGTACCTCCCCACATCACCAGGCTGCACCCTAACAGAACCAGCAAAATGGCTGTGCTGGCTCCTGTGAGCACCATTGCCTCACTCTGTTTTACAACGACTAAAAAAAAAAGATGGCTGCACCATCTGGCCAAGCACATATTGGCCAGGATGGAACAAGGGGCACACTGAAAAAGCTTGCCAGGGTGTTCTTACATGTATAAAATAAGGGGAGAGAACAAAACAGCGCTGCTCCGCTGCAAACCCAAAATTCCCATTGAAAATGCAATATTTCACCATCAAAATAATGCCGCTCTTATGCCATTTGTCCCTGTCATTCATCACACCACCTTTATCAAAAAGACCCTGTCATTCCCAGCTATATTCACACTGTGCTCCATCAGAAAAGAGCCTTATTCCTGAAAGACAGGCTGTTCCAGCCAAACCTGAGAAGATCAACAAAGGTGTTCCTTCAGCTACACAGGAAACGCTTAAATTCTGCAACAAAATGTCAAAAATCACTGCTTGAAAAGAAAATTACAGCCCTCTGTGGACATGTCAATCTCATGAAGACTTTTGCCTTGTGCAGGCTGTTGCGTGAAATAAGCTGACTGCAGCTACAACAAAGCTGACCAGATTTCACTGCCAGGCCAAAGCATAGCTGTCTCTACTCCAGCAAAGGCCTAGATTAAGAAAACTACACAAACAAAATCCCATTAAAAAAAGGAGAAGAGGGGGGGAGCAGGAAGTGGCACCTTAGCCTCCCGGGACCAGACTGGCCTGTCCACCACCTGTGCCCTCCAGTGTCCCGAATTGCCCAGCTACCTCTCCACCAAGAGAGTCCGCCACCCGGCGACCCGAGTGGTGCAGTGACAAAAACCCAGCTGACTGCTCCAAAATTCCCAAACCCACGGGCAGACCGCGAGCATCCCACACCACACAGTCTACCCCATCCCGACCCGTGTGTCCCCGTTCCACTCTCCAAGCATTCCAAACCCCACCACGACAACCTGCTAAAACTGCGAGAATTCTCCACGCACCCACCGCTAAATCTCAAAGCGCCAGCGCCACTTTCCTATTTTCCTTTTGTTCTGCATACATCATAAGTCATTAGTGATATTTTGACCAAATAAATCAATTCTCCCCAAAGAAAAGGGGGCACACTGTGTGAAGGGCCACAACTGCAGCAGACCCTGAAATTCATGGGTGGTGCCCCTCCCCTTCCAGCCACCAAATCCAATCCACGTAAAACTTGTCCTTCACCTTAAAACTGACCCTCTCTTCTTCACTGCTAAACCCTCCCACAAACGAACCTCACTCCACCTTCCAAATCTCCCTAAATCCACCAGCTAGAGACCTATTTCCACCTCTATACCTTCCCTGCGATATACACACATCCCCCAGCCCAAAAACTGCAACGAGAATTGAAATATTTCACTTGTTTTTCCTCAAATTCGTTTGTGTCATTTTTAAGCGGAAATTAGGTAAATTGCAAGTTTTCCAACATGTCATTTGGCTGCAGCATGCTCTAAACTTTCCACTCATTTTTGAATTGTATACACTTTTCTTATCCATTACTTTGTGGTTGCCAGTGATACAACATACATGCTATTGTGATAAAACATATGTATATCATAATGTGACCACACATTAAGTAATTATTTGTAAAATCTGAATGTTATTTTAGGCCTTTGCCTCTTATTGTCTGAGGGACGGTCGTATTTCGATTCTATTTAGTGCCTCTTATCCCTGACTACCTGCTGCTTCCTTCTATCCAATTTGATTACTTGTGTGTTGAGGGAACATTGTAGGGGGGAACCTTAACTTGGATGCTATCTATCCTAATTTAAAAAGCGCTCATATGCACTTGTACTTCATAGATGTTCTAGGAGAAGGTCAATTAAGTGCATTGCTTTCATTTTCATTGTAATTATCGCCCTATTGGTGATTGCTGCCCCATATAAAAACTAAATATATATTGTATTTTCACCAACCAGCCTGGTTCATGGTCCATTGTGACCCGGGGTATTTGAAAAAGGGGGTGGGATACGAGTTGTGTACCATCTCAAATTGAACATGCATAAAATAAAGAGAAAGGCATCTCAGTTGTGCACTACATACTAGGATGAGACTAAGGTTTCACACATTTGAGACAAGGTACACATTTGAGACATCCTGTCACTGTACCCTGTGGCTTCTCATGACTGACCCGCATCAGGACTTTACCTTCGATCCACTTATATGTAACTGATAAACGTCATTGTATCATTAGACTACTCACATATCACTGTATCTGCAATACCTATCATGCCTGTACATAACCTTCTGTACTTTCACTTTCATATGCCTGTAAACCTACCTCACTGCAGTGTACTTTCATGTATGCCATGTATGTAAACTACCTTTCTGTAACATGTATATTATGACATGCGCCCAGATGCCTTTGGGCCAGGCTCACTATATAAATAAACAAAATACAAATACAAAATACAAGGTGTGTGTCACCTGATTGAAATCCTTAACAAACTTGACAACAAATTCCCCATGACTTTTGTTTCACTTGTAACTTCTACAACCGGACCGGTCCTTTACATCAAACATCCATCCTTCCTTTCAGTCTACAAAAAAGACCTCACCAATATTAGGTACCATAAAACTGAAACTCTCGTCCCAACGGCCTTACCAACCGTTTCTCCTAAATCACTCACCTTCTGTGGGGTCTTCGCCTCGAAGTCTGCTGGACCCAGCAGCCTGCAGTCCTGTCATCTAGCGGGGCTGGCGGAGGAAGAGTAATGCGTTTGTGCAGTCAATGGTGCTTCTTCATTTGGTGGGGCTCCGATACCATTACCACTCAGCCCCACCCTGGATGGCCTCACCCAGTGATGGGCTGCCACACCTTTGGGTCCCTTTGTGGTCGCCAGTAAATGGGGGTACACTTTTGCTCACCCCACTTCCATCAAAGGGGACCCCACTCCATAAAAAGCACTCAGCCGGTTGGTCAAGTCACAAAGTTTTATTTGTCAAGCTTTCGCGAAAGGGCCGGACTTCAGAGAATGGGAAAGTGAGCTGATAAGCATTATTTCAGCATTGTTTATATACATTTTCAAATATCATTGGTTCCAATCTCTAGCACGTGCACAGAAAACAGGGTTTACATAAGCATTAGCAGTTAGTCACCTAATTCCCCCCACCCCTCCTTCGTGCTGAAGAGTTCCTCATAAACACATTCCTGCGGTGAGCAGATAAGCTTGCAACTGCACAGTCATTACGCCTTCCCTGCATCTCAGGGGCCCTCTTCGGGGAATTCACTTGTGCCGTTCATGACTATCGTGCATCTGTTGTGCCAGGCCTTCACAACCCTCTGCCCTTCCCTTCTTCTTGGAATTTGATATCTGATTAACAAGAAAACAAACTTTGCAACACTACCTCGTCACACGCAATCACCCTTTTCTCCTCTGAGGCTCTACAGGATCCATCTTGCTACAACATGTGTAAGGCCTTACCAATATTTGTACCCACAGGAGAGACATGCAGGAGGCTCAGTGACAGAAGCACGTGTGCCACAATCACAATAAGAGCGGAGAGACATGCAGGCGGCTCAGTGACAGGAGCACGCGTGCCACAATCACGGTGAGAGCAGAGAGACATGCAGGTGGCTCAGTGACAGGAGCACGCGTGCCACAATCACAGTGAGAGCGGAGAAACATGCAGGCGGCTCAGTGACAGGAGCATGCATGCCACAATCACGGTGAGAGTGGAGAGACATGCAGGTGGCTCAGTGACAGGAGCACGCGTGCCACAATCACAGTGAGAGCGGAGAAACATGCAGGCGGCTCAGTGACAGGAGCAGCATGCCACAATCATGGCTCTCTGATTAAAGAAGATGAAGACTGCACCAATCAGTGGATGCACAACAGCACAGTCCAACGAAGGGCCATAACCGCGTTACACTCCATGAGGCGGCTGAGGCTCCACCTCTGCCTGGGGTTCTAGAGTCAGAGGAGTCTGGCACTTCTAGGGCACCGGGTTAGAGACTATGAAATGTACTGGGAGACCTGTGATGAGATGTGGGAACTCAAATAGTGGGACTTTACTCCATCAGTGGAAGATGGTGTTCCTGGGCAAGTGTCAGATCAGGGACAGAAAGAATATGCAATGCTTTGCCAGTCTGGAAATGCCAGCAACTAACCTAGGATTCATAAACTGATGTTAAGGTGCAATACTATGATTAGTGCAGGCTCAGGGGGTGCACAAAGGGTAAAAACATGCATCCTAGACTTCATGGAAGCAAGTAAACGGCATGCATCCTGGGAAATCACAATACCCTGTGCCCCAGAGATAGAAAACATGATGGTTGGCCTTCCTGAGTGAGCACTGTCCAATAGAACAGGCCATTTGACCTCGGTCCTTCTCAGTTGAGGGCTTCACGTGTGTGAGGCAAACAACATGCACTGGCTGCAAAACTAGCTGCTCATACTTCCCACAGTAGAAATGAAAGCTCAGCTGCATCAACTCCCCGGCCTGTCTGAGATATATCACTAAATTAGAAAAGTTATACATGGAGCAGGGCACAGTCCTCAGGTGGAAGGAGACATGTTCCTTGATAGCTGAGAGACACTGGTATCAGCTTCCTGAGTTCTTAGGTTTGAGAGTAGAGTTGAGCATGGAGCAGGGCACAGTCCTCATGTGGAAGGAGAAATGTTCCTTGATAGCTGAGAGACACAGGCATCAGCCTCCTGAGTTCTTAGGTTTGAGAGTAGAGTTGAGCATGGAGCAGGGCACAGTCCTCATGTGGAAGGAGAAATGTTCCTTGATAGCTGAGAGACACAGGCATCAGCCTCCTGAGTTCTTAGGTTTGAGTATAGAGTTGAACATGGAGCAGGATACAGTCTTCAGGTGGATGGATAAATGTTCCTTCATAGCAGAGGGACACTGGTGTCATCTTCTGGGTTCTTAGGTTTGAGAGTAGAACTGAACATGGAGCAGGTTATAGTGCTCAGGCGGAAGAAGAATGTTCCTTAATAGCAGAGGAACACTCATGTTAGCTTCCGGGGGATCTTAGATTTGAGGGTACAGTTGCGCATGGAGCAGGGTCCGGTTCTCAGGTGGAAGGAGAAATGTACCTTGATAGTGGAGGGACACTGGTGTCAGCTTCCTGAGTGTTTAGGTTTGAGAGTAGAGTTGAGCAGGGTACAGTCCTCAGGTGGAAGGATACATGTTCCTTGATAGCTGAGGGATACTGGTGTCATCTTCCGGGGTTCTTAGGTTTTAGAGTAGAGTTAAGCATGGAGCAGGGTACAGTCCTCAGGTAGAAGGAGAAATGTTCCTTGATAGCTGAGGGACACTGGTGTCAGCTTCTGGGATCTTTGATTTGAGGGTACAGTTGAGCATGACACAGGCTACGGTCCTCAGGTGGAAGGAGAAATGTTCCTTGATAGCTGAGGGATACTGGTGTCATCTTCCGGGGTTCTTAGGTTTTAGAGTAGAGTTAAGCATGGAGCAGGGTACAGTCCTCCGTTGGAACTAAAGATGTTCCTTGATAGCTGAGGGACACTGGTGTCAGCTTCTGGGATCTTTGATTTGAGGGTACAGTTGAGCATGACACAGGCTACGGTCCTCAGGTGGAAGGATACATGTTCCTTGATAGCTGAGGGATACTGGTGTCATCTTCCGGGGTTCTTAGGTTTTAGAGTAGAGTTAAGCATAGAGCAGGGTACAGTCCTCCGTTGGAACTAAAAATGTTCCTTGATAGCTGAGGGACACTGGTGTCAGCTTCCTGGGTTCTTAGGTTTGAGAGTAGAGTTGAGCATAGATCAGGGTACAGTCATCAGGTAGAAGGAGAAATGTTCCTTGATAGCTGAGGGACACTGGTGTCAGCTTCTGGGATCTTTGATTTGAGGGTACAGTTGAGCATGACACAGGCTACGGTCCTCAGGTGGAAGGAGAAATGTTCCCTGATAGCTGGGGGACACTGGGGTCAGCTTCCTGAGTTCTGAGGTTTGAGAGTAGAGTTTAGAATGGAGCAGGGTACGTCATCAGAAGGCAAGAAGAAATGTTCCTTGATAGCTGGGGGACACTGGTGTTAGCTTCTGGGATCTTAGGTTTGAGGGTACAGTTGAATATGAGCAGGGTACAGTCCTCAGGTGGAAGGAGAAATATTCCTTGATAGCTGGGGGACACTGGTGTTAGCTTCCAGAGTTCTTAGGTTGAGAGTCGAGTTGAGTATGGAGCAGGGTACAGTCCTCAGGTGGAAGGAGAAATGTTCCTTGATAGCTGAGGGACACTGGTATCAGCTTCCGGGATCTTAGGTTTAAGGGTACAGTTGAACATGGAGCAGGGTACGGTCCTCAGGTGGAAGGAGAAATGTTGTTTGATAGCGAGGGACACGGGTGTCAGTTTCCTGTGGTCTTAGGTTTAAGGGTACAGTTGAACATGGAGCAGAGTACAGTCCTCAGTTGGAAGGAGAAATGTTCCTTGATAGCTGAGAGACACGTGTGTAAGCTTCCTGAGTTCTTAGGTTTGAGAGTAGAGTTTAGAATGGAGCAGGGTACGTCCTCAGAAGGGAAGAAGAAATGTTCCTTGATAGCTGGGGGACACTGGTGTTAGCTTCCGGGATCTTAGGTTTGAGGGTACAGTTGAACATGAGCAGGGTACAGTTCTCAGGTGGAAGGAGAAATGTACCTTGATAGTGGAGGGACACTGGTGCCAGCTTCCTGTGTGTTTAGGTTTGAGAGTAGAGTTGAGCAGGGTACAGTCCTCAGGTGGAAGGATACATGTTCCTTGATAGCTGAGGGACACTGGTGTCAGCTTCCGGGGTTCTTAGGTTTGAGAGTAGAGTTGAGTATGGAGCAGGGCACATTCCTCAGGTGGAAAGAGAAATGTTCCTTGATAGCTGAGGGACACTGGTATCAGCTTCCGGGATCTTATGTTTAAGGGTACAGTTGAACAAGGAGCAGGGTACGGTCCTCAGGTGGAAGGAGAAGCGCTGTTTGACAGCGGAGGGACACAGGTGTCAGTTTCCTGTGGTCTTAGGTTTGAGAGTAGAGTTGAGCTTTGAGCAGGGTACAGTCCTCAGGTGGAAGGATAAGAAATGTTCTTTGATTGAGGATGACGATAAAGAAGGTGTGTTTTCTTCTGGGGCTGTATAAGATTTAGGGGAACAAGTGCCTCAAAGAAGAGTTGACTCTGAGCAGGGTCTGCTTCTCAGGCATAAGGAGAAGTGTTTTTGAATTGTTGATGAGATGGTGTGTTAGCTTCCGGTATCTGATGGAGACGACATTTTAGCTTTCGGTATCTGATGGAGACGGTGTGTTAGCTTCCGGTATTCTTAGGTTTGAGGGAATCCTGTGCCACAGAGTTGCTGCTTTGCTCTTCTTCCAGGCCACTGATCCTCTGAGCTATGCAGCACCTTTGTATGTCGGTCTGAAGAGCTTCATTGCGCCTCTTGGTCCAATTATCTAGCCATTGCTTGAGCATCACGTTTCTTTCCATAGGCAGAGCTTTGGATTTCTGTAAAACACACAAATAGTTGCAATGAACAGATGCACCGATGCAGGTCCAAATTAGCTGAAGCATCCTCTACCAGAAGATAGAAGGGGAAGGTCATTGTGCATGTGATCATAGGGAGAGGCGATGAGTGTGTCTGATCATAGGGATGGACTCTAGGTGTGTGATGTTAGAGGATGAGTGCTGGGTGTGTGATCATGGGGCTGGATGCCGGTGTGTGATCAGAGGGATGGACTCTAGTTCGGTAATGTCAGAGGATCGGTGCTAGCTGTGCAATCATAGGCATGGATGCTGAGCGTGTGATATTAGATAATGAGTGCTGGGTGTGTGATCATGGGGCTGGATGCTGGGTGTGTGATCAGAGGGATGGACTCTAGTTCTGTAATGTTAGCGGATCGGTGCTAGCTGTGCAATCATAGGTATGGATGCTGAGCGTGTGATATTAGATGATGTGTGCTGGGTGTGTGATCATGGGGCTGGATGCTGGTGTGTGATCAGAGGGATGGGCTCTAGTTCTGTAATGTTAGAGGATCGGTGCTAGCTGTGCACTCATAGGTATGGATGCTGAGCGTGTGATATTAGATGAAGTGTGCTGGGTGTGTGATCATGGGGCTGGATGCCGGTGTGTGGTCAGAGGGATGGGCTCTAGTTCTGTAATGTTAGAGGATCGGTGCTAGCTGTGCAATCATAGGTATGGATGCTGTGTGATATTAGATGATGGGTGCTGGGTGTGTGCTCATATGGATGGATACTGTGAGTGCAATCACAGGGGTGGACGCTGGGTGTCTAATCATAGGGATGGATGCTGGATGTGTGATCATAAGGATGGATGCTGGGTGTCTAATCATAGGGATGGATGCTGGGTGTGTGATCATAAGGATGGATGCTGGGTGTGTGGTCATAGGGATGGACACTGTGTGTTATCATACGGATGGATATAGGGTGTGCGATCACAGGGGTGGACGCTGGGTGTGCGATCATAGGGATGGATGCTGGGTGTGTGATCATAGAGATGAACGCTGGGTAGGTGATCATACGGATGGGCAAGGAGTGTGATCACACGGACAGAGGATGGGCATGTGATCATAGGGATGGACGGAGGGTGTGTAATCAGAAGGATGGATGCTGGGTGTGTAATCAGAAGGATGGATGCCGGTGTGTGATCAGAGGGATGGACTCCAGTTCGGTAATGTCAGAGGATCGGTGCTAGCTGTGCAATCATAGGTATGGATGCTGAGCGTGGGATATTAGATGATGTGTGCTGGGTGTGTGATCATGGGGATGGATGCTGGGTGTGTGATCATACGGATGGATGCTGGGTGTGTGATCATACGGATGGATGCTGGGTGTGTGATCATAAGGATGGATGCTGGGTGTGTGATCATAGGGATGAACGCTGGGTATGTGATCATACGGATGGGCAAGGAGTGTGATCACACGGACAGAGGATGGGCATGTGATCATAGGGATGGACGGAGGGTGTGTGCTCAGAGGCATGGATTTTGGGTGTATGATCAGATAGGATGTTGTAGCAGGCGTAGGAGAATCAGATACCAGAGGTGCAGGAAACATGGAGAAAGAAATTAGATGATCAGAAAGATAGACTGGAAGTGCAGAAACAGGAGATGCAGAAAGGGAAGAATTACAAATAAGATCTAAAGAAGAGCCCGACGCCTGCAAGGGAGGAGTAGAAAGAGGAGAAAGAAAATGAGAATTGAGGATTGAGAGAAATTGAAGATTTGTATGTGTAGAGCACAAATAGAGATTGAAATCTTCCAAGAGAAGAAAAGAAATTGTGGACGGTTGAATAAAAGAAGGATGATTATCATTATCGTCACATGTGTGATCATAGGGATGGACGCTGAGTGTGTGCTCACATGGATGGACGCTGGGTGTGTGATCATAGGGATGAATGCTGGGTGTGTGATCATAGGGGTGGATGAAGGGTGTGTGATCATAGGGCTGGACTCTGGGTGTTGCATCATATGAAAGGACACGGGGTGTGTGATCATAGGACAGACGGTGGGTGTGTGAACATAGGGATGGACAGTGAGTGTGTGATCATGGAGATGAATGGTGGGTGTGTGATCATATGGATGGATGGATGCTGTGTGTGATCATAGGGATGGGCACTGGGTGTGTGATCATAGGGATGGGTGCTTTGTGTGTGATTAGAGGGAGGGGCATTGGATATGTGATCATACGGATGAATGCTAGGTATGTGATCATAGTATGGACACTGGGTGTGTGATCAAAGGGATGGATGCCGAGGGGGTGATCATAGAATGGAGGCTGGGTGTGTGATCATAGGATGGACACTGTGTGAGTGATTATAGGAATATATACTGGGTGTGTGATCATAGGGATGGGTGCTTGGTGTGTGATCAGAGGGAGGGGCATTGGGTGTGTGCTCATGCAGATGGATGCTGGGTATGTGATCATAGTATGGACACTGGGTCTGTGATCATATGGATGGACGCTGGGAGGGTGATCATAGAATGGAGGCTGGGTGTGTGATCATAGAATGGACACTGGGTGTGTGATTATAGGAATGGATACTGGGTGTGTGATCATATGGATGGACGCTGGGAGAGTGATCATAGAATGGAGGCTGGGTGCTTGATCATACAGATGGAGGCTGCGTGTGTGCTCATAGGGATGGATTTTGGAAGTTTGATCGAAGGGAAGTGGACGAAGAAATAAAACAATATAGAAGACATCAGGGTCTTGATGCTAGTCTCATTTTTAAAAAACGAGTAAGACCAAGGGATGAAATATAGGGGCAATGGGACAAGATAAGTGAAGTTCTCCCGATGAGAGAAAAGAGTCAAGAAACACCTAAAGTAGCGCAGGAAGAGGAAAGATATGATGCAGAAAGTATTGGAGAAAGGATTGATAAGATATATCAGCAAATTAGGCAGGACAGCAAGTATGGGACCTGAGGGAGCAGTAACCGACCCCCAATACCAAAATGAGAGGATGAGGACGAAAACATGTTTAGGTGATGAACACAGAGCATTGTCTTTGAGTAAATTGCATTTAGATAGAGAAGAGGAGGATTATAGTCACACTAGTTGGGGTCTAGCAATGTCAGACAAGGAGAGAGAGTCAGGCCGTGAGATAGAGAGAGAGGGTACATGCATCCATCTGGTCAGTCAAAAGATGAATAAAGAGGTAGGATGATCAGATCTGGAACAACCTAAGGAAAGAACAAAAGATCCCATACTATATTGTGAACTTCCTCGAAGACGATCGTGTAGTGAGAGAAGAGAATCCCCACCTTATGTGAGCAGGTTAAGGTCGTTACCAGCAGAAAGGCACAAAGACAAATAGGAATGATTACCTGTGCATTAGGCAAGCGAGCAATGGGATCCAATGATGGGGTGGGGTTCTCACAGTTCCCCTGGCTAGAGAATGGGGGAGCAAGACTGCAATATATTCCATGGCCTCAGATGGATAAGGATTACTTAAAAAGCAAGCTCCCTAGTTTGATTCCAGGGGCTGGGAAATAGATATACGAATTAGAGAAAATGACAGGGAGAAACACGCTGGCCATAGTCGACATAAAAGTTCTATTGGAAGCTATTCTTGCAGAGAGAGCTGACGATATTTGGAGATGAACATGATATGTGGGTCTGACAGCACAACACACAGTGCATTAGGGAGCGCCATTTTATAATTGCATGGCAGATGTTTGGAGGGCTCTCAGGGTACTGTATCCTGATATGTCCGATATGGGACAATTATGACATGTAAAACGAAAGAAGATGAAGACCCTATTGCTTATATTCAGGATATTCAAGAAAAAATGGCAGCTTGAAATGCATGAACAGTGGGAAAAAACAGTGTGGCTATTCTATCATATTTTGTGTCAGGGATGGCCAGAACAGGTACAGAGACACATAAAAAAAAAGTAGGAATGGAAGCAAAGCCATGGGCGAAGATACAGTTGACTTTTGTGCATCATTGCGATTATTACAAGGGAAGAACACAAAGAAATACGAGAACAGAAAGATTGAGGAAGCCAACTTAGTTCAGAAGAAAGTGTCAATTTTTGCTATAGAAGAGGCAGTATTGATCTGTGGAGAAGGAGGAGGAATACAAGAAATAATCGGTGCATCACAGGTGCATAATGTACACCCAGTAGATCAAAGTGGGTATGGGGTTTGGTTACGAGGTAGAGGTGGAGGCTTCAGAGGAAGAGAAGGCAGATTTCAGAACGCCCTGGGTGGATTTTGAAATACCCAGGTTTGAAATCAGAATACACAGGGAGGATATAATGGAGGGTTTGTCAGAGGGCCGCCCCAGTATGTTGGAATTGTGGGATGACAGGGCATATTGCGTGTGTATGTAGAAGCCGAGGAAATGCGCAGAAAATTGACAACCTTTAAGAGGGGGGCAGCTTACAGTCATACAGTCATGCAATTCACAAACAAGAGGGCTGTGCCCAGGATCACACATCCTATCAGACGAAAGCGCCACAAGCACAGCATGCACAACAACAGGGTCAGTGCAAATGCACACACGCCAAGGACAATCGCAACAAGCACCTATGAAAACAAAACATAATGTGATCACAGGGCAAATACTAATAACTAGGATAGGGGGTGTCACTGTGGTAGGAGGGATCCCTTTCACAGGGAAAGGATGACTTTGTACCCTCAATAGGATAGCTCACAGGGTGACTTGATGTGTTCATTGCTATCTATAAAACCAGACCCCCTAGAGGACCCAATGGGTTTATGTAACGATAGGATACAAATCTTTTTCTTTTCTTGTAGACACTGGGGCTACTCGCTCTTGCATAAGGGAGGGAAAATATCCAATGTCAGGTATTGCCATGAATGGTCAAGGATTCTCTGGAGCTACAAATTTAGTTCCTTCTACTGATCAACTACCTGTTTCTATAGGGGAATGTGACATGTCTGTCCCCTTGTTATATTCACGACAAACACCAGTTAACATTTTGGGTAGAGATTTAATGCCAAAATTTAACAAGACTATTACATTCACTGAACAAGGAATAGTATGCTCCACTCCAGGAATACACTATTTAAATGTAGGAGAGTTTATACTGGCATTTACAGGGCAAGTAGCTCTACGAGGAGTCCCAGTAGATCTGGAAGTCTTCATGTATGGCGTGAGAATATTTTTAACATGTCTACCTGGATTAGTAGGGAAAATTGTGAGGATACATGATGAGTTCTTATTTAGACCACAAGTACCTATGAATGAGGAAGAAGGGCAGACTGTCCTTATAGAACTGGAAGCAGCTGTAGTATGAGGGGAAATAGCAATGCTTGAAGGAGTAGATGACAAAGGCAGAGCATGGAGAACAGTGATAGCTCTTGAGGAGGGATAAAGATTGACTGATATAACAGATGAAGATATGTTCAGAGTTGAACATATAGACGATGAGGTAGTGTTTTTTACAAGCATTACATATTGGATAAGAATTGAGAAAAGGGAAGTCGCACAGTGAATGGTGATAAAGCGGCAACAACCAGCATTCTTTCAGGAAGACCTAGAAAAGGTGCCAGGTGTCCTATTGAGTACGGGCCCATATGATATAGGCCTATTGAAGGGTAGGGGAGGTTAAAATAAAACTCAAGCAAGGAGCAATTTTACACTGAGCAAAACAGTACCCCATGTCTCGAGAAGCTAATGAAGTCATAGTTAAGACTATTTATGCGCTGATGAATCATTGAATCCCAGTGCCATCAGAATCTCTGTGCAACAATTTGGTGTATCTGAAGGGGGTCGTGGAGCTTTATTCAGGACTTTCAACCTCTCAATCAGATTGCAGAATCAGAGTTTACATTAGTTCCTAATCCTGCAACAATATTGTGTAATATCCCAGTTGAAGCTAAGTATTTCATTGTGATCTATTTGAAAAATGCATTTTTCTCAATCCCGCTGCACAAGGACTTACAAGACCTTACTTCCTTTACGTTCAGACAAAAGAGACTAAAACATACTCATTTGCCTCAAGGGTATTGTGTGGGTATTGTGAGTCCCCATCAACCTTTAATAGGGTCATACCGATGGTTCTAGACAACAGTGAAACAGAGGATGAATGTAGACAAGACTCGGTCCACTTAATGCCTATATTGGCAGACAATGGATACGAGGTAGACAAGTAGAAATAATATTATTGCCAGGAAGAGATGTTGTACATAGTCAGTTAATTTCACATGAAGGAAAGAAAGTGAGGCTATCTCAAAGACACAAAAATCAAATACAGTGAGGCAAATGCAGCAGTTTCTGAGCTTCTGCAATTATGGCAGGGCCTGACTACAGCACTTATATACCAAACTGCTTTTGCAAGCACTTAAGAAAGCACAAGTTTGTAAGGAAAAGATAGAATGGACGGAAGAAATGGAGGAAGGATTTGAGGAATTAAAAAGAGAAATCGGTACAGCTCCAGTTTTAGGAATTCCCAATTATAGCAAAGAATTGTATTTGTATTCACACACCAATGGCTCAGTAATGACAGCAGTCCTCATACAAAGAACAACATTAGGGTAGAAACTGTTGGCGTACTGCAGTGGGATTCTAGACCAAGTTATGAGAGGACATTTTCCATGTAAATAATCTTTGGCTGCTGCCGTATTTGTAATTGAGAAGTCCACAAGTATTACCATGGGCTGTTCCATGACTCTCTACATGGAGCACACCTTATTTGCCATTCAAGAAAGACCCATGACTACATTGACATCACAAAGAGCATCTGCATGTGAGGTGATGATCTCGAATCCAGTGATTATGGTAGTGAGGTGTAAAATAGTGAATCCAGCCACATTTGTAGCTAAACCTGTAGAAGAAGGTAATCATGTGCATGACTGCTTAAATTATGTTTAATTTTATGATGATATACCCTGTGAAAGAAATTCCTCTAGCGGGAGGGGAAATTCTCTTTATTGATGGGTCTTCAAAAATTGATCAAACTAGTGGGGAGAGGCATTTGTGATGTCATCTTTGATGTCGTGGGTGTTAGTCTTAGCAGTGCACGGTGGTGGCGCGAGTTATGGTTGCTTAGCGCACCATAACTGGCGAATTTCAGGGGGTTTTCGTTTTTACTTGGAACCATAACGTCCCTTTAACAACGTTTTTTCCACTGAATTTCATAGGTTTTTAGTGGCGCAACCTAACCATAACGTCCCTTTAACAAAGTTTTTTTACTAAATTTCATAGGTTTTTAGTAGCGCAATAACTCTGACTTTATGTACAAGTAACATAGAACATACTGAACCCCCTCTTCTGAATTTGATGTCCACAAACTCTTTTGATGTCCGCGGACATGTGCGGACAACAGCACCACTACCCAAAAAGTCTGGGGGGTATGTTTAATGGTTATATCATAACATATGAACATTTTACAAATTCACAAACCAGCACACATACACATTATATGTAGTAATAAATAAGAATTGTAACCCATATATATAACACACTAACCATTCATTTAAATACAATATGTTCTAAAATGGAATATTCCAAAAGAAGAAAGATAGGCTTCCAACATGATTACCTCACAGAAACTCCACAACTAAGAGCAACAGCAGATCTACAGACCACTCAGAACACACCTTACCTGAAATAGTAAGTGTACTGCATTTTACTCATATATTTGTAAACTTTCTGTATTAGATACAAAAAAAATGATATTATGTTTTTTTTTTCTCACAGAAATATCTAGCACTCTGGAGTGGCTAGAGGAGCATTTCCCACATGAGGAAATGTCAGAAGATAGTGAACCTAATGGTAGACACTTTACTATATAAACCAATTAATAAATATTATTTTATATACATTTAACATATGTATTTTTTTTGTACCGACCATACAAAAATTGAAAATACTAAAAAAAAGCAGTATTGGATAAGACTCTTCAGCACATAGAAGAAAAAATTGACCTACTCTTGGCAAATTCTAATAATTTAAAAAACTTTGTGGAGGATCACTTCAAACAAACAACTACATACCATTGTCCCACATGTACCTGTCCCCCCTCACCATATCCCAGTCAAATATCCCCAAACCCTCTCCATGAAACAAAACATTTTGATGAGACTTCCATCCCTTCTTCACCTCATATAAATCCTATTGAAACCCCCAATTCTCCTGTTTTTGTTTCAGTTTCTGCCTCACCTTCTCTCTCATAAATTTAACATACATGTAAAATAAAGTAAAATTATTATATTGTGTCCTAATTCATTTCTTATTTTTTTTTTTTTAAAAAAGCAGTTGAGGTGTCCATGGACAGCGTGGGTGTCCAGAATGTCTGTGAAGAAACAAAAATGGAGGTGTCCTAAGAACACTAGATCTGTCCGTACTGTTCGCTAGCAAGTTGAAACTGTTCTAAGGAACACATGCGGTGTCCTGAAATGTTCGTAAAGAAACAAAATGGGGGTGTCCTGAGGACGCTATGCCTGTTCGTATTGTTCGCAGGCAAGTTGAAACTGTTCTAAGAACACAGGCTGTGTCCTGAAATGTTTGTAAATAAACAAAATGGGGGTGTCCTGAGGACGCTATGCCTGTCCGTATTGTTCGCAGGCAAGTTGAAAGTGTTCTAAGAACACAGGCTGTGTCCTAAAATGTTCATAAATAAACGAAATGGGGGTATCCTGAGGACGCTATGCCTGTCTGTACTGTTCGTAGGCAGGTTGAAACTGTTCTAAGAACACATCAAGTGTCTCGGGATGTTCGTAAATAAACAAAATGGGGGTGTCCTGTGGACCCTATGCCTGTCCGTATTGTTCACAGGCAAGTTGAAACTGTTCTAAGAACAAACGCCTGTCCGTAACTGTTCGTTTCACTTGTGACGCACTTTTAATCACTTCAGGACCGAACAGTGTCCGTAGAACACTAAAGCGCATGCGCAAAACAGTTTCAGTGCATTTGGTGTCCTGCGGACACCCGCTCCCTTCGCGAACATGTTCACAAACCTATCATGTGACCGCGCCCACGATCAGCGTATGTTCTGATTACGAACACTATTTGTGTCCCCGAACAAATTAAAACTACATTTTCAAGTGATCTACCATATTTTTCAATAAAAACTCACCATAGAACAAGTCCCACATAGTAATCCTGAGTTTCTACATACTTTTTGTGACTTTTTGAACCCTTTTTTCTGTTCGATCTGTCCACGGAGAGCGTGCGTGTCCGCGAACCGCGCACAAGCATCCCTATAAAAAACCATTCCCTAGAGCTCATTCTCAATGTGTATCTGGCTATCCTACAGAGCACAGAGAATTTTGTTGCCAATTTGCAGATTTTCAACTCCAAGCTGATGGCTTCCATGGCTCCACTCATGCCACCTGGTGCTGCATTTGCCTCAGCACCACCCCCACCCCCTTCACCACCACCACCTGCCCAAGGGCCTGAAGAGGGCAACAGGAGTGAGAATGCAGAAGGGGGATGAAAAAGATGACGAGAATGAGGTAGTGGAAGTCCCTACTACCAGCACTCGGCATGAGTCGTGGGTGTGGCGGTTATTTACCATTCGTGGTAATGGTCCTAAGGCGCGTGCAAACCAAGTCACCTGCAACAAGTGCAAAATGGTACTCAGTCGTGGGAGGCATGGTTCATACAGCTTTGGGACAACTACCATGAAGAGACACCTAAAGTCATTCCACTCTGTGGCCATTTGCAAGGTTGTACCTTGCGAGGAGCGTAGCAGGTTGACTTCCTCTACTTCATCCTCCGTTTCTGATCCTGTCACCACAAGGAACACTCCTATGGGACAGCGTATTCCTCAAGCTGCCCCACAGGCCATACGCAATACTGATGACCCTCACCTTTCGAGGGTCACAGTTGTGTGTATGTACTGCGATGCAGTACTGTGCAGGGGGGAAGAGACTTTGTAGTGCTTTTGAGGCTATCATCTCAGAGCACGAGAAGGTCTGCTCACTACCCAAGTAAAACCCACTGTACATCTTCCTCTCTCAGCTCGCCATTTCTTATCCCCGTGGTTGGTGTCCCCCCTTACCCTCCTTTCCCCTCCACTCCTAGTGTGTCTTGTATAAAAAAACAAAAAAAAATAAAACAACACAAATAAAAAAGGCTCTTTTCAGAGCCGCCTTTCACAATTAAAAAATAGAATTGAAAATAAATGAAGCAGGTCCCTGTGTATTTTTTAGAAGTCCGCTGACAGTTCAAGGACATCTAAAATTTTGGGGTGCTACCCTATCATAACCATTGAAGTTTTTTCTGGGAGGAAGTGATGGCTCTGAAAAGAGCCTTTTGGTGGTGTTGTTTGTGTTTGAAAAATTTGAAATGCTCAACACCTACTACAAAATAGATGCTGTAATTCCAAAAAAGGTCACAATGCATTTTGTACATTTCTCAGATAAATCTGATTGCCAGCATAAGTAAGATGGACTCCATCTCTGCGAAAAATATATGTACTACGAAACATAATATTTTCATTGTGAAAAGAGGACATGCCAAAATCTCTTAGAAATGCACAAACAGCCTTATTGACATTGTGCCTTGCTTTCTCCATTTGTGGACCAAATGAAGAAGAACGAAGCCACATTTGTCTCTGTGCAATCCATGAAAAAATTACTTGAGAATTTGGAAACATGTCCATGATCTTCCCAAGTCCTTCTTTCATTGCAAATTGCAAAGAAATTTCAGCACATGTCCTAAACTGTTCCCTCCACAATGAATTACAATTATGTCTGGATGTTGCTCTGTCTCCAAAGTAGCAGAGAGAGGTAGCAAGTCCAACGACTTAATTCCACGTACTCCATGCCAGTGCACTTCCACATGTGGGAATCCAAGATCTACAGCTACTCCACAGCTTTCTGCATGCACCTTCAACCAATGTATCCACGAGTCTCCCAAAATCCAAACAATCTGTTTTCTGAAACACACAGCCATAGCTATCTGTTCTTCTCTCAGCAAAAAGAGTATCTGAGAAACTCTCTCCTGGCACAACACACCCACTAAACTTACCTGACCAATCCCTTTCTCTGCTCATTCTCATTTGCATGGCTCCCCAACCCAAAATCCCCTGATGTAATACCCGATGTCCGCGGACGACCGACATGTCCGCGGACATATCGTAACATGGACATTCCTTCTACCATTTCCATTTCACTTTCTGTGCCATTCCCTCATTTGATATAGCTAAGAAGTCACATGAACATCCACCAATCAAATCCAAGACCTCTACATCTGAACTGCATCATCATAGATCAGCACTTTAAATGTATTGTAAATCTCTCTGAGTACAAGTATCATATCATTGGAAAGCACCTTCTACCAGAAATACTGTACAAGTCTCCAAGATTTCGACTTGCAGCTGCATGCATATCCATATGCATGAACACAAACTACAGGTATGCATATTTTCTGTATAGTACGTGTACAATTCTTATAGATTCATATAAACAGATTAACTGACTTTTAGCTTGTATAATCTATAAAATTAATTTACTGTCATTTTTTCCATCTCCTAAAATCAACTGTCACTTCCAAACCTATCTGCTATTTAATTTTTTTTTACACACACATTTTCAAAGCATGTTGAACTAACATATTTAAAGTACAATATGAAGAGTTAACATACTCAAACAACATTGTATGCACACAGTATGTTCAAATATCAAACAATAATACTTGTACAAAAACAAACATTTATTTACTTATATTTATATGCTGCGCAAGCAGCCCATGGCATTGAGGCGCTGTTACTTACACAAGCTTAGTTACAGAAATAGTGGTATTCAGTGGTACATTATGAATTCTACAAGGCATAAAATTGATATTTTGGTTGGTACAGTGAGTCATTACAATACAGTTTATGCATTAAGAACATATGATATGTATTCAACTGGTGCAATGCATCTTATGTGAATAAGATAGTTTTCAAGATTTTGAGGAAGGCGCTGAGGGTCAATGTCAATTAAAAAAATCAATGTCTACATTTAAAACAGTGCTATATACAAACAAAATTACTTATTTGTTTCCTTTACAATTGCAGTGAAGACCATTCTCCTGAAAAGAAGCAGCTGAATTTGAAGTACAAAGAACAACTAAGAAGAAACCTGCTCATTTCAGAAAAAAAGTAAGTTGAAAACCACCATATTATTTGTACTATTATTCAAACACACTGTAAGGTTAATTCATGCTATTTCTGTGCCTGAAAATAGAGATTATGCACCATTCTGTCTACAAATCACCATTTCTTAAAAAGAGATTTACAGGCAGAATGACATACAATTTCTTATTTTTCAACACATTAATGACCCAACTCAGCCCCTAGAATTTTGATATTATAGAACAAACAACTGTTTTAATTGTATACCATTAGATTTACTATTTCTACTTCTCCACACCATCAGCTTACTTTCTACTATCATCTGAACCCCAGTTTAGTAGCACATAAATTCAAGAATACCCATCCCAACTAGTTGTAGTTGCCCAATGCACAATCACACACTATTACATACATCTTTATCATCTTACTCAGACACTCATGCACACAGCACACATACATTAAGAACACCCCAACCCATACCTTCTTTATTTTTTTCAACAGACCCTAAAGAATGCCTACCAAAAATCATTTCCGTAGAAAGCAACAGAAAAGCAAAGCAAATGTAAATAGAAGTGTCCAAAACAAGCATCCATCTCTAGCAGAATTTGTAAAAAAAAGTTAAAATAAAACAGCTAATACAGTCATTTAGCGAAACAAAACAAGCTTCAACTACAGAAACTTTGCCTTCTCTATCAAAATGTAAAACAAACCACAAAACAATTAACAAAAAATCAGCTACCACTACAGATAAAACTGCTCCTATAAATCTTGATATAGTGCAAACTAAGCATACCAAAAAAAGTATTTTAGCAAAAATGTTCGGTCACGGAGTCCTTCAAAATCTTATAAAAACAGGAGAGAAATCAAGCTCAACCCTTAAAACCTATTGTAGGAAATTAATCTTAGAAGCGTTGATAGACAGTGCAATCCTTCTCAAAAGAAAGTTATTTATTATAGTGTTAAACAAAATGAAACCACTAACAAAACTAATGACTAAATTACAAAAAAGACTTTTCAATAAACGAAATATCAACAGAAATAACTTCTTAAGTATCTGTGGAGGTGAATGGAGGCACACTATGAGCACAGAACCATACTTTAATGAAGAAGCATACAAACAAAAGTAAACAAATACAAGTGCCATACATTGCACTGGACGAGGTTATGAAAAAGTTAATAATACCATAATGGAACAAGAAATACTGCTTACAAAAATATCCCCAGAAAACTTAGAATTACCTCTCCATTCAACTGAATCAGAATGTCTAGTATACAAATGGCCATGCTCGTCAATGTGTAACATTCCCAAAGAACCTTTCAAGTCTTTATGCCAATTCCTCAATCAATATGTGAAAGGCAAAGACAAAATCAAAATTAAACTACTGCAAAATATGGATACCTGTCCAGTGCGCAACTACACAGGACTACAAGGACATTCATTGGCCTGCATTTCAGGACCTACTTGCAAAACCACCTTCCATTATATCAAAATGATATCAACACATCATTCAACTATAAGAAATGTAGTCTATAAACTGTACTGTGTTAATAGTCCTGCTTTAGCACTAGCCAATTTAAATAACATTCTTCTACATGGTACAGCAAAAGACCTACTTGAAGAAATCGACTATATCCAGAAAAAATATTTTGGAAGTGAAAGCCACTTACAGAATGAAATAGCTTTAAAGCAAATTAGCAACAATTCTATGCATGGCAACCTTCTACTACACACATACAAAATAGAAATACTCTAATTTAAAAGTACATCTGCTGAAATACCAAACCATTTGTGTGTATGTTGCCGTAGAACTTTTTGTAAAAGTAACACAACAACTGTAGAACTAACATACAAAATAGAAGACAATGAAGATTCTAAATGGTTTGAATTGGCTCTCTACCTTATACCAGAAAACAAATACGAAGTAACTGACCCCTTAATACTTTGCAGTTACTGCACTACAGAACTTGACCACAACCAAACTCCTTCACGTGCTATCACAAATAATTTGGAATTATTTCCACTACCAAAACTCCTACAACAACTGAATTTATATGAGAGCATCATAATTCAAACAGTGCACCCATTTCAAGCAATAATACGCCTTCAACCAAAAATAGCAAAATTACCTCCCTCTGAATTAGTGAAAGGTATTCAGGGAAAAGTAGTGTATTTACCATTAGATCTAAAAGAAAATGTGCACACTCTAGAAGTGTAACGTCCAATGGAGCAATCTTTAATTATCTTAGTAAATGGTGTACCTACAAAAGACAAGAAAATTTGGCAACAACTGATAGATTTACATAAAGTTAGACAAGCCTTGCAATATCTAAAAAACACTAATGAATAGTACAAAGAAATTAATATTGAAGAAAACTTGAAGGATACCACTGAAATAATTCAAGAAACACAAGAAGCTGGTCAAATTGAGCTCCTAGATCCTGCTACAATATCCAATACTTTAGACCATTATACAATTCACCCATTGCACTCTAATGACACCGTAGAAGATGCACTGGAAACCTACCAAATGCGTCAAACAAAAGGATCACCAATCAGCATATGGGAAAGAAACTATGAACGTGCTTTTCCTCTACTTTTTCCTACTGGCAAAGGAGGAGGGTACGATGATAGACCTATTCAAATAACAGCATCAGAATACCGCTCATTACGGATGTATTCTGAAGATCCCAGATTTAGACAAAATTTGGAATACATATTCCACCTACTCTTTGAAAGTGAACTAGCAACTTTATTTTACGGAGTTGTACACACATTAAAATAGGATCCCACTTTCAAAATATGTCAGCTACACAATTATTACAAAAGGTGCAACATTAAGTTGTGCAGAATATTCATGGGAAGATTTTCATGATTTCCTATGCATATCAAACAAAAACAAAACAAACATAGATATACTAACAACTGGAGAACTTTGTTCTCTAGATCCTGTTAATGTTTCAAGATATTTTCACCATCGCTTCATTGCTATGCTACACTTTATTTGTAATAAAACTGCTCCTCGCCTCGGAGAAGTGCAACACTTCTTTTGGAGAAAATAATACAAAGCCAGAGGAGCACCACATATCCACATGCTTTTATGGATTAAAGATGAGCCTAAATTTGGTCAAGGCAGTGACGCCACTGTTTTACAGTTTATTGAAAAATATGTCACTTGTGAAATTCCATCAGAAGCAACAAATAGTGATCTTCATGCACATATTTTACAATTTCAAAGACACAAATGTGGCAAATATTGTCGTCGCAAATACAAAAACAAAGGGAAATACTACACCAAATGCCGCTTTGGTTTCCCTAGACCGGTGACAAAAACAGGTCAAGTGAACAACTTCATGTCTTCAGTTAGACATAGTGTTAAAGGTAAATCACCTAAAAATACATATTACATAAAAAGAACAGAAGAAGAAAAATATATCAATGATTACAATGTAATCATTGCCCACTTATGGAATGCAAACGTAGATGTGCAGTACAGTTCAGAGAATTCCACTGCAGTTGCACGATATGTTACAACATACTTAACCAAAGCAGAAAAAACAGAGCTCGAAGACCTCTGGAATGACCTGCTATCAGACAAAACACTGTCTCAGAAACTGTACAGCTTGGGCATAAAAATGCTCTCCCATAGAGAATGTGGCTCCTATGAAGCAGCAGATTGTTTAACTGGTACTGCTTTGTAAGGAAAATCTGAAAATATAGTATGGCTAAGTCTTGGTCCAGCTAAATCTAGAAAAAGAGTTCTAAATCATATGAGGACATAGAACCAATAGCCAAACATGATCCCAACAGCCAAGAAATTTTAAACAACAATTTACTGGACACATACTACCCAAACAGAAGTACCACTTTGGAAACCACATAGCCCAAAACTTCACATACAAAAATAATATAAAACCCGATAAAAAAAAGGTAAATACAGAGTGACAAATTGTGAAGGCAGCTTAGTAAAACTCACCAAACCAAATTTAATTAATCATATCAAATTTTCATTAAAGACTACTCAACATAAAGAACTATATTACATGTCCCTGCTACAACTCTTTAAACCATGGAGAAAAGAAGAAGAAATACTAGATAACTATCACTCCTATGAAGACGCGTTCAAAGCAAATGAAAGTACTATAACTGATGTAAACTTTACACAGTACAAAACAATGTTGCACAATGAACAGCAACACGTAGAACTCCAGGCCCAACTAGATAAGGACACTCCTGACAGTAGTCAACCTTCTGTAACAGGAAGCCAAGAACCACTGGGAGAGCCACTAATAACAAATGAGGCAGAATTAGCTATGACAGAAATAGAAAACACTGTGTGTCAGTATGAAGATAAAGAAGACTTAACTATACTACAATCAAAACTAAACAATGAGCAACGTAGCATTTTTGAAGAAGTAACAAAAGAAATTGCACATAGTGTACAACATGAAAACAAAGAATGCACCTGCCAAAATTACAAACCTATACTACTGTACGTCAGTGGTGAAGCTGGTTCTGGCAAATCATTCTTAATCAAAATCATCAGTAAATTGCTTCAACAATTGACAAACAACAAACTGTCAGCTGTTGTCACTGCCCCCACAGGTTTAGCTGCCTACAACATAGGCGGTGTCACTTTACACCAATTACTACTCCTTCCAGTAGAACACCAAAACAAATTAGACTATTACAAACTTTCTACAGAAGCTGCAATGGAACTACACAGAGAATTAAAACAAATGAAAATGCTTCTAATAGATGAAGTGAGCATACTCAAAACAAACTACGAAGAGCTCTTTGGGGGAAAACACATCATTGTTTTCGGAGATCTTCTTCAATTGACACCAGTGAAAGGTGAGCCTATTTTTAAAACCTTAAGACACAAACTCTGCCGTAAAACTGTTGGCAGCATTGGAAATGTCAACCTTTGGCAACATTTCCAATACAGAGAATTAACAGAAAACATGCAGAAATCTGCAGATCTCACTTATGCCAACATCTTAAACAGTATTAGAGTTGGTATATTATCTCAAGAAGCACAAGCAATATTGAAAACCCGGCACATTCATGCACTTTATGGTGATAATGCATGTGCTACGGATGTTATGGAACAATTAGCCCACAAAAATGTCAATTGTATGGCCTTAATGCCAACTCTTGCAAGCTGTTTCAAATTCAATTAAACAACGTTAAAAAAGAAATGCAACCAATAATTGAAATTAGCGCCACAGACAAACTAGACATACATGGTATGACACTACCCATGTGTGAACAAGCCACAACAAGACTAAATAGTTTAGAAAATTCAATCTCCAACACGGCTGGATTGGAAAAAATATTAAAATGATCCTTAAATTGCAGAGTAATGCTTAAACGTAACCTTGACGTGGATCAAAGACTAGTTAATAGAGCACTGGGTACAGTTGTTGGCTTTCAAACATACCCACGTGACAACAACATTCAGTTTGTCAATATTCTCTTTGACAAACTTTCAGAAGCGAAAAGGATAGGACATTCAACAGCTTGATTCCTTCTCTTCAAAGACATTTATGTACGCAGAGAACAATTTTCTCTAACTCTTGCATACACAGTCACCATTCATAAATCACAAGGCCTTAGCCTGGACAAAGCATTGATAGACATTGGTAACACAGTCTTTAAAGAAGGCATGAGCTACGTAGCATTATCACGCTTCCGTACACTTGACAGTCTATTTCTAATCAACTTTGATGCAAGTAAAGTAAACGCTGATATTCCTTGCATTTCAGAATACAATAGACTTTGTTCACTATACACCCCCATCTAAAAACATATCCTATTCCACAAAAAGTAAAATGTTCTAAAAGAAAACTAAATCAAACAGAAATGCAACAGGATGTCACTGCAAATCCTCCAAAGAGATTAAAAGAAACTAATACTTCATCAAGTACCACAATCAAAAAAGAACCTATTAGGGAAAGTAAACCAGGTACTTCTTCAAAGAAGGAAGACAAACTCCAAAAAAAGGACTCAGATACAGAACTACCTGGTCCATTTAAAGTTTATTCTATTTCAATTGCCACCAATATTTGACAACATTTACTTACACAGTACAGACCAATTGTGTTTGCAAATGTTAGTACTTCATAGAAACGCAACAAACAATCCTGAAAACACATATAGTGTTTTTGGAATAAGACGACAATTGGACTACTGTGATGGAATGGTGAAATTCACTATAAACTCACAGGAAGATCCACAAGAATTTCTAATGTACTTACTACAAGTACTGGAAAACAAAAACATACCGATAAATGAAATCTTCCAGATTTCATACCTGTGGAAACATACATGCACTCTGTGCAACAATGTGACACAAGAACAAATCCCCAATGAGCGCTTTGTGTATGTATCAATACCTAATTGTGAATCCGTTCCATTTCAGCAACTTGTACAAAATGCAAACCATGGTAGATTATGTACTACCTGCAATTCAGATAATCGCTCCACCTTACTAATACAAACACATAGTAAATACGTAATACTAATGCTTCTACGTTACAATGCAGATGGTACCAAAAACAACTGCAAGCTGACTGGATTCACATATGGTCAAGTATCACTTGGTAAAAAAACCTTCACAACAATAGGTATAATCTACCACACAGGAGCCACAACAAATGCAGGTCACTATACTGTATATATATATATATATATATATATATATATATATATATATATATATATATATATATATATATATATATATATATATAGTGGATGGTTCGAATGTAATGATAGTACCATTACTCTAAAGCAGAGATTACCTGCAAATCTTACAAACGCTTATTTAATGTTCTTAAAACCAAAATTTATTAACTAAACTGTACTTAAACATTAACTAAACTTCTATTAAAAACTATAAACTGTTACAATATGCTAACAGCTATATAACTGCCCCAAGATTCTACAACAAAACAGATAAACGAGTACCACTAAATTATATCAAACAATAAACAGTTAGAATACGCCAACTGGTATCTAACTACCCCAAAATTTTACAATATCCAAACAGATAAATTAATACCACTTCATTATAACAAAAAATAGACTGTTTGAATATGTCAACAGGTATATAACTGCTCCAAAAATCTGCAACAAGCCAATATATAGAGCATTAGCCAGAAACAAATGAGCACTGAAAACAAACACATAGACTGTAGCATAACAAAAAAGTTTTTTTTTTTTTAATACAACATGGATTTTCTTTTTCTCCCACAGACCCAATGATTTCAGCAACAAACACAGAAACTGAGCAAATTGCACAGTACACTGGTTTGTAATCTACAAAATATGAGGATAAAAAAAAAATGTTGATTATTCAATGTTATAAGTCATTACAAAATACCAATACTAACATGATATTTTCTTTTATCACAGAAATAAACAAGAAATACATGTACTCCAGTTACTAAACCAAACAGTAAGTATATTATATTAAGTACAACCATCACAGCAAATCACGCCCATAGTGATTTATAACGTTGCTGCTGATGAATTTGATCTTGTCCATGCACCCAAGACTATAGGCCCTGCCCACAACCACCACAGCATATCACACCCATAGTGGCTTATAACTTTGTTGCTTATAAATTTGTTCTTGGATCCCAAAGTTATAAGCCACTATGGGTGTGATATGCTGCAGTGGTTGTGGCCAGGGCATAGAGTCTTTGGTGCATGGCCATATGGCCATGCTCTCAAGACTCTCTGCCCTGGCCACAACCACCGCAGCATATCACACCCATAGAGTCAAACATTTTAACTATGCCATATTGGCACTTTTAATGTCCGCGGATATGATGAGTGTTCTTAAAGCAGTTTCAACTTGCCTACAAACAGTATGGACAGGCATAGCATCCTCAGGACACCCCCATTTTGTTTATTTATGAACATCCCAGGACACATAATGTGTTCTAAGAACACTTTTATCTTGCCAGCGAACAATACGGACAGCGTCCTCAGGACACCCCCATTATGTCCATTGACGAACATTTCAGGACACTGCATGTGTTATTAGAACAGTTTCAACTTGCCTGCGAACAAAACGGACAAGCATACCGTCCTCCAAACACACCCATTTCGTTTATATTCGAACATTTCAGGACACCGCGAGTGTTCTTAGAACAGTTTCAACTTGCTTTCGAACAATACGTACAGGCGTAGTTCCTCAGAACACCCCCATTTCATTTATTTAGAACATTTCAGAACATCTGCGTTGTCCGCGGACAAAGTGAACACAACAGGGGGGTCTACCACCTAAATAAATACAACATTTAACCCATCTCTTACTCCCCCACCCTCCCCAAACACTTTTACACACCAACACAATCTACTAAATAGTATTTTTTCGACCAAGTTTCACCGTGCTGTCCGCGGACGTCCACGAATCCAAAATCGTCCCCAAATGTTCATCCAGCTGTAGAACATGCCAATGTTTGCGCATGATCTGTTGTATATGATGGGAATTAGTGCCATAAGTGAGAATGAGTCGAGTCTCACTATTACACTCATCTGATGGTAACAACACTTTAGGTGTTAAGGAGCAATCCTGGTCACTAGCTTTATGGTAGGCTCGTTCAAGTATTCTTTTTGGGTATCCACGCTGTTTAAATTTAAGGGCCATATATGCACATTCTGCATCAAATGTCTCCAGCTTAGAACAGTTCCTTCTAATACGAATAAATTTGCCATACGGTATAGACCACATTAGCGTGGTGGGATGATTACTTTTGGCGTGTAATGGTATATTTGAGCTTGTCGGTTTTCTATAAAGTTCTGTTACAAGTTCTTCCTGAGCCACCTTAACAAGAATATCCAGGTACACGATAGCAGTCTTGTGGCTCTCTGTAAACTGGAGATTTAATTCATTAGTATTCAGTTTCTTAACAAATTCTAACCACTCTGAGCTTGTGCCGTCCCAGATAATGAATAAATCTTCTATATACCACAACCAGAGTATTATTTTGGCTGTATAGAAATTGTTCTCTGTACCCCAAACAACAAACTTTTCCCACCATCCCATGAACAAGTTGGCATAAGTGGAGCAAATTTGGTCCCCATGGCTGTGCCCTGAAGCTGCACATAAAATTATCTGTTGAATAAGGAGCAATTGTTTGTCAGACAAAGATGAATCATGTCCAATATCATTCGACTGTGTGATAAAAAGTTCATAGACCTTGTGTGAAGAAAATATTCACACGCCCTCAGGCCATCATTATGCCTTATGGAGGTATACAAGGATACCACATCTAGGGTGGTGAGCAAGTATGTGGGTTCCCAAGTAATGCCGTCAATTTTATTCAGAAAGTCTTTGGTGTCTCTCAAATAAGATGGAAGTGTGGTCACAAAGGACACCAAAGTCTCATCTACAAATTTAGAGGTGTTCTCATACAATGCCCCACAGAGTGTCACAATGGGACATCCTGGGGGTTTCCTCATGCTCTTGTGCACTTTGGGCAAAAAGTAGATGGTAGGCATAACAGCGAATCTCGTGTGTAAGTACTTGCACATATCTTCCTCTAGTAGCCCCTTATCTTTGTATATGTTGAGCAAGTCAAAAAGTTTCATAGTCATACCTGCAGTAGGATCTTCTTCCAATTTGGCATAGCAGGAATGATCATTAAGTTGTCTTGCAACCTCCTTGATGTAATCCACACGGTTCATTACAACAATATTCGTACCCTTGTCTGAGGGTTTGATGATACATTCAGATAAAGTACTGAGATCTTTCAGAACATTTTGTTCATGACGGGTAAGGTTACCTTTATGGCTCCATTTAGTCTTCCTGATTTTTCTCAGATCATTTTCACTAAGTCCTGGAATGCTTCAATGTGTCCTCCCGGATTAAACATTGGATTAAATCTGGATTTGCACCTAAATTGACTGGTCCCTGGCCAATCTGTGTATATATTCATGGAATTCCAGTCTATATCACTGTTGTCATCAGATGCTGCACAATCTGATCCCAGGCTTATGAGAGTACCAAATGTTGCCATATCCTCAATGGTAACTGGAGTGTACCACTCTGGTGTTTCTTGAGCAGGTTGCTTGGACGGATTCATGGCAAAACACTTTTTAAGCCGGACCTTTCTCATGTATTTATCAAAGTCTATGCGCGTTTCAGCATAGTTGTAATAGCTTGTAGGGGCAGAAATGAAGGCCAAGTTGTAATACTTTTTCATGGTCTGTAGAAAGAGGATAAGAGGAGAGGTTGATTATAGACATGTCTTGTTGTTCCATATTGGTCTCTACAAATTCTTGGTTCCAGAGCAGGTCTTGCGTGCTGTCTGATCCTTGTCTCCGGATTCCGAGCCTGTTGCCCCTCCTTGTTTACTTCCTCCTCTTTGTGCCGTTGTTTTTCCACGGCCTCTGCCTCTTGGTTTTTTGTTGCTGTTCCACACGTCTATCCCCAGCAACTGCATTTCTTCTAAAAAATTCAGTTTACGTGTGGGTTGCTCACTTTCACTTTCTGTAATGTCTACTTCAGAAGATGAGCAGGCGGCAGGAAGTTCCGTCACTGCTGGTTGTGGACCAGTGGGTAATTTAAGTCTCAGGGTATGAAAACGTTTGGCGAAGGTAAATACTCTTCCTTTTTCATAGTCATCCTTTTCGCGTATGAATTTACATTGTTTGCGCAACTTGATGTCGTCCTAAAATGTTTTGTAACCTTTTTCCATACTGATTCTTATGGCTTTGCCCTCCTCACTGGGATCAATAGATTTTAGCTGGTCCTCCACTTCCTGTATTTTTGACAGGATCTTCTTTCTGTCAATTCCTGCATACCTGATGAGAATCTTCAGGAAAGTAACGGAACACAAACCACTTACCTCTCCCCACGCATGAAGAACTTCGGGGTCTTGCTCATCAAAAGTAGGTGTGGTGAGGATGTGCAGACCTCTAGGGGATATATATGCATGTGTATTTTCTTTTATTTCCTGTACCTTACATTTCAAAGTCTCTATTATCCTAATGGTCCCATTGAAAAAACAACACCTATGAATTTTCCTAGTATGAGTACAAATAATGATCATTTCTTTGATGTCCATGTGCATGTCAGGTGACATACGAGGAATGCAGAAGAAGATAGCCTATCTTGATAATTTAGCTCACCTGCGTAATAATATGTGGTGCCAACACATGAGAAAGGTGGGAGAGAGAGCATCTGATGAGAATTGCTATGTCTGCTCTCTCATCCCCCTATGCCATGACTACAGTAAGAACCTTCATTTCAAAAGAGATGTTGGTGCAAGATGCAAAGTACCTCAGTCATATAGCAGCATGTACTACTAGAGGAAAGTTTCAATGGAACTAGGCAACATTGCGATGAGATCAAGACAGTCATTTCCATACCAGGAGGATTATATCAAGTCAACACAAATGGAAAAGGAGCCTGGATGGACAGACAAGATGCTTGTGTGTCCTGGAGCAGGACAAGACAAGGTGATTGTTTGAGAAATTAAGGGAATGAACTGCTATGACAAGACAGAAAAGACTGGAATGCCTGGATGCTGGCAACGTTCACAGCTGCTAATCTATGGACAAACAAGAACAGCCAAATGATGGGAAGATGCAATGATGTCCTGTGCAGCTCATCTGCAAGAGGTACTGAATGTGAATGATGAGTGTATACAGTTGTCAACCCATTAACCCATTGGTTAATGAAACTCTGCTTTCGGTTAAAGGGGAAAAAATCAAGTAGCAC
Source organism: Ambystoma mexicanum (assembly GCF_040938575.1). Lineage (NCBI taxonomy): Eukaryota > Metazoa > Chordata > Amphibia > Caudata > Ambystomatidae > Ambystoma > Ambystoma mexicanum. The sequence continues at coordinate 25,708,209 of NC_090931.1, forward strand.
ATAATAAAGTTTGCAGGAACATAATTGATGTTCCAGGAATGAGAAGAGGGATGGCTGTCTTAATGGATCGATATTGGGCCTGCGGATCTAGAGAATATGTGAAACTGACCAGGAATTGGGGTGTAGTCTGTTTCTTGGTACATATCCATGTTCCAGCATTGGCGATTCCGTAATAGCATCTCAAGATTAACAAATTTCCAAAAGTGGACGATCAACCGAGAAAAAGGAGGTCACTCAAATTCAGGAGGGTGAAGAGAGGGATTTATTTCTCACAAAAATCCCTAATGGCTTATGATGCCAAACATGATGAGCACAAACTGTTCAACAGGACTGCAGTGATGTTCACATCTGTGTTCATGCCTAGAATCCAAACAGCTGTGAATGTCAAATGGCCACAGATCACCAGATGGGAGCTGCTGCAAACAATCAATACCACTATAAAGGGATTTAACGTTAATAAAGAAGAGCTGAGGGCCATAAGGTTGAATACCCCCCTAGAATAGAAATGCCCTCAACATGATTTCAGCCATGGAAGGAGGTGTTTGTGCCAAGATCGGGCCATCATGTTGTACATTTAGACCATCTAATGAAAACTAGAATGGGACTTGGACAGAGGCCATATTGATGTTCACCGATCTACCCATAAAAATTGTGGATGAGACAGCGGCCATTGGAGATGACAGCTGGTTCTCACTCCTGTTTTCATGGATTCATTATTGGATGGAAAACTGTTCAGGTTCCTTGGAGCAATACTGGTAATAACAATATTTGGGTTCTGTATGATAAGGATAATAATTGAACAATGTAAGAAAATGGCAAAGAAAGCACTGGGAATGAAGATCATGATTGACGCAAAGGATGAACATGAAGACAAGGTGCTGACCGATGATGCCATCAGAGACTACATACAAGCAAGTGTTGTGGCACCTTAAGGAACACAATTCTGGCTTCCAAAGGATCATAAGAATTATGTGGGATGGTAGATCTTCTGTACCCCAAATCGACAATGCAATTACATGACCTGGAGTGTGTATGAATACGCTCAAACAGCAGACACCCAATTATTCATTTAAAGCATTTAAAAACTGCAGAATGGACCAAGTCGTGGTCTGCTGTCACGTGAGGCAAGGATGAAAACAGAGTTGAACTTGGAATTCCAGACCCGATAGTGAGTGCCCTCACTCCTGTACATTCTCAGGATGAGAATACTCTGCAAGGCAAAGTACAAAGACAATTTCATGACAGAAGGCATGGGTGATGAGAGATGCTGGGCTAATTGGGTGGTGAGGTTGCTGTCCTATTTCCCTGCACCTGGGTCTTGGCTTACATGCTGCTAATTGACCCCAATGTTCCAGACATGTCACATTCATGCCAACCAATTGTATTAATCCATATAAAGAAGGACCTTATAGCTTAGAAGTCCAATGCACAATGATGTGACTTGTGTTTCTGAAATGACATGTTTAAAGATGTAGGCATAGATTTTCCACCTGATACTTTTTGTTTTTGTTTTATTGGTTAATCTTATTTAAACCTTAAACATTGTTTCCTTACTCCATTAGTAAGGTCATTATTCCTTTGTTAAAATCCTCTTCAATCGATAAGAACCACTCCAGTAGCGTGTTCCCTCAATTACCTTTTGTTCCATTGTTACATTGTTCCAAGATTTGTTTTGCCAAAGTAATTAATTGATTAATTACATAAGTCTACTCCTAGATTTGTCTCAAGGTCCGGACCCTTCTTCCTCCTGATTCAGATTTAATGTTTCGACAAATTTTAGTGCATCGAGGGTTTTGCCAATCTTGTCAACAGTCAGGAGTTGTTCCCAGTAGTCTTCTTCCGTCTCCTCAGTAATATTCCTTATAGAACTGCCCATATAGATCTCTCTTTTCCATTTTAATGCTGGGCAGACTAACATAACATGCCTGATCGTTTCCAGTTGGTCTTTAACTTTGCAGAACCTGCTAAATGCTGCTGATTTTTCAATTTGCTTCCTTTTCCATTTTACTTCTCTGCAGTGCCAGATGTTAAGTCTGCAGCGCAGCAGCAGGTCCCGGTAATGCTTAGATGGAAATTTCAACAGGTACGGAGGCAGCATGTTCAAGTCTTTTTTTTCCCCTGACGATGTTATAACATAGATTTCTCTTCAATCTTTGTTCCTGGGTTTCCTCCCAGTCCTTTTCCCGGATAACTCTTTTTGCTTTATCCGGATTATTCTTTAGGGTGTCTTCCAAGAGGTTTACTTGTTCCATGCAAGCTTTGCATCTTCCTTTCCAGTTATTAAGCATCATATCTTCATTCACTGTATCCGTCTGTACTAAAATTTCAAATGGCTTTGATGGTATGTCCAGGATGCACTTTCTATACAATGATAGAGATTTCCAGAGCGCGACTGAGGCCACCGATTGGAGTCTAAGCTCCATTCTTACGAGTTCCACTGGTAATGAAGTTGGTAGGCGCAAGATCGTACGCCAAAAGTACACCTCGCAGAGATTCATCTTAGGGATAAGAGTGCCTCAGCACCATAAGTGATGACCGCCACCACTTTCTGCTTGAAAAAGGTTACAATCGGGGCTAAAGAAAACTTACCATATCTACTATGTAGGCAAATCCCTTGATTTGTCAGGGCCACTAGTTTTTCCCGGATCAGAGTATAATGTGCCTGTTCGTTGCAGTTTTTGTTAATCATTATCCCCAGGTACAGTGTCGTTTCCACTTCCTCCAATTTTTCTTTTCCAATGACCATGTCACAGTTTTTCCTTCCAATTTTCTTCCCATGCCAGATTTCATGGTTAAGATCATAGATTTCTTGACGTTCATCTTCTTGCTATTTTCTTTTGGATATTTATTGAAGGTCTCAATCCGTCTTTGTAGGCCTATTGGTGTTTGGTCTATAAATACCGCGTCATCGGCATATAGCATCCACGTTATCTCTTTTCCATTTATTTTTGGTGGGAATGCACGAATCTTGTCTTGGGCAGTTTTCATATCGGCCATATATAGCACAAAGAGGAACGGAGCTACTGCACAGCCCTGTTTGATTCCTCTGGAGGTTCTGATCCTCCTAGAAAGCCCCCCATTGCTTGTGATTTGAACCTTGATTGAAGTGTCATTATATAGTGTTTTAATGGCTTCCAGTAAGTCCTTTGGGCAACCCCAGTTTTTCATTTTTGACCACAGACGTTCTCTATTAATTCCATCGAAGGCTTGTTCGAGGTCAATAAAAGCTAGGTAAAGTTTTTTTTTGTTTTTTGTTCCCAGCTAATGTATTTGCCTTCAACAGGTTAATCAGAAACAGATTCAAGGCGGCGCCAACTCCACTAACAAAGGCTGTCTGTCTTTCATCTAAACTTTTGGCCTGGGAAGCCCATTTTTTGAGGTCTCTTAGTAGAAGTGATGCAAATACCTTGCCAATTGAATCTAGAAGCGCCATTGGCCTATAGTTCCTGGGGTTTTCCGTCCATGTGGCTGGGATTTGTTTTGTTTTCATGATTTGTTGAAATAGGGCATATATTAGATCAGTCCAGTTCTCACAATTTTCTTTCAACAATATATTGGAGATGCCATCTGGGCCAGCTGCTCTAGAGGTACTAAGTTTATTTATTAGGATTCGGATGTCATCTTTATCAAAGTCCAGGGCCCAAGGGGTCGTGTTGGGAGTCTCTTTTGTGATTTTTCCCTGGATTTCACCTTCATAGAGAGCAGTGTAATGTTGGAACCATTTCACTTCTGAGACTTGATTAATACCTATGGCCGATATATTGAGGTCTCTGTCATTGAGTAAGTCCTGTAAGGATATTTGGCGTGTTACAGCACAGAGTACAGCACTACTACACAGGTAGCAATTTTTTTTTTTTGCAGCACCACCACAAGGGTGCGGTGCATTGCTATATGTGTTACCAGATTAACAAGAAAAGACAGGCTATTCAGTCAAAAACGATTTTAACATATAAGATGCAAATCTATTTTTACAGTTAAAAGCACACGTGCACATTCAAAAATGCACACTATTTTTCACCTGAAATGCCTATGGTGCGAGAGACACATTTGAAAATAATAACTAACCTTACTGATAACTAACCTGACTAATGAACCATAATCCACTAATAAAAATGTGTCTCCACTGCAGAATTAGGCCTATTCTGAAAGTGAACTTTTAAACGCACATCCATTTTTTTTTCTCTCCTCTCTGCTGCCCTGTCCACATAATTACAGGAAGCAAAAGAGCTCGAAAGAACAGGAAATCAGTCGGTTACAAAGTCTTACTATAAAAATGAGCCATTGTGTAGAGAAGGAGGAGATGGCATGATTGATTCTGATTGGAGCAGCGTCATAGCAAGTATCATGCTAGAGGGAGTGATCAGAGTTTTGCTGGGGGGAGTTTGAGGAAGAAGAAAGGCAGTCAAGATTTGGCAGAGCTGGGAGGAAGACCTTTTCCTGGTTGGAGCATTCCTATCTGCAAAAGCTGAGAATTCCAGGCAATGACCCCGGTTTGAGAAGGCAGGCGTTCCTTTTTACTGGGGTTAATCTTCAAGGGAGCCACATTCAGAAAGAGAACAACTAAAGAGATAAGGTAATCACAGAAGTGTGGGAGCTGAGTGTGTACGATAATATGCAGTCAGTGTAGGATTCCTGTGCATGCCTTAATCAAATGCTAATGTTGCAATTTGAGTTCTGTTCTCCGCCACTCTCTTTGCAGTGTGTCATAGACAAAGCTGTTACTGTGCTATTGTATTTATTTCTGTAAAGAATGAGATCGTGTTTAAATGCAACTTTTATAATACAGAAAGATATTTGAAAGCAGACGGGTGGTGTGTTTACTATTTACCATTACAATGCTGATGATGTGGGGAGATTTTTAAACAATGCAATGGTCATTTTAAGACAGATGTGTGCATGTCAGATTCAGATTCAGTATGAACAGTTGTGAGTGATTGTAGCATAGCTCGTTGGAGGTACATGAGCCAATGGGAAGAGAGACTCTCTGAACATAGTTCCCTACCGTATATAAGGTAGTGGAAATTACCACAAAATTACCACATATTGTCGTAAATAAGTCAGTGAGATCGCCCATGGTGGCACACTAACACTAACACTGAAAATGTGGTATTCCTAAAATGTAGGTCTGAGGTCTCTCTAGTGATTACACGAATAATCTAAGCAAAGATAAGGGATTCTGGACATTGGGGCCACAAATAAAACAAGGGAATTATGCTCACCAAAATACCACCAACCACGTATACCAAATATGCATGCCTGGGTGCTGAAATAATGCATGTCCACTGTATTATTGTTGCACATGGCCAAATCTGAATACAAAGAGTGATTATTGCTAAGTTATTTCTCGGCGATAATAAAATACCGTCAGGCCCCAAATCTCCACAAAATACCCTACAGTCCCATGTACCTCTTGCGTTGTTAGTAGATATTGCGGATAGCATTTTTTCGGCATCTCTTTGCATTCTTAGGTATCTCGTTTTTCACAACCAGTTCTTATAGGTTTGTTGACTTTTCTTTCTGTACTGGTATTCTTTTTTATGAGTCTCTGTTCTGATCTATATTGTTTCCTCCTAGCCACTAGCTGTTCATCATAAGCATGTTTTTTCTTAATATGCTTACTTTGGGTAGGGTTATACTTAACCTCATAGGCTTCCAGAAGCCATTTGTAATCAACCAGCTCTTCAATTTTGGTTATAGCTTCTTTATATCCTTGTACTAGTTTTGGGATTGCCTGCGTTTTTATTCTCAAGTGATTTCTTCCCCATGAAACCTCAGTTTCCATTAATCTTTCGCTCTCTCTGTTAGTACTTATTTCCCAGGCGAGTTTGATGGCTAACAGACAATGATCACTGCTTGTTTGTTTTACTATTGTAAAGGATTTTATCCTCTCCAACGTGTTCCTTTCAACAAAGCAGTAGTCTAGGCATGCTCCTGATTTCTCACTGTGCCAAGTGTTAGCCCCCTGCAAATCTCCCTTTGTCTGTCCATTTAACATCTTCATCTCACAGATTCTCATTTCCTTCATCCATGTTTTTTCTTTTCCTAGTAGATGTTCTGTTACTTTGATTTTACCATCTTTGTCCAGCAGTTTGATTTTTAAGTCGCCATTTAATATTATCAGCTGGTCATTTTCCTCCGTCATGGATTTATCAATTGCATCCATGATTGATTTTAGAAAGATCGCCTCTCCTGGCATATTCTCACTCCAGTAGATGTTAATCAAGATCATTTGTTTCGGGCCTTTCGAGTCTTCCGCTTCCGATGTTACTTTGAGCACTTGTACATATGGGTTCGGTGTCAGATGTTCTAATACTTTTAGTGGACACTCCAATTTCTTTAGTACCATGAGACCTCCAAATGGTCTTCCCTTGGGTCCCTTTCTAGCCGGGTTGGTATAAACTTCATAGCCCTCGCATATTGGAGGTTCACGCAACCATGATTCCTGTATTGAAATATTTTGCCAAGAAGCAGCTGTCATTTGAGAGCAGGTGTTTGAATCCTCTTGTGTTCCACGAAGCACAGAGGATCGACTTCTGCTCGTTCTCCTTACTGTATTGTTTCTTCTTAGAATTAAAGGCATTTGCCATCCATGACCAATCCTTTCCCTGGCTGTCTGCCTTAGTTGGCTTACTCTTTGTCCTCCTTGGATTTTCAGAATTGTCCACTGTGAAGCTCAGGGTTTTCAGTGTCTCCTTACTTTTTTGAGTTGTTAAAGTGTTTTCTTTCTGATTTTCTTCCTCTTCTTTACCTTTTTCATTCTTTTTCCTCAGTGTTTCAGCATCTGGTCTATTATTTATGTACTTTTTCCCAGTGTCTGTAACTCTAGTTCTTACTGAAATCTCCTCCTTTGTTTCCTTTCTTTGTCCCGTTTGAGCTTTTTCTTTTATTTGCCTAGAGTCATCATCCAGATCCTCCAACAGGAACCCCCTTTTTTTCGAATATCAGTCGCCTCCAAGAGTTTCCGCTTTATCTTCTTGGACGTCAAGTGCAAACTGACTTGGTCCAACCTCTGTTCCCTTGGGAATTCGAATATTTTTATATCCTCAGTCGATATCATCCGTGGTGGTAGAACTTGGTTACAGAGCTCCATCACATAGCTCCTATTTAATATCACCCTTATTGGTCCATTTACAGCTGTTTCTAGTTTTAGATAGCATCCTTTAATTAAAATGGATTTCTTTGGTGGTGATGTTAGCGGTAACACTTCCCTTTTCTTAGCTTCAGTGTGCTTTTTTTTTCTTTGTCATTTAGTTGTTTAAGTCGGGGGCTATCCTGAGTCTTTCGTTCTATCCTCCCTTTGTTCACCTGTTCTTTTCTTTTTTGTTCCAACGTCTTAAATTTGGTGGACTCCTGGTCTGATTCCCATTCACTTTCGAATGGTCCCGGTCGTCTTCCTATCTCCCTGCTGTTTTCTTGGGCACTTTTTTTATGGGACTTCAGCTTCTTATCATCCTTAAAGTTTTCAGTTGGGTCTACTGTATCCCAGTTGTCTATGGTTTGCCATTCCGATGCACTGATACTGTCCCAGTCTTCATCCTTACTGTCATTTTCCATCAGCTCAATAAGATCACTGAGATTTGCTGGCTGCTCCTGATCATCCCGGCTTTCCTCTATTATCGCATTTTCTAGATCTTTTATCCCTTTTATCTCTATAGAGTCATTCATATTCAGTTCTCTTCTAGATTTCTTAGCACACTGTGTATTGTCTCTTCTGGGTGGAGTTCTTAAATTCCTCAGAAAAGCTCTTGAGCCGTTTATTTTACGTTTAAGGGATTCATTTTTGGTTTTTTTTCCCTTTTCATTCGGTATTCTTATGATCTCCTTCCCATTTTGGTGGGTCAAGTCCTTCAAAGTAGCCCCTGAAAAAATTGCAAAGGAGGATAGTTCCGATTGAGCTGAGATCGGTTGTTTGGTTGGAATGCCTTTATCCTTTCCCTTCATCCCGGACGGGATCAGAATCACATCGTCCAGATGTTGCTCCTTTTGTTTAGAGGGGACGGTTGCACCCTGTTTCAATTTCATTGGGCCATTTCCTTCTTTGGGTTTTGTATCAGTCCAATTGCCCTCGTTCTTTTGGCTCTTATGTTTATGGACACTTCTCATCCATTTGCAGTCCATCAGCAGGGATTTATCGGTCGCATCTCGCCTAGCTAGATCACTAAGGCGAGATTGCCAAATTTGGGTTAATTCTGCTTCTTTATTTGTTCGTTTATTTAAGCTCTGCAGAGAGGAAATCATTTGGGCGTGTCTCTTTTATTTGAGTATTGCTGATGGTCACCTCTTGGACAGAGTCTTTAATTGCCTCGTAGAGCTTTAAAAAGGGGGCCATTGTGATGGTTAACAAAGCCATAACCACTTTTTCAATATGCTCCATGTCTTTTTCTCTTTCAATTTTACAGGCCTTGGTTATTACCCATAAGATTTGTTTGTTCCATAATTCTCCTGAAAGCCTGTTTGCATCTTCCGAGATTAAAGAGCTGGTTATGTTCCTTCCTGTTTGTTCCTTTCCCACTGCAGCTTTTGTCGTGAGGTCTTCCAGAATCTCAGCTGGTAAGAATAAGTTTCTCTCATCCAAGGCTGGCGTTTGGGCCCCCTTCCTTGCTGTCTTATTCCCCCGATATTTGATCGGAGGTGTGGCAGGATCCTCGACCAAAGAGGAAGAGCTCCCTTTGGCTTGTTCTTTATCCAGAGCGGCCATTCTCTCATTTATCAGACAGAAGCTCTTTATTTTTTCTCTTTCGATTTTGTCCGTCAGTATGGAAATGTCTTGCAAGATTTTGTTTGCAAGACATGAATTGCTCAGGCTTGCTTGCGCAATATCTGATGTTCCATTGGTATTCATTCTTCCTAATGGAATCACCCTCCCCACGTGGGGCCTGGTATGTCCAGCATCATACCCAACGGTATGGATTACTTTGTTTGCTTCATTGAGGGGATTTATAGATCGACTCCCTTTTCCCTTTAGGGGATTTGCAGCCAGTGGACTTTTCTTCATTATGGGGCTAGCCTTATTTTCCCTATACGGTTGGAAAATGTCTATAGTATCTTGGACTATCTTTGTTGGTGCTCTATAATCTGTCTTCTCACTCAGGTTGATGGACTCCTGTAGGACTTCTTCCATTCGTCCCAGTTCGATCACATCCCGATTTCGATCAATATCCCCAGTTCGATCAATAATAAATTATTATTATTAAATTAAATTATTATTATCCCATTGGTCTCTTCTGTCCCATGATGCTTCTGATGATTGATGGTCATTTGTGATGCTATCCATACCACAGCTAGGCTCTATTGTCAGTGGCCTTAATGTTTCATTTAAACTCGTGGCCATTCTTGCCTCAGACGTCATTTCACTTAGGTCCGCCCTTTCCACATCGTGAGACGGTGTGGTCAATTGTGGAATCCCCACTATTTCACTTGCATTCTTGTTTGGGGGGTGTGCTGATCTTCTCTAAGGATGTCTAGAGACAGACCTGTTCTATTCAAAACCTCCATCTCCCCCACTGTAAGGCGTGTTACAATGACCTCACCCTCAGTTGTAGGTTCCTCTGGTTGTTTAGAGTCTCTTCAAGTGGGTTGGCAGACACTAGGCTGAGCTTCTTTGATCGTGCGTCAGTTCCCTGCACTAGGATAGGGTCCTCACTTAGTGCTATTTCATTGGGATCACCAAGAGTTTGTTCAGCCACTTTCTCTTTGCAAGTAGGCTCAATAGCCATCTCAGCTAGTATAGCTATTGTCGGAGCTGGGGGTAGTTTTATGATTTCTCTTGCCGTGGGGATAGTACACGCCATGGGTAGTTCAGGAGAATTTGGGGCCAACCACAAATTGTCACCTTTTTCTACTAACTGCGGTTGATTTGATATTTCCATATCTGGCTGACTAGCTCCCACTGATAGACTTTCTCATTTTTTTGTACAGAATGGTAGGCGACTCTGTTTTAGCATAGCAGTTCTCAAAGTTTGCTCCGGACTCCCATTCGCCCCTGGGAGTGAAGCAAATCTTTGCCTTACCTGCAGGCGGGTTCTTAATCCAGTCCCTTGATGCTGGGGTTGATTTCATGTTATCAAGGGCCTCTTCGTTGTGCTTCGTCACAGTGACTTCCAGCAGCCAACAATTTAGAGATCCCAGCAAAGCCACAGCAAGCAGCCAAACAGCTTAACAGCTGACACAATCCTCTGTAACGATGCCCTTTGCGCGCCGTGCTTAGCGCTGCAAGGGTGTCTGGGAGGTGATTTTATTTCACTTCCTGTAGGCGTGGTAAGGGGCGGGCAGGGGGCGGAGCCAACCAGCACAATGGCGCACGCTCCTGCACCGCGTCCTCCTCAGCAGCAAACCACGTGTCCCACAACACCTCCAAGTCCTCCGTAGGCTGGCAGATTAACAGAGGGCAGGTGAGGGGGGTTGCAGCCACAGCTTAACAGTTGACACAATCCTCTGTAACGATGCCCTTTGCGCGCCGGGCATCATCCACCTGATAATGGACAGTCAATAACAATCCTAGCTCATATATGATTGTAAATCTAGATGTCTCAATTAACCAATCCCGGCCCTTGCTACGTTTTTCACTATTGTCATGTAGTATGATGTCATTCTGGCGCATAATGGAGTATATGACGTGTATTTTCTATCATTGAGAGACTGAGCGTACGTCTGTTAATGTTTGTTGTAGCCTCCCTGTTTTATTAATTGTTAATAAAACAGTGACTTCCCATCTCCTTGAGTTTGTCCGGTTATTTGGAATTATTCTGGTGTAATCCCATCCATTACCATATGCACATTCCAAGGGCGATAAGTTCAACTGTATCACAAACCAGGATCTGAGAGTGCCACCCTACGGAACCCCATCTGCACCCTGGACTTCTGCTCACTTTCACCATAGCCCATGCTCAGAGTTCCACACCACAGAGCGCCCAATGCACACTGGTCCTCTGCATGCCTGCACAAGAGCGCAATCTCAGATATCGACACTACAGAGCCTCTTCTGCATCCTGGTCTCTTGCACGCTTGCACCACAACACATGTTCTGAGAGCTCCACACCACACTACAGAGCCCCTGATTAACACTGGTCTCCTGCACACTTGCACCACTGCCCATGCTCTGAGAGCACCACATTACAGAGCCCACACTACAGCATGGTTTCCTGCATGCTTGCACCACAGCCCAAGCTCAGAGCTCCACACTACATAGCCTCCACTGCACACTGGTCTCCTGCATGCCTGCACAACAGCCCAAGCGCAGAGTCCCACACTATAGAGCCCCCGCTGCACACTGATATCCTTCCTGATTGCACCACTGCCCGTGTTATGAGAGCGCCACACAACATAGCCTCAACTGCACACTGGTGCCCTGCATGACCTGTACCACAGCCCATGATGAGAGGTCCACCCTACAGAGCCCCCAGTGCCTGCTGGTCTCCTGCACACATGCATCACAGCCCATGACCTGAGTGTGCCCTACTACAGAGTCTGCGCTGCACTCTGGTCTGTTACAAGCCTGCACCACAGCCTATGCTTTGAGGGCTCCACACTACAGAACCCCTTCTGCACCTTGAACACCTGCATGCCTGCACCACAGTCCAATGTCAGAGCTCCACAATACAGAGCCCCTTCTGCACACAGGTGTAGAGAAGCAGATGCACACATCATTTAGAGAGCCCACCCCTCACTTCCATCATACTGGAAGAACAGCAGGAAAGCACTTTGCTTGACACCTGGTATCATCCCAATATCACATCGAACGAATGAGAGACATTATGCACTTAGAGAACCTCACTGAATGTATCCCTGAACTGATGTATTAGATGTGTGCCTGAAGACCCCACTGGACATAGAAGAACTATAAGTGAAGTTCGACAAATGAAAGGTGACGCCACTGAGGAGAGAAGATATGAGGGCACACTGAAACTAACACATGGATACCAAAACAAAGTAGATGTGATTAAAGAAAAAAAGTAAACACACATGCGAATACGAAGAAAAACATATATACTTAGAAGATAAGTAGCAAGAAATGTAGTAGATGTATATACACAGAAACACAAGATAGATAAGACAATATAGAAGCTTGCTGGAGTAGGAAATAGAATGCGAGTAAAGCAGCCATGTTGAGAAAATGGACATCAGCATCGTACAATAGTATACGAGAAGCCTTGAGAAAGGAAAACCAAGGCTGCTGAGCTGACAGGCACTGAAATACAAATTTGTGCAGAACAAAGGATAGTATTTTGGCTCAGGATCAAGGATGCCGCAGCAAGAGCAACAACATGGCATAAAAGGAGTCGAAGAGGCTAAACAATGTATGTGGGACATATTTCTCTTAGATTAAGCAAAGGAGTGAACATGTGTGAGTGCCAACTATTGTACAATTAAAGATGCAGAAAGCACATGAAGGATGGAGCAACCAAGTCTCCAGAGGCCAACAGGAGTAATTACACCCAATATAATTGAATCAAATAGCAAAAAATAGAAGAGCAGAATGGATAAAATCATGGTCTCCTCACACGTGATGCAAGACTAGAAGACACGCCCTATCATAAAGCTCCAGCCGAAGATAGCAATGTACCTTCACTCTCTTTAAAGTTTCTGAGGAAGAGAATGTTCAGCATCGTCAACTACAAATAAGAAGCCTTGCCTTAGGGCCTAACTGATGAGAGATGGTAGGCTAATTAGCTAAGCAAGGCCGTTATGTGACATTGTCCTCTTGCACCTGGTTTTGTTGCTTACGTGCTGCTAACGAGCCAAATGTCCAAGGTTGGTAAGGGAGTGCCAACCAATCGTAAGGGGCTATGTGATGGTGGACTATAAGTTGTTGCACGGGCCTATCCGCTGCTGTTATTATCTGTATTTTACATAGTTAGAGGTTCTTCAAAGCGTGCCTACCAAATAGGGGGCATCCGCTGATGATTCCAACACATATACAGAGTATATGTATATGTTTCCCTGTACCAGTCCTCCGTCTGATAGGTTTTAACTGTTGGTCACATAGGATGATGTCATAGCTGAGGTACAACAAGGTATAAACCTTTTACATAATGGAAATGCATTTGATTTGATATTTGATTTGATAGGTAATTTATAACGCGCTTAATACCCAGAGGTTTCAAAGCGCAGACCCTGGGATCGAACCTGTGTTGCTCCGTGTCATCTTGCTTCCAAGGCCCCTAAGCTATCCTCCTGAGACATTGAGAGTGTGTGAACTGCAATCTGTTTGTTTGCCAAGTTTCCCTACTTTATTGAACTGATAGTAAAGTAGCATTTTGCCATATTCTTTGAGTCTGTCCAGTTATTTGGGCCTCCAATCATTTGTTTTGGTAATGCCATTCGGCACTTAAAATGCTCCAGTTGCTAGTGCACATTTTGGTAGCTGTGCGGATGGATCAGAACCAGTATCTCAGAATCTTGACGTCTTCCACCACCTATCGGAAGATCGCAGAGTTTTCTGTGGAGAGCGGAAGAATCACTTGTGTAAAACGAGACGGTCGGCAGGTGCCTCTTTGAAGAAATTCCTGCCGGTCCCACGGGCACACCGCGGACTGAAGACAAAGTGGTGGATTGGGGAAGAGTCAATACTGAGGGGCTCGAACTGAGCAACGGGCGCAAGTAGAACATCGAAAATGGCATATCAGAAGAGAGGGATTGTAATGGATGTGTAAATATATAGTGGGGAAATGTAACAGGATTGATTTAAAGAGAGGTACCGCGATACCTGTTCTCAAGGAGATAGAAGAAAACACAGTATGCTACAAGATGGAGTATTACAATAAGGATTCCTGGGGCAAGGCCAAAATGAAGGATGTGTTTTACACTCCAAAATGGGGTAAAATAGAGATGAGATACATTTACCAGAGACAGTAAGGAAGACGATCATATAAATTGTTTTGCACATTTGTTTGGGGTTATGAAATTGTTAGTGTAAGAAGTTGATTTGGTTTAAAAAGACACATGTCTCTCTTAGTTTTGATAATTAAGGTTGTAGGCTGAAAATATATAATGATAGAAATAATCTGACTGCTTATACGACTCTAAAAACAAGTGATTGGAGTCAACCATAGGAGGGTAACAATTGAGGGAAAATATTAGCAAAATAAGATTCTTAGATGATCAATAATAAAATAACAGGACAGTGAGAAACGATAGAACGATGATGAAGAAGCAGCGAGAATATTATTGTGTAGGATTGAAACCTGTTTGGAGAATTGTTTTGGGGAAATGAGCGGCGATTGATGGTGCTTGTCCAAATTGATTGTTGTGGTATATGAAGTATTGTGAAAAAGGGAAAGAGTAACGTTGATATAATACTAATGGATTAAAGTAATAACATAATAAAAGATCCAGTAAGTATTGACATTTTAAAATGACTTGTCATCAGGGAGGACACTCCCCTTCTACATCTCTGCAAAACATTACTGAGGTACACATCAAAGATTAGGAAATTCCATGCTGAATGGGTAAGAGGCACGGCTGACAAAATGTTCATGCCTTGGCCTCAAGAGGGTTCCCTATCAAGAACAGTGTTGCAACACATGACAACATACTTACATGCTGTGTACACAGGCAAGATGTTACAAAAAAGGTTAGCTATTTTAGAGCTATGGAAAAAGTATCAGTGCGAGAAAGAAGGCCCACCTGAAAAAGAGTGGATGCTTAATCAGCATAAAGGGGGGTGCAGCACCCTCGGCTCCTCTTTCTTCTTCTGAAAACAAGAGCACAACCACAGCACAGAGAAACAGGGATTCTAATCTCTAAAGGAGTTAAAAGCAGTGGTGGGGTATATTCATCCAATATATGCACCCCCGCTTATAATAGTGAAGAAATTACAGAAGAAAGAAAGATGAAAGTACGCAAATATATGTCCAGATGTAATAAACATTTTGAATGTAACGAAAGACCAGACAAACTAATACAGATAGAAGAAGAGACCAAGAGACAAAAAGGAGAGAAAGACAGAGTCAGCGAAGAAGCAATTGTACAGAAGGAGTGGATGGGAGAATAGACATTAAACACATAAGACGGAAAGAGTATTGAAGATGCTAAGAAATTGAAGAAAAAGAGGAAAACGAAAGAAATGAAAATAAAAACGGGAAAGGACTGACAAAGAAGAGAAGGAAAAACACAGTAAGCGAAAGGAAGAACAAAGAAGGAATGAAGAGCAGGTAAAGGAGAGAGAGAGAAAAAAGATGGGGAGGAGAGGAAACATGAAGAAATAGAAGCACAAAGATTGAAAGAAAGAAGGTTACACAGAAGGCGGGAAGGGAAAGAGAAGAGGGAGGTGAGAAGACGGGAACAGCAAGAGGAGAAGGAAATGAGAAGGAGTATGGTGAAAAATTGATGATAAAATAGATCACATCGTTAATCAATGTATAATACCAGTTAAAGAATCAGAACGATAAGAGAAGGAGAGAAAGTCACAACAGCCATGCATGGAGCTTCATGCGATTCTTAGAGTACCAACATGGGCTGGTGAGCTTGAGGCAGAAGACATAGGGAAAAGCATTGGGGAACTATATATGCAGATGGGGGAAAAAGATGGTTATGAGACCAGAGGGAGTATCAAAGGATCTCTACTGAGAGAGACAAGAGGCTGATCCGATGATGTAATGATGGACAAGCATAGAACACTGTAAACAAACTAGTTCTTGATGATTAGGAAAGGAATAACAGCTATACTAGTTGGGGTAAAATGATGTCAGATGAAGAAAGGGAAGAAAATGCGAGAGCAAAAGGAGAGGGCTCATCATGTGGCTCTTCAATAGACCCAAACATAGAACGAGGGGTAAAGTGCTCAGATTTAGCAGAACCAGAAGGAAAAACACCAGAACCTGTATCATATACCGAACGACCACAAGGACATTTGCATAGCATAGGGGAATGTCCCTGCCTTATATGGGTAGATTATGCAATTGCCAGGGCAAAGATGAGTGGGCAAAACTAGCCCCAACTGGAAGACAAGAAGCATAGGTTGATACAATTGTAGAACAGGATTCACACAATTCCCGTTATTAGAGAAATGGGGAGGACGACCACATTATATACAATGGCCACAGATGGATAAAGATAATTTGAAATGCAAATTACCTAGTTAGACTTCAGAAGCGGATTCTCTTAGAAAGAATGACAACAGGAATAACATTAGCAGTGGGGGATGTAGAAGGCTTACTAGCAGCTATTTTAGGGGATAGAGCTGACAACATTTGGACATGAGCGGGATATGCGTGTGTGACAGCACAAAACATGACACTTTTTTTGAAATTTATTTGCATTTGTATAGCGTACTTGCAGCCCGGAGGCATCGAGGTGCTGTTACAGGCATTTTGTAGGAAAATTTAGCTTTGTAGATAAAATGTCAACCCAAAGGATTTTTAGTTACAGATACAATGTACATGGCAGACATGTCTGATTGGAGTTACAGAGGTGAACATAGTTGCAAATAGGTAAATAATACAGTGTGGCGGTATACATAGTGATCTTAATCAATAAAGAATCAGACAAAAAGCTTGGTTTTGATTGCTTTGCAGAATGCTTGGTGGGACTCGATCATTCTCAGGTGGGTGGGGAGTGCATTCCAGTGGGTGGCTGCCAAGGTACGAAAACTAGTGCCCCCTTGATGGAGAGCCAATTAATAATTGCAGAGAAGACATATGGAGGGCACTTAGAGTACAATAACCTGATACATCAGACATGGCTGTGATAATGTTACTGAAAATGGGAGAGAAAGAAGATCATGTTGCTTATATTCAAGAGATTCAAGAGCATTGGCAGCTTGAGACAAGGGAACTGTGAGATAAAACCGTAACATTGTTTTATCATATTGTATGTCAGGTACTGCCCGAGCCAGTGCAAAGGCAGATGGAAGAACATGTAGGGATAGAAGCAAAGCCATGGCCAGAAATACAGTTGACTACCGTACAGCATTGTCGACTGTTACGAGAGAAGAATGAGAAATAAACAGAGAATGGGAAGCTTGAGGAAGCAAAGTTGGTTAGAAGAAATTGTCAATATTTTCTATAGAAGGAGCAGTACTGACGAGCGGCGAAGGAGTTGTTACATGAGAATACCAGCCTACACAGCCAATCAATGTAGGGTAGCCCTTAGATCAGGGTGGGTAAAAATTTCTGGCCATGTGGTAGAGGCAATGGACCTAGAGGACAAGGAGGTGAGTTCCTCAAGGGAAGGAGAATTTAATGGGTGGACAACCGCAGCAGTGCTGGAATTGTGAGAGAGCAGAACATATTGCCCGAACGTGCAGAAGTAGAGAAGGCTTTCAGAAAAACTGGCAACCTCCAAGAGGGGGGACAGGCTATTTCCACAGTATAGTCCAGAACCACCGGAGTATTATGCCCTAGATCACACGCTGTATCAAACACGTGCCCCACAAATACAGCAAACCCAGCAGATGCTGCTGCAATCACAGTCGCCACAATATCAATCACAGCAAATGCCTATGAAAACACAAGTACAGATACAACAGGTGACAATGCCAGAATGCAATGTGAATACAAGACCCCCACAAACATTCACACCCAGGATAGGGAGTGTGTCAGCACACAGAATGGCATTGGTAAGAAAGAAACAATTTTTCTTTCAGGAAGATTTAGAAAAGGTACCAAGCATCTTATGGACTAACAGTCCTTGTGACGTGGGTCCCTTTAGAGGAGCAGGAGTAGTTAAAATAAAGCTTAAGCCAGCTGTCATTTTACCACGAGCAAAAAAGTATCCTATGTCCAGAGACGCAAAGAAAGATATATTTGAAACAATTTCTACTTTAATACAGCAGGGAATACTGTTACCATCAGATTCCCTGTGTAACATGGCCGTGTAACCAGTGAAGGAATCAAAGGGGAGGTTGTGGAGATTTATTCAGGATCTACGGCCCCTAAACAATATTATCGAAGTAGAGTTTCATCTGGTTCCAAACCCAGCTATGATATTATGTAACATCCCAGTTAAAGCCAAATATTTTACAAAAGTAGATTTAAAGAATGCTTTCTTTTCAATTCCCCTTCATGAGGAATCCCAAGATGTGACTTAATTTTTATATAGAAACCAGTAGTGGAAACCACAGAAGTACTGTGGGTCCCCATCAATCTTTAATAGAGTCCTCCATATGGACCTAGGTAACGTACAACTTGAGATCAAAATGATTCAGTATGTAGATGACATATTAGTGTGCAGTGAGACAGAAGAAACATGCAGTGAATATTCAGTCCAGTTAATGACAGTATTGGCAGAAAAAGGATCTAAGTGGAAAAGGAGAAATTACAGTATTTTCAGGAAGAGGTCCTATTTATAGGAAAGGTAATCTCTCAAGAGGGGAGCACGATGATACCTGAGAGAGCAGAAGCAATCATGAAAACTCTAAGACCTTTGACAGTGAGGGAAATGCAGCAATTTTTAGGCCTATGCAATTATTGTAGGGCATCGGTTTTCGATTACAGTACATATATTAGGCCACTTTTAAAAGGACTAAAAGAAGCACACACCAATAAAGATGAGATAATGTGGACATATGAGATGACAGAAGGATTTGAATAATTGAAAAGGGCATTTGTACAACCCCAATGTTAGGGATTCCAGATTATAATGAAGAGTTTTACTTATTATTGCATTCAAATGGAGTGTTGATGACAGCAATCATTACGCAGAAATCAACATTAGGACACAGACGTGAACCATTGGCTTGTTACAGTGGATTTTAGAACCAGTAATGAGAGGGCATAACCCCTGTGAACAGGCATTAGCTGCTGCTGCTTTCACAATTGAAAAAGCTGCAAGTATTATAATGGGATGCTCAATGACATTATTCGTCGAACATTCATTATTCGCCATTTTGTAGAAACATAAAAGAATGCTAACTCCATAAAGAGCGTAAGGTTATGAGGTAATCATTTCAAACCCAGTGATCAAAATTGTTAGATGTAAAGCAGTGAACTCAGCAACATTATTAACAGAATAAGGAGAGAGGGGAGATTATGTACATGATTGCACAACATATGCTGAGTTTTATGGCAATATTCCCCATGTTAAAGAAAATGCTCTAGGAGGGGGGACATGCTATTCATTGATTGTCTTCAAAGATTTACCAAACGACAGGAGAAAAACGTACGGTATCGGCAGAAGTGAAACTAAAACATGATGGTGAAGTAGTGACAAGTGTAAGATTGCCTTCACGTTGTTCACTACAGGCTGCAGAATTAGTGGTGCTTATCGCCACACTCCAGAGATATGAGGATGAGGAAGTCACAGTATACTCTGACTCTGCCTATGTGACATAAACCATACATGCAGGATTTTCACGCTGGAAAAGGAGGGTTCTCCTCCGTGTAGATGGCACACCAGTACAACATGCGTTGTTATTGGATAAACTCTTTAAGGTACTAAAGCTTCAATTTTCTATCACTGCAGTGAATTGCACAGCCCATACTAAGAAGGCCAACATGATTTCTCATGGTAACAAAGCCGCAAAAGTTAAAAAAAAAGAGCAGCATATGTTCCCACATTTTTTTATTTTGAAGCAGAAAGTGTTAAGCAAATGTCAGAACGGTGCATGATGATGAAGGAAGGCTTTAATATGTTATCCATTGTATAGTTAATTGAGGTGCAAGGTCGAGCCCTACAAGATGAACAAGATTTTTGTAAAAGATAGGGGTGTTCTTTATCACCCACCGAGGCTATATGGAGACAAGATAGTACTGGAACGCCAGTTATGCCTCTAGCATTATTGAATGTTGCGCTGGATCAGCTTCACTATACTGCGCATATAACCAGAGAGAGTCTTGCTACCATGATCGCAGAAGACAGGTTTTACCCAAATTTGTTATAACACGTTGCACATCTTATTGTAAACTGCATCGTCTATCAGAAAATTACAGCAGGGCATACCCTGCGGACAGTGAGAGGAGCAATACCATGTCCCAACCTGTAATGACTATGGATATTTGTTAGTGGTAGTATGTCCCTTTTCCTGATGGATCGAGGCAGGTCCATTCATGCACCCCAATGCTACATGTGCTTCCAAGATTCTCGTATGTGAGGTGTTTCCTATATGGGGTGTATGAGAAGTTCTGGATAATGGGCCACATTTTGTAAATGAGATGTTCGAGCAGATAACGCTTCTATTAGGCATAAAGCATATGTTTTCATGAGCTTATCACCCACAGACAAATTGTATTTATGAGCATTTAAACAGACTCCTCAAAGAAAGGATTGCGAAGATAAAGCCGAGTTTGAAGAAGGGATGACTATAATGCCTACCACTTGTCCTATTCGCATTGAGAAACCAGCCTGGCTCAGATCACCACTTGACTCCCCATGAGTTGGTGACTGGATGCTGTATGAAATGGAACTGATGCCTATAGTATAGCAAAAACATTATGTGATGAGATGAATGATTACTTGACAATTATGACTGCTAGTGTTTCTTTTATTTCCCAACAGATCAAACATCAGAGGGAAGGGTCGAAGAAGAAAGCCAAACGATTAATCCCATTGAACTTTTAATAGCACCTAGTTTGTATCCTGGAGACCAAGCGCTCATCAAGAGCTTTGTCCGCACTTTACAAACACCCCGTTTTGAGGGACCATAACTAGTAGAGGAAGGCACACCCACCACTGTAAAGATCCAAGGAAGACACATCTGGCTGCATCTGAATGACGTAAAGCCTTACAAAGGAGACACCCTAACACCTCCGGCAACCATTGACAGTGAAACAAGAGAAGAAGCTCAGCGCATGCTGACTAGATCGGCTACCAAGAGCCAACAGTAATCATCAAAATAAAAACAATTTGATCTATTGATCGTTCCCAAGATTAAAGGGAAACAACTAACATTTCAGTGTTCTCACAATTATCCCTGTTAAGTAAAAGAGACAATGGGCCTCATTACAAACCTGCCGATCCGGTAACAACGGTGCCGGTAGGCTCACCGGCACCATTGTTACCAGAACGGCAGAGTACAAGTCTGCGAGCCAGATGCCTTTCCGCCCGCCAGGTCGTACCTACCGGGCTGAACGGCACCCGCATGCAGTCTTTGACGGAAGCACCGGCATTGTTGCAGACTGTGCTGGTGCTTCTGTCCTCCCCATTCCCATCGAGTCCTTTTGGTCTCGAATGGGAATGGGGAGTTACTTTTTCCGGCAGCTGGCTTCTGGGACCGCCGGGGCTGTAATACCCTGATAATTCCTCAAAGCCAGGCGCCAGAAAAAAACACAACTCCGGCAGCAGCTGTGCCGTTTTAACCACCACGGCCACCACCGGAGTCGTAATGAGGCCCAATGTTTTGAAGAAAACAGCACACACCACTTTATTTTGCCTATAACATTGCACACATTTCCGTATGTTGTTGTTGCATATATACTTTATTTTTTAATGTATTTTTTATTTATTGTATATGGTTCACACAAATATTTACAACGTAAGTAATAAAATATGTCAAGACACCATCTTTCATTGTTTTACATATTACCACGGGAGTTCCATTTAAAAGAAAGAATAAAAACACAAAATGTTATATTGTATTGCATAGATCACAATATATATAATTCCATACAAAGAATTATCATTCATTACACCTTGTTATTGTAGAAAGGATACAAGACGAAACATATATCACAGCAATATGATTTGAATTTGAAACATTAAAACCGGTATAATTCAGGTCCAATGTTATAGCCAGCCTAAATAGCAGTAATTGTATTAAAAATTACATCTATAGCACACCTGCGTTTGGGCCTATATATCCTCATTAAGGGGTGGTGAAGCTAAGACCTGCTGGACATTGTCCTGGTCATTATACAGTTTCAGGGATTTAATAAATGAAGCTATCACCAAACCCTCAGAGGTATTGTGGATGGTGATACTTCAAGACCATGTATAGTGGCCATCACCCCTCACTCCCCATTTTGCAAGCTTGTCTGGATAGACCATTCTCTATTCACTTAAAGCCAGACATGAAAGTAGTAGATGCTTCACGGTTTCAATTTCAGCCACCTTCTCACAGAAGCGGCAGAATGGGTTAATCAGACCCATCGTTTTCCTTCTAAATAACACCTCACGGGTTGGCAGGATGTTCCCGCGTACCTTGAGGAGGATTGTTCGATTGTATCGGTTATGGAATTCCAAAAGTAGGGGTGGGATAACTCCATGTTTTTTATGCTCCGACTGTAAATGTCTCAAAGAGGGGTACAAGTGGAATTTGTCGCTCATTACAATCCAATCCTTCTCACATAACAATCGCTTTACCTTATCAGGGTTTATTACCAATCGCTTTACCTTTTCAGGGTTTGTTACCAATCTCTTTACCGTATCAGGGTTCATTACCAATCGTTTTACCTTATCAGGGTTTATTACCAATCGCTTTACCTTTTCAGGGTTTGTTACCAATCTCTTTACCTTATCAGGGTTTGTTACCAATCGTTTTACCTTATCAGGGTTTGTTACCAGGGTCTCTCTATCCGAATCAAGATCACATAGAGTTTGGTCACAAACATGCCGTATAATAGCCATGTACCTACTGAATCTTTCCCATGAACCACACTGAGGGATACATTTATCAAGTCAGCATATAGTGTATTCTGTAGTGGGGCAATCAGATTGCGAAAGAGAGACAGCAATCGCCATTTCACCCAAGCCAGCAGCAAGGTTATACCTAACTTGTACCTAATGCCACCATTGGGATGTTATTAGGCAACTTGAATGTTCATCTCCACAACTTCCCTCCAGTATTTCCCAGAAATTGTGAAGCTCACAATAGTGCAGCTCCATGCCATATGTTAGTTTGGGCACAATTTTACCATCATAGAAGGAAAGGGTTTCAACAAAAAATAACCAAACATTTTGTCTAATTTCATCATATGGTTAGATAAGGGTAAGACTTTCTGTTTAAGGAAGGTGCAGCATCTACATTCCGAAGGTTGGGGCTCTCTATAGGCACACCCTCCATACTCCAGCCCAGCTCTTTTCTTCTCCTGCCTCTTGACAGCACACAAATACGGGTTTTCCTGGGGTTAGCTAGCAGTCCGTTCTCATGCACAAACTCTGCAAATTTATCAAACAAATGTTGGAGGCCCACCCTAGTGTGATCGAAAAGCAGGAAATCATCGGCATATGACAACCCAGGGATGTGTAGTCTCTCCAGATTTGGGGTTACCAAACCCACCTCTTCCAAAAACTCTCCAATATCAGAAAGATACAGATTAAAAAGACAGGGAGCAAGCGAGCATCCCTGTCTTAGTCTTACATAGGTTTCAATCCGATGAGACAGGTTACCCTCCAGGTTAAGTCTAACACAGATTCCTGCATTGTAGTAGAGGGCCCTAATTAGACTCAGCAGTCCTCTTGGTATGCCCCATTTTGCCAATTTAGCCCATAGACGGTTACAGATAACATGATCGAAAGCTGTTGACAGATTTATTGACGCTATGTAAATTTCACCTCCATAGCTACCCTACACAGATTCCTGAAGGGCCCTCATTAACAACCTGTTCAAGTTTGTGGAGTGACCCACTATAAATCCAGTCTGGAGTTTATTTAATCGAAGGGAGCTGATCATCAACTCATTCAAATGTAATAACAGGATTGAGGCAAACATTTTGCAGTCTGCATCAATGAATGCAATGCATCTGTAGTTTCTTGCCTGATCTCTCTCTCCACGTTTAAAAATTGGGACAACATAGGTGGTTAGCCAGGTACTCGGAATAACACTGCTTTAAGCGCAAGCTAAGGAGCTGGCCCAGGCAGCAGGGTTTCCCTTTAAAGTGTTTTTTGTTGGCCAGTTTGGGCCAGCCACTCGAGACCCTTTCGCTTTTATTATATGTTTCAACACTTCTTCATATTCAATATGTACATATATGCTTCAATCCTATTCAGCTCTAGTGACGCAATGTTGATATTGTCACCTTTCTTTGGAAATTCGTAAGACAGACCCTATCATCCGCAGGATCATCCTTGCAATCCTATTACAATTGCTGTTATAAAAAGTGTGGTTATTATAAAAATTAACAGGTATTATACGTTGAATAAAGAGAATGGGAATATTCAATTTTGTAAAATACACATTGCTAGCAAGAAGACCAATCAATGCACAAAACGCAGTACCAAGCATTCATTCTTTTGCAATATTTCTTGTAGCTACATTTTGAACAATGTGTTCTCTTTACTTCCTTATTCTTATAGCATTTCAACAAATAATGGTTTATAATATAGAGGGAGTAAACAACAATGAGACATTTCTATTCCTAACAAAACCAAAAGTGATCTCTTCTCTGATATTTCCAAAAAAATTGAACCAGCTCAAGAGGGATGCTGGAGAAGACTATTAGAATATAAGGCACATCTTAATAAATCCGCACATTTGAAATAACATGTGGTCTCAGCACATGAGTGAGTTGGGGAGAGGAACGTCAGATGAGAGCTGCTATGTATCTTCACTCATCACTTATGCCATGAGCACAGCCAGAACATTTATTGCAAGAGAAAAACCTATACACGATGCAAAGTGTCTCAGTCATCTTGTAGCATGCAAGACAAGAGGAACATTTGAAGGTAAGTGGGCAACCCTACGATGGATTTCAAAAGGAACATTGCCATTTGTAGATGCTTATATTAAAACACAAAAAATGATAAAAGACCCAAGAACGTGTAGCAAAATGATCCCATATTCATTGAGTGGTCTGAATAGAGGAGAAATAAAGATTGTTGACCAAAAGAAATTGAATTGTGCAGATACATGGGAAACAGCAAGATTGCCAGGATGCTGGGAGAAACCTCAGATAATGGTATATGGACAAGTAGTCACGAGTATAGGATGGAAAGAAGGAATGATGGAATGTAGTGCACACTTATTGATGACAGCAAATATTGAATGACAAATGTCTTAAGGAATGAGTTAAGTATTCGAAGTTATTAATGTAGGTTGAAGATGTAGCAGGACCTGTATCCATACTGCCAATGAAGAATGCAATACTGTGTTTCAGAAACAGTGGTCGGACCAAAGTTGGGGAAAATAAAGGATGCATACACACAACTGATGTGCCAGGAATGAAAGGAGGAACTGCAGTGCTGCTGGGCCACTATTGGGCCTGTGGATTCAAAGCTTATATGAAGCTACCTATAAATTGAGGAGGAATATGTTCCATGGTGGTAATACATGTTCCTGCGTTGGTGATCCCTCAAAGTGATATAAATGGATACAAAGTGCTATAGACTGCTCTACTGAACATCCGTGAAGACCTGCTCTCTTACCTTTATTCTAACCTTCCTTCCGTCCTCATTCTCCTCAATCTTTCTTCTGCTTTTGATATGGTCAAACAAGCCTTCCTGCTCAATTGCCCTTGTGATAACCTGGGTATCACTGATCAGGCACTGGCCTGACATATGTCCTTTCTCACTCATCAACCCTCAAAGGTCCAGCAGGTGACCTCCTCTCATCTATCTCTCTCTCTACCTGTGGTGTACATTAGGGGTCTAACCTTTCTCCCTGGCTGTTCAGCCAATACCTGGTACCTCTTGCCCACTGCATTGCTGCTCTCTGCTCCAGATTTCAGTGTTATGCGGATGACACCCAGCTCTCTTTCAGGCTCCCCTCGGCTGCCTATACCCTTTCTCCCATTTCAGACTGTCTGTCCACAATCCAGGAGTGGTGTGCACCAATGATTTCTGCCTTAATGCCAGTAAGACTGAGATCCTCCTCATCGGAACACCAGCTCCCTCCTTTCCTCTCTCTCTGTCTCTGGCCGCCCTCTCTAGTTCCTCTTCCTACTCTTACCTGTGAGGCAACGATTCTTGGGGTCATCTTCAACTCCAACCTCTCCTTCTCTCCTCACATATCTGGTGTATCTAAGAAGACTAACTATCAGTTGTACGTCCTCAGAGGTATTCTTCCATTCCTCACTTTCCCCCAGAAGCTCACTGTCTCCATAGCCCTGGTCCTCTCTAGGCTGGACTACTTCAACAGCCTCTTTCTAAATCTTCCTACCTCTAATCTCCGTTCTCTACAACTTATCCAGAATAGGGATGCAAGACTTGTCATTGGCCTCAAGCCCAAGGATTTTATCACTCCAGCACTGAAACATATTCACTGGCTCCCAATTGTGGCAAGGATCAAGTTCAAGACCCTCTGCATCACCCACAAGGATTTCTGGGGTCTGGGGCTGCTCTACTGCCAACTTTCTCTTCCAAAACATGTTCCTTCTCGAGCACTCTGCTCATCCACCTCCAACTCTCTGAGGGTCGGTCACTTTTCCAAGCAGAGAGCTGGGGGCAGATCTCTTCTTTCGGCTGGAGCCTCCTCTGGAACAGCATCACTGCCTTTCTCAAACTTGAACAGAACCACCTCCTGTTCTGGAAGCAAGTCAAGACCTTCCTCTTTGCTTCCACTTTCTCTCTTCCTCTCCCATGCTGATGACCCGTTTGGTCCATGCACTGGTCACCTGGCCACCCTCTGAACTTGGGCACAAGTCCCTGCATGTTCAGTTGCACCTTACACTGCCTCCCTTAGTATTTGTGGTCTATATCTGTAACCCTACTTTTATTTTACATTTATACAGTCCCCTCTCTCTGCGCTTAAGAGTCACCCGTTTGAACGTAAGGTCATTTGGGGAGCGTATCATGCAGTGGATGGGAAGCAGGGTAACTCTTACACCAAATAACGGAACCAACTCAGGAAGATGGCGCAGGTTTCGGTTTTAATATCAATTGTCTAAAACAGGGAATTACAACGGACATCAACTGACGTCGCACAAGCTCTCTCGGCGCATCATACAGAAAATTATACTTATGTAGTAAAAATGTGTAATACGTCACGTCATACTATGTGTCAAATAAGAGAAACCTATGGGGGATTGTGATACGCTCAAGGGGAACATCCAACTATACTTTCCAAAAGGGGTTGGGTTGTGATTGAACATCTACTGTCAGATGGACAACTTATGCACGCCTCTAGTGCAAGTCATCTTCGTCATCATTAGGTACACAGTATATTATTGGCTCTCAAACTATAAGGCCCTTCGTTATATGGCCCTCTACAATTGGTTGACACACTCATGCCAGTCTGGAACATTCAGTCCACTATCAGCACGTAAGCTCATACCCCAGGTGCCAAGAGGTGTACTTGACTGTACCTCCCCACCAAATTATCCCAACATCTCTCATCACCCATGCCTTCTGCCATGAAGATTGTTTTTGAAATTGGCCTTGCAAATATCCTTGTCTCTAAGAATATAAGGATATAAGGGAGTGCGAGCATGCACTATCGTTATTCTGGAACTCCATGCTCAACTTCTATTTTCATCCTTGGCTCACGTGACTGGAGACCACACTTTGGACCATTTTCCAGCATTTCATTGTCTTAAATTAATAAAGCTTGCCAGTTGTGGCGTTCTTTCTTTACGCCTCAAGAAGTGATGATTCAGCATCTGACATTCACTGCCTTTGGGAATAGATAACCGGCCTTGGCTGCTTCAGCCTTGACATCGGGCCAAACAGCCCTTCCAAACTGATCCAAGAACTCAGCTAATTCCTTGCTGCGACACAGCTCTCGGTCCTTCTTCTCCATGGGTTTGAGCTTACTAAATGTGTGACACTGATGTCGAGATTCTATATAATGGCAGCTCCGCCTGCAGTCTATTTACTATTTATAGCCAGCTTCTATGATCACTTAGTCTACTTGCGTTACTGCATCTCCACAGTTGTTGAATGACTTGCATTTGCTGCAGTGCTTTTCACAAGTGCAATCTGCTTTACGCATATGAAGTTTACTTGATTCTTTGCTTTGTCATCTTTTCTATAAGGTTCATACATTCTTTTCTTCTGCCAGTCTTCTCAGTGCGTCACGCTCGCTTTGTGTGATGTCACCAGCTCCTCTTTCTCTCATTTTCCTATTCTATCAGGGCACTCCTCCATTAGACTGTCATCTCTTCTGGGATACATCTGATAGGGTTTTCTCAAAGGCTTCCGTTTCTCGAAGATTCTCTGCAGAATGGTCACAACTGCTGGTGTCAGGCATGGCACAGTCTGAGGCTTCCAATATACAGGTGGTAGGGGGGCGGGACTTCCTGCAGAGGCATTTGGCTGCTCCTCTACACGTTGTCTGCACTTTTCTTTACCTGCACTGAACCACCAGCTTGCTGCACTTTTGATAACCAGAACTTCCTCACCCTCCCCCTTTTGGCACTTCCCCCATCCACTTCCCTGCACTTGCGCAATCTGAATGATACAAGGCCTATTAAGATTGTTGTTTTGTCCACCCTCTTTTTCCCCCCCTTGTCTTGTCAAACCTAGAAACCCTTGTGTACAGGTGCGTTATAAATGCCGTATCATATCATATCCACATAGAAAGCTTTTCAAAATTGATGCACATCAAAGGAAGAATAGATAGCTCAACCTCACCCAACAGAAGTGAGTACATTAATTTTCAGCAAAGTAAATAGAAGCTTATAATGATATTCCAGATGAGCACATATTGTTTGATTGAACGGTAGTGATATTTGCAGCTATATTCATGCCAGGAATTCAGGCTGTAGCAAATGCCAAGTGGTTACAAATCACCAGATGGGAGCTTCTACAAACAATCAATGCAACACTAAAAGGATCCAATGCAATCGTACAAGAATTAAGAGCCATCATGCTCGTGTCCCTCCAGAACAGGTATGTCCTGAACTTAATTACAGCAATGGAAGGAGATGTTTGCGCAAAGATTAGGCCATCTTGCAGTACATTCAAACTTGCCCATGATGGAGAAAAGAGAACCCTGACAAAAGCAATAACTATGTTGTCGAGCCTGCACACAAAAATGGTAGAATTAGATGAAAGCAAAGACGAAGATTGGTTTTCATATCGCTTCTCAACACTTTCAACCTGGTTGGCGAATGCCTTCAAACTGTTGGGAGCAATACTAGTGTTAGTGTTGCTGGGATTCTGTCTCCTGAGAATAATCATAGGACAATGTAAGAAGACAACGATGAAAGCAGTTGGAATAAAGATAATGATCAATGTAACTGCTCTGGTTGATGAACACAAACAGACCGAAAACACCACCCATCAACAACCAGAAAGGAAGCCTCATAGCACCCAAAGGACCATAAGATCTATGTGGGACATTAGATGCTCACCGACTGGGGAGTGCTGCCGTATGACCTAGAGTGTGGATTAACACATAAAGAATGCAGGTAACCTAAGAAGGGGGGGGGGCAAAGATGTGGATCCCAAAGAAACCACAGTGTGAAGAAAAGGTGAAGAAAATTGAGGAGGTGGTTGAGGACTCGACCAGATGGGGGAATGTAGACAAACAGAAATACACATCATTTATAGAGCCTACCCCATCATCTCTGTCATACTTGAAGAAAGGCAAGAAAGCACTCTGCTTGACACCTGGTATCATCCCAATATCACATTGTAGGTATGAAAGACGTTATGCACTTAGTCAACCTTACCGAATGTATCCCCAAACTGATGCGGTCTGGACGTAGAAGAACTATAAGTGAAGTCTGACAAATTAAAAGTGACGCCACAGAGAAGAGAAGATATGAGGGCGCACTGAAACTAACACACGGATACCTAAAGAAAGAAGATGTGTTTGAAGCAACAAAGTCAGCACATATACGAATTTAAAGAAAAATATATATACTAAGAGGATAGGTAACAAGAACTATAGTAAATGTATATATGCGGAAACACAAGGTAGATAAGATGGGATTGCACGAAAAGATTGAATCTAAAATTCTGAATGCACGTTTAGTGTGCATTCGACATAGATTGAAGCCCATAATACTGAACAGGGGAACAGTGGTTGCAGGGGTGTCCTCTGCCTCCCGGTTCGGTGTATTGAGCTGCAGGGGTTGAAGGGGTGTCCCCCACATCCATTAAATGCAGTGCCGGGGACAAACAGGTGAAATCCCAAAGGATCTAATTACTAAATGCGAGCAAGCGGGCTCCACCATTTTGTAATTCGATCTTTTGGGATAGGCTATTTTAACGTGCACCCGATAAGACAATATAGAAGCTTGCTGGAGTAGGAAATAGCACACGAATAAAGCAGCCATGCTGAGAAAAGGGACGTTGGCATCGTACTATAGTAAACAAGAAGCCTTGAGAAAGGAAACCCAAGTCTGTTGAGCTGACAGGCACTGAAATACAAATGTGTGCAGAACAAAGGATAGTATTCTGTCTCAGGATCAAGGATGCCGCAGCAAGAGCAACTACATGGCATAAAGGGAGTCGAAGAGGCTAAACAATGTACGTGGGACATATTTCTCTTATTTTAAGCAAAGGAGTGAACACGAGTGAGTGCCAACTGTTGTACAATTAAAGAGGCAGAAAGCACATGAAGGATGGACCATCTAAGTCTCCAGAGGACAAGAGGAGTTATAACACCCAATATAATTGAATCAAATATCACTAAATAGAAGGGCAGATTGGACAAAACAATAGTCTACTCATACATGGTGGAAGACCAGAAGGCAAGGCCTATTCATAAAGCTCCAGATAAAGATAGCGATGTTCCTTAACTCCCTTTCGTTTCCTGGAAAGAGAATGTTCAGCCAGGCCAACTACAAAGAAGCAGTCTTGGCTTAGGGCCTAACTGAGGAGAGATGGTAGGCTAATTAACTAAGAAGGGCAGTTGTCTGACGCTCACTTGCACCTGGGTTTTGTTTACGTGCTGCTAACATGCCGAATGCCCATGAGTGCCAAGCACTCATGAGTGTCTTTGTAATGGTGTCTTCATAATGGTGGACTATACATTGTTGCAGGGGCATATCCGCTGCTGTTATTATGCTATCATCTGTATTTTACATAGTTAGAGGTTGGTCAAGGTGTGCCTACCAGATAATCTGTCCGTCCCGTAAGTTTTTACTGTAATGATAATAATAATAATAATAATTATAATAATAATAATAATAATAATAATTTAGCCATCGGGAGGAGTAGGAGCCCCTACAGTGCTGCAGGAGCAGCAGCACCTCCAGCCCTTCAAGCAGTAAGACCATGGGCTTTACAGGGGGTTTCTGGCAACAACCCCCACTTGCCACTTTCAACCACCCGCATCCGCAGTTTTGCACACGGATGCCGCGATTGCTACACTACACCGAGTGAATATGAAAATTCACAACCAGAACATCTGAATTTCCTTTTTTTCCTTTTGGAAACATCTTCACCCACGAGGCTTCATCCCCTCTTAAGATGGCCGCCGCTTGCTTCGTTTGATTTTCGATCCTGTCTACCTGCCCTACTGCCAGCATCCTGATGCCGAATGGTTGCCATCAGCCACATAGCCCAATTGTGATTCGCCGGCAGGCAAAGCCGGCCTCTCCCAATAAGGCCCCGACCACGAAGGCAATCACCTGTCTGACCCTGTCTAAGCCTGGAGAAGCAAGGACATCAATCCCTCTGTAAGTTATTTCTTAGTTTTGCCTGTGTGTATCTCCCATCCCGGCCTAGCACAACATCCACCTTCCAGCTCCAAAATACACGCTGAGCTTCCGGACACCTGTTCACCAGCCCCAGGCACCTACAATCACCTTCGGAAGCACCTCAGGTGATGCCTCCAGCTCCTGCATAATCGTGTGCTGCCCTTCCTTTTTTCTTCCATTTGACTTTGCACGTAACTACGCCGTGCGGGCTGTCTGCTATACTCCACAAGGTATTGGCCCAGACACCTCCGAACGCTCACCGTGCACACCATAGAACTGCCCTATAAAATACGTGTTTAATGCATCGCCGTACCTTTGCGCTGTAACAATGTACCGCCGCTGCCCTGTACCAGTGTTTGAACTGTTAGCATACTAAATGTCCTAGCAAGCAGCCATGTTATATGTTTACCGATCTAACATAGACTCGCATCTGCCTATCTGTTCTTAACATGTGCATGCATTAGTTCACATTGTTTTGGCTTAAGACTGCAACTAGCACGTGTTTGTCAGCAATATACTACTTCAACCTAGCCAATCTCTGCAACTGCCTATTGCCAGAAAACCAGTCAATTTGTAACTCCCTTCTAAGACTTAGCACGATAGGCTGTAATTGCTCTTGTTACTCTACATGCGAGACTGCATTTGCCTCTTATTACCTAGCCTATGCTTGTAACATCCAACACTGACCTAGCCCACTCCTATAACGAGCATGTGCATGCCTCTGTTCACCTCATTCCAGCATGCGCATGACCTAGAAGAGACCTCCAAATAGCTCACTTCCAACCCAACCTTAGAGCGCATTAGCGCTTAGACTACTCCTCCGTAGCCTGTGCCACTACAGACCTCACAGACCATCGATCCCATCATCCCATTAGCAAACTCACACTCATGTAAAACATACTCGGTTAGCCCACACCCCTTAACCATTCACTAATCGCACTCACAGCACCACTAGTGCATCTCTATATCTACACCAGCTTCACCGCCACACCCGCTCCAATGCCAACTCACGCTCTACCACACGCAGGCAAACTCCAGTCCCTGGCTCTTAAACCAAGCTACATTGTTTTGGCCCTCCTCAGCCCTCTCATCTACTTCCGTTACAGCACCATACCACTCCAAATCATGCCTCTCAACCCCACCAACCCCAAACCTGCCAACAACCTCTTGAGCCTCCAAACAAACTACCATACGGCTAATAAAACCTGCTCTAAAGGAGCATACATACAGCATAATAAAGACCTTGCTCGAATCTTCTGCCCTAGACACTATCCTCTGCCTTGTCCAACACCTTTCCTCCCCAAACAACCAGCATTTGCAATCACACCCCAGCCCCATGCCACAACCCACCCTATACTAGGAAACACACGCCACATACGCCTCTCATCCAGAACTGCTAACACCACTACCCCATCCACAATCACTGCTGTCTCCAAAAGAAACTCCAGACTCACAGCACGCACCCATCTTCAGCACTTCCCCATCCATACCCAACACCCTCACTGTCCTCCTAACACGATTGCGCCACACATAACCCATGACTACCAAAACAACGTAACCACCAGACACCAACAGGCAACAATCCCCACCACACGCCCCTTCACAACACCAAAGCCTTCATCAGCCCCACCCAACCCACCCAACGTCCCGCCTCTCTGAGCACCAGATAACCCCTCATAGGAGGCCTACTCAACGTCAGATCCCTTGGTGCACATGCAATTGAAACACACGACTGCATCCTAGAGTTCAAACTTGACTTCCTAGTGGTCACCGAAACCTGGCTACATTCTGCCTCAGGCCCACAGATCACTTTGGCCATTCCGAATGACTACACCCTCCTCAGAACAGACCGCTCTGACGCTATAGATGGAGGAGTAGCCATCATCCACAAAACATCCTTACCCTTCAGGGAATGTAAAACAGAAACTCTTAGTGGATACGAAACCCTCTCCCTCAAATTAGCCATTAACCATCAGGAAACCATCAACTTCCTAATAGTCTACAGAACGCCGAGCACCCCTAGCAAACCAGACATAGACCTGCCGCTCCTAATTACACCCATACTTAAACCTAAAACAAAATACATCCTACTAGGGGACCTTAATCTAGGCTACAACGACCCTGCAGACACCAAAGCATCAGCACGACCCTGCAGACACCAAAGCATCAGCACAACCCTGCAGACACCAAAGCATCAGCATGCCAAAAAGTGTTTCAGGAAATGCAATTCTCCCAAATAGTGAACACCCACACCAAAGGCAGAATCCTCGACTGGATTCTCACCCTTAACACCACAGTAGCCGTAACAGATGTCCTTAATCTGCACTGGACCGACCATTGCCTTATTAACTTCAAAATAAACATAGACACAGACTACACCACCAAAACCTGGAACCCTCCACCCATCCAGGTCAGAAATACGTGCAAGCTCACCCCTGAGAACTTAAACCCAGTTCTCAAGAACCTGCTCAACACTAAACCACTAGAAAACATTAACTCAGACAGCATTGCCATGCACTATCACCAATGCCTAAAATTAGCAGTCAACGTAGTAGCCCCCCTAAAAACTAAAATACCCAAACTCAAACGCAGCACCCCCTGGTTCAACAACAAACTCATAGAACTCAGAAGAGAAAAAAGAGCATTAGAACACATAACCAGGAAGCACAACTCCCCAGAACAGCTAACCAAACTACGGAAATTATTTAAATCATACAAACGGAGTGTACTCACCCACAAAGCATATTCTCTGAATGATCGAATAGAGGCTCCAGCCTCCAATACTAAAGAGCTATTCACCATTATCAAAGAACTAGAATCCCCTATCCCTCCCACTAAAACCGTAATCCCGAGCAAAGACTGGTGCACCACCATTCAAGACGTCCTATCCTCCAAAGTGTCCATGCTCCAAAACAAAATATCAGCGCGAAAAAAATTAATACAGCTCAACCCTACGCCCCCCACCTTCAGACCACGACTACTAGCGCTAATGCACCAGAATTCCACTTTACACAAGTAAACACAGAGAAAGTCCTCAAGACTATAGCTTCACTTAAACCATTAAATTGTAAAGGTGACAGCACCCCAGCCAAAGTCATTAAAAACTGTGCCACAATGCGAGCGCTCACCATCACCAGTTTTGTAAATGAGTCCTCCAACTCCAGCCACATACCAGCATCTATCAAAGTAGCTTGGTTCACACCCCTACTCAAAAGAACATCACTAGACCCTACCATCCCCACCAATTACAGGCCAATAACAACAGTGCCATTCCTCCTCAAAATCATCGATAAAATAGCCTGCACACAAGTACAAGCACACCTCGAACAAAACCATTTACTAAGGGAAAGACAATCAGGCATCCGCCCTAACCACAATACTGAAACGGCCCTCCTGGATCTAAAAAGAAAGATGGACGCGATCAGAGATTCTGGTGAATTAGGCATCCTATTACTCCTAGACCACTCAGCAGTGTTCAACTTGGTTGACCACGACAAACTATGCCAAACACTCTCCACCAACTTCCACTTCTCCCAGAAGGCCATGAACTGGATAAAATGTTTACTCTCAGACCGCAACTCAAGAGTCACCCTAGGAGAAGTAGCAGCAGACCCCATCCCTGTACCACTAGGGGTACCACAAGGCTCCCGCCTCTCCCCCACCCTATACAATGCCTACACCAAATTACTCTTCGCCGCACTAGATGCTATGGGAGTAATTTACACAAACTTTGCTGATGACACTCAGATTCTCATCCCCATCAAGGGCAACCTGGAACAAGACACAGCCACCATCAACACTATCTATTCCCATATTCAAAACTGGATGGCAAATAACAGTCTTTGCCATGATGGAGAAAAAACTGAGATCCTTGTAATTGGTTCCCCGACCAGACTCAGCAAACTCCACCCAGATTACACTTCTATCTTGATCGATGGCACACCCATCACCATTTCCCACAAAGTCAAAACACTAGGAGTTCCCCTCGACTCTAAACTCATCATGAACTCTCACACCAGCGCGCTTGCCTCCTCAAGCAGCCTACACCGCCAAACTCATTACCCTAAGTAGGCCCCTCCTCACTATAGGCAACTGCCTAACCCTTGCTAGAGCACTCATCCTAACTAAAATAGATTACTGCAACATCCTACTACTAGGTACCACAAAAAACAACCTTACCAAACTCCAACTCCTACAAAACAAAGCCCTCAGAGCAGCACTGGGCATTAAAAGAAGAGAACACATCACACAACACAGAAGAGATACACACTGTCTCCCAGTACACGCAAGAATCCTCCACAAAACACTCACCACTACCCACAAATGCCTATGTGATGCCGCCCCCATTTATCTTAATAGCTGCATCACACGCAAAACCTCACCCATATCATTCAGATCCAGAGCCAACACCCAGCTTCTCCTCCCACGCTTCACATCCTCAAGAGCAGGCAACACCAGCTTCCCCATTGCAGCCCTCTGCATCTGGAATTCACTCCCCCCCCTACCTGTCCAGCGAAGTCTCCTTACCCAAGTTCAAAAAGATACTCAAAACGTGGCTATTCAACAAATTCCAATAAAATATCACCAGTTCCTCAGCGGACTGGGTCACCCTCTTAGCAACCTAGATTACTCACTGCAAAGAACGATGATATCCAAGCTGTACACACCACTGTGGCTACTAAATGCCTGTAATTCTGAAAGTAGACTGTGGCTACTAAATGCCTGTAATTCTGAAAGTAGACTGTGGCTACTAAATACCTGTAATTCTGAAAGTAGACTGTGGCTACTAAATGTATGTAAAACTGGAAACATTTTGTATGTAACCCCGACATGATAACGAAGATATATGCAAATTACGCCGTGATACCCAAGGGTTTGGGCGTGTAACCAAATGTAATAAATAAATAAAATAATAGCATTTATATAGCGCTACAAACACTCAGGTATCTGAGAGCTGCTTATTATTACCCATGTTGTGTGGTGCTCATTTATCGACCTCAGAAGGATGAAAGGCTGATTTTGGCCCTGCCGGGATTAGAACCTGCGTCAGTAGGCTCTGCACACATGTCAAAGTGAGCACTCTACTCGCTGTGCTATCAGACCGGCTACTGCTAGCTATGTAGGATGACGTCATAGTTGATGTAAATCGAGGTATTAAACCTTTTGTGTAACTGAAATGCATTGAGAGTGCGTGAGCTATAATCTTTTTGTTCGCCGGTTTCCCTATTCTTTGAGTCTGTCCAGTTATTTGGGCCTCAGATCATTTGTTTTGGTAATCCCATTCGGCAATTGGAATGCTCCAGGTGCTAGTGTATAATGGTCTCTTGCACTTCTGCACCACAGTCCATGATCTGAGAGCTACAGAGCCCCCTCTGCACTATGCTCTTTGCACTTCTGCACCACAGCCCATGTAAGGCCACACAACTGCATCAAATGAAACTGTGTCCTCAAAAAACGCATTTACCATTTCTACCGGGCTCTTGGCTTTTAGAAACCTTACACTACTCCGGATAAAGGCCTTTTTGCCAACACGTGCAGGGAGGTCTCCTCAGCTGCAGGCAAGGGTGCCTACAAACATCATTTTTAAATGCACACCCACACACCATTCCATTAGGAGACGGCCTTGCAGCCTCATTAAGTTGATTCTGGGAATATACCCAGGGGCGTTGCTAGGGGGGGGGGCGAAAGGGGCTATAGCCCCTGATCTTTTGGTTGTAGCCCCGGATAGAATCTCAGGAGCTACAGCCAAAATACTAGCTAGCCCCAGTCCCAACAGTTCCGACATCAGCTTAGCCCCGGGCCTTTTCCAGACCTAGCAACTCCCCTGAATATACCACTGGTTTCCCTGTTATAACTACAAGACTACGAGTCCCAGAATGCAGTTCAGTCATTTTACACTGGCATGCATCTTTTTACGCAGGGCGTAAATGTAACGTGCAATGCCTCATAAAGGGTGAACGCATTGTGTTCATGTCAACCAAGCAGGCGGGGCACAGGCTAGTATGACATGGTAGTGGGGTATTTACTTTAGTATGGAGGCAGATTCTGGGGGTTTTAAATGCTAGGCAGCCCATCCCAGGGAGCTGTGGCTTGATGGAGAAACTGGCCTTTCCCACACACCTGCCTGCTAATGCCTGCAACAAGACCTGCCGAGTGGGCTACTTAAAAGAAACAGAGAGAATGAGGGGGAAAGGCCTGCAGCCTGTACAGTCCTGCTGCGACATCGCCTTAACATTCTATCAAGCACTGGACCAGCGCTTCCCTGGCAGGAACACATACAAGTAACTCTTAATTACAAATTTACGGACACAGACCTCTGTAATTTATAATTTAAAAAACACCCTTTTCTGAGTTTTCAGTGTCGCCACAGCCGCTTCAATGTTGCCTGCTCCACCAGGCCTTCGAGCCCCAGAGCCGCAGCAACCCAGGGCCTGTAGTGAAAACCCCGAGACTGAACGCTCTTCCCTGAAGACCCAGAAAAGCGCTTACAAACCCTGAGTCTCCGAGCTAAACCCGGAAGTTAGGCAGGTATGTCCTGGCTAGTGTAGGTTCTGAGCTCCTCCCCTGAGCTGGGGCTTTGCCAGTTATTCCCCCACCCCCAGCAGTAAACTATGAGCTCCTCACCTGAGCTGGGGCTTTGCCAGTTATTCCCCCCACCCCCAGCAGTAGATTCTGAACTCCTCACCTGAGCTGGGGCTTTGCCAGTTATTCCCCCACCCCCAGCAGTAGATTATGAGCTCCTCACCTGAGCTGGGGCTTTGCCAGTTATTCCCCCACCCCAGCAGTAGGTTCTGAGCTCCTCACCTGAGCTGGGGCTTTGCCAGTTATTCCCCCACCCCAGCAGTAGGTTCTGAGCTCCTCACCTGAGCTGGGGCTTTGCCAGTTATTCAACCATCCCCCACCTCGCACTTGGTTCTTAGCTTCTCACCTAAACTGAGGCTTTGCCAGTTATTCCCCCACCCCACGGTAGGTTCTGACCTTCTCACCTGAGCTGTGGATTTGCCAGTTTTTCCCTCATCCCCCGCCCCACGGTAGGGTCAGAGCTCCTCACCTGAGCTGGGGCTTTGCCAGTTATTCTCCCACCCCCAGCAGTAGATTATGAGCTCCTCACCTGAGCTGGGGCTTTGCCAGTTATTCCCCCACCCCAGCAGTAGGTTCTGAGCTCCTCACCTGAGCTGGGGCTTTGCCAGGTATTCCCCCACCCCAGCAGTAGGTTCTGAGCTCCTCACCTGAGCTGGGGCTTTGCCAGTTATTGAACCATCCCCCACCTCGCACTTGGTTCTTAGCTTCTCACCTAAACTGAGGCTTTGCCAGT
Organism: Ambystoma mexicanum; assembly: GCF_040938575.1. NCBI lineage: Eukaryota > Metazoa > Chordata > Amphibia > Caudata > Ambystomatidae > Ambystoma > Ambystoma mexicanum. The sequence goes on from NC_090931.1 coordinate 25,746,924, forward strand.
TATTCCCCCACCCCACGGTAGGTTCTGACCTTCTCACCTGAGCTGTGGATTTGCCAGTTTTTCCCTCATCTCCCGCCCCACGGTAGGGTCAGAGCTCCTCACCTGAGCTGGGGCTCTGTCAGTTATTCCCCCTGCCCACACACTCTGCGGTAGGTTCTGGCTCCTCACCTGAGCTGTGGTTTTTCTAGTTATTCTCCCACCCCAGCCCCAGGAGTAGGTTCTGAGCTCCTCACCTAAGCTGGGGCTTTGCCAGTTATTACCCCACCACCACCACCCCATGGTAGGTTCTGAGCTCCTCACCTGAGCTGTGGTTTTGCCAGTTATTCCCCCACCCCCACACTCTGCTGTAGGTTCTGGCTCCTCACCTGAGCTGTGGTTTTGCTAGTTATTCTCCCACCCATGGTAGGGTCAGAGCTCCTCACCTGAGCTGTGGTTTTGCCAGTTATTCCCCCACCCCACACATTGCTGTAGGTTCTGGCTCCTCACCTGAGCCGGGTCTTTGCTAGTTATTCTCCCACCCCACACTCTGCGGTAGGTTGTGGCTCTTCACCTGTGCTGGGGCTTTGCCTGTTATTCTCACCCTGGTGTAGAGGAGCAGCTGCATGCCTCTGCAGGAAGTCCCGCCCTCTAACTCCTGTATGTTGGAAGCCTGAGATTGTGCCGTGTTTGACACCAGCAGTTGTGCCAATACCACAGAAAATATTTGAACGAAGGTATCCACTGAGAAAACCCTATCGAATGTATCCCCAAAGTGATGACAATCTGAGGGAGGAGCTACCTGAAGGAATATGAAAAGAGTGAAGAGAGAAGCCAGTGGTGTCACAAGAGACGAGCGTGACGCCCTGAGAATACTGGAATGAGAAGAGAATGCATAGATCTTACGGAAACTGATGACAGAGTTTAGAATCGAGTAAACTTTCATATGTGAAAAGATGATTGCACGTGAGCAAAGTGCTGCAGGAAATCAACTGTTCAATAATTGTACAGATGCTGAACCGCAAGTAGAGTAAGTTGTCATAGAAGCTGGCTATATGTAGTGAATAGACTGCAGTGAAGCCACCATTGTATAGGAGCTGGACACCGGTGTCATGAATTTAGTAAGCCCGGACCCATGGAGGGGAAAGGCTGAGAATTGTGTCGTGAGCTGAGCAAACACCCATTGTAACCGCCCTGTTTTAGATAATTGTTACAGCAACATTTGCCATCTTCCTGGGTTGGTTTGATTATTTGGACTCTGAGTTATTCTGTGAGACGATCGATTGCATGCATGTTACTAAAGAACCATAACTTTACTGGGGTAAAGTCTGAGCCCCTCACCTCAGCTGGGGCTTGCCAGTTATTCCCTCCACCCCCCACCCTGCGGTCGGTTCTGGCTACTCACCTAAACTGGGTCTTTGCCTGTTATTCTCTCCCTGAGGTAGGTTCTGGGCTCCTCACCTGAGCTGTGGTTTCGCCAGTTATTCCCCCACCCCCCCGCCCCACAGTAGATTCTGGCTCCTCACCTGAGCTGGTGTTTTGCCTGTTATTCTCTCCCTGGGGTAGGTTCTGAACTGGTCTTTGCTGGTAATTCCCCCGCCCTCTACCCCTGGTCGGTTCTGAGTTTCTCACCTGAACTGGGGTCAGTTATCCCCCCCGACCCGCAGTAGGTTCTGAGCTCCTCACCTGAGAAGGGGCTTTGGCAGTTATTCCCCACCCCACACCCAGCAGTAGGTTCTGAGCTCCTCACCTGAGTTGGGGCTTTGCCAGTTAACACCCCCCACCACCACCTCCCCCACCCCACTGTTTGATACTGAGCTCCTCACCAGAGCTGAGGCTTTGCCAATTACTCCCCCTCCCCCAGTGGTAGGTTCTGGCTCCTCACCCGAGCTGGGGCTTTGCCTGTTATTCCCCCACCCAACCCCTCACCCAGTGGTAGCTTCTGGCTCCTCACCTGAGCTGTGATTTTGCCAGTTATTCCCCCACCCCCAGCGGTAGGTTCTGGGCTCCTCACTTCAGCTGGGGCTTTGACAGTAACCCCCCAATCCCCACCTCCTCACCCACCAGTCAGTTCTGAGCTCTTCATCTGAGCTTGGGCTTGGCCAGTTAAGTTATTTCCCCACCCAACCCCCAGCAGTAGGTTCTGGCTTCTCCGCCTGAGCTGGGGCTGCTTTGCTAGTTATCGCCCCACCCCACCTGTAGGTTCTGGCTCCTCACTAGAGCTGTGGTATTGCAAGTTATTCCCCCACCCCACCCCCAGTGGTAAGTTCTGAGCTCCTCACCTGAGCTTGTGCTTTGCCAGCTATTTCCCCCCTCCCCACGGTCAGTTCTGAGCTCCTCACCAGAACTGGGGCTTTGCCAGTTATTCCCCCACCCCTCCCCCAGTGGTAGGTTCTGGGCTCCTCACCAGAGCTGGGGCTTTGCCAGTTAGTCCTCCACCCCCACCAGTAGGTTCTGAACTCCTCACCTGAGCTGGGGCTTTGCCAGTTAAACCCCCACTGCCCAACCCGTGGTAGGTTCTGAGCTCCTCACCTGAGCTGGGGCTTTGCCAGTAATTCCCCCAGCCCACGGTCGGTTCTGAGCTGCTCACCAGAACTGGGGCTTTGCCAGTTATTCCCCCACCCCTCCTCATCTGTAGGTTCTGGCTACTCACTTGAGCTTCTGCTTTGCCTGTTATTCCCCCACCCCACCCCCACCAGTAGGTTCTGAACTCCTCACCTGAGCTGGGGCTTTGCCAATTAAACCCCCACTGCCCAACCCGTGGTAGGTTCTGAGCTCCTCACCTGAGCTGGGGCTTTGCCAGTAATTCCCCCAGCCCCCACCCCACGGTAGGTGATGGCTCCTCACCTAAGCTGGGACTTTGCCAGTTAAACCCCCACTGCCCAACCAGTGGTAGGTTCTGAGCTCCTCACCTGAGCTTGTGCTTTGCCAGCTATTTCCCCCCTCGCCACGGTCGGTTCTGAGCTCCTCACCAGAACTGGGGCTTTGCCAGTTATTCTCCCACCCCTCCCCCAGCGGTAGGTTCTGGGCTCCTCACCAGAACTGGGGCCTTGCCAGTTAGTCCTCCACCCCACCCCCACCAGTAGGTTCTGAACTCCTCACCTGAGGCGGGGCTTTGCCAGTTAAACCCCCCACTGCCAAACCCGTGCTAGGTTCTGAGCTCCTCACCTGAGCTGGGGCTTTGCCAGTAATTCCCCCACTGCCCAACCAGTGGTAGGTTCTGAGCTCCTCACCTGAGCTTGTGCTTTGCCAGCTATTTCCCCCCTCCCCACGGTCGGTTCTGAGCTGCTCACCAGAACTGGGGCTTTGCCAGTTATTCCCCCACCCCTCCCACCTGTAGGTTCAGGCTACTCACTTGAGCTTCTGCTTTGCCTGTTATTCCCCCACCCCAACCCCACCAGTAGGTTCTGAACTCCTCACCTGAGCTGGGGCTTTGCCAATTAAACCCCCACTGCCCAACCCGTGGTAGGTTCTGAGCTCCTCACCTGAGCTGGGGCTTTGCCAGTAATTCCCCCAGCCCCCACCCCACGGTAGGTGATGGCTCCTCACCTGAGCTGTGGCTTTGCCTGTTATTCTCTCCCTGGGTTGTTTCTGAGCTCCTCACCTGAGCTATGGTTTTGCCAGTTAAACCCCCACTGACCAACCAGTGGTAGGTTCTGAGCTCCTCACCTGAGCTTGTGCTTTGCCAGCTATTTCCCCCCTCTCCACGGTCCTTTCTGAGCTCCTCGCCAGAACTGGGGCTTTGCCAGTTATTCTCCCACCCCTCCCCCAGCGGTAGGTTCTGGGCTCCTCACCAGAGCTGGGGCTTTGCCAGTTAGTCCCCCACCCCACCCCCACCATTAGGTTCTGAACTCCTCACCTGAGCCGGGGCTTTGCCAGTTAAACCCCCCACTGCCAAACCCGTGCTAGGTTCTGAGCTCCTCACCTGAGCTGGGGCTTTGCCAGTAATTCCCCAAACCCCACCCCACGGTAGGTTCTGGCTCCTCACCTGAGCTGTGGCTTTGCCTGTTATTCTCTCCCTGGGGTCGTTTCTGAGCTCCTCACCTGAGCTTTGGTTTTGCCAGTTATTCCTCTGCCCCTCTCCTGCGGTAGTTTCTGGCTCTTCACCTGAGCTGGGCTTTGCCAGTCATTCCCCCTCACACTCTCTGGTAAGTTGTGGCATCTCAACTGAGCTGGGGGTTTGCCTGTTTGTTGTAGCTGAATAGAATGTGGAATGTAGGCAAGGGAGCCTGGAGAAGGGAATGTGGAAGGTAGGGCTTGGGACAGCTGTAAGGCAGTTAATATGAGACATTAAAAGAAGTAAGACCTAATCCATGTCTCAGCGTCATCATTAATGTTATGGAAGATATGCATGAAATCAGGATCACAACAATTGGCGACGAGGAGATGACCGACCCACGCATATGATTAAAAAAAAAGTATGGCTCAAAGAGCTGGACAATAAGGAACTAACGATCAGCCAATGGAGATGGCTGAAAGGACACTGATGAGCCCAGGGAGATGCCTGGAATAAAAAAAGAAATAAAAAAAAGAGGTTGCCCAACGAAGGGCCAAAGAAAAAAAAAGAGGTTGGCCAAGGAAGGGCCAAGGAAAAGGTTGCCCAAGGAAGGGCCAAAGGAAAAAAGGTTGGCCAAGGAAGGGCCAAAGGAAAAAAAATTGCCCAAGGAAGGGCCAAAGGAAAAAAAAAGGTTGCCCAAGGAAGGGCCAAAGAAGAAAAAAAAGGTTGTCAAGGAAAAGGTTGCCCAAGGAAGGGCCAAAGGAAAAAAGGTTGCCCATGGAAGGGCCAAAGGAAAAAAAAAGGTTGCCCATGGAATGGCCAAAGAAAAGGTTGCCCAAGGAAGGGCCTAAGAAAAAAATGTTGCCCAAGGAGAGGGCCAAAGGAAAAGAAAGATTGCCCAAGGAGGGGGCCAAAAGAAATATTGCCCAAGGAGAGGGCCAAAGGAAAAGAAAGATTGCCCAAGGAGGGGGCCAAAAGAAATATTGCCCAAGGAAGGGGCCAAAGTGACCTGAGGAGGAGGTTGCACAAACAAATTAAATAAAGAAAAACAACAAGGAACAAGCAAAATAAAGGTAACGTGACAAAGTTGGAAGTGACATCAGTTGGGAAAAGAAAACTGCAGCAGTCATGGAGAAGGTTAACATGAAGAAAGGGAAATAATGTTGGAATACATGAGAGTCCACTGCACTCGATCATCTGGCAAATAAACAAAACGTTGAAAACTTGCCACCGTGTTTTGAACAGTAACATGTATTTTTCGTTTACATTAATGCCAATACACCATTTTGAGTTATGTTTTTCCTAACTAAAAATTACAACTTTGACTCAAACCTGCCATTTGGTGCAATCAGCATTAGGACTACCTGCTAAATAAAGAGAGGGTACAAATTGAATACTTAAGATTGCTGCAATGTGAAGATGCGGCACAGCTGATGAACTGTTATGGACCCTGAACTGTAAAGGTCGTGCGTGTTTGGTGTTAGCGTGTTCAATCTATTAATGCAGTAATCTGAAAAGAAAACATAGCAAAGTAATTAAAGGCAAAAGGTCACCTGATTCAAAATACAAATGAAAATAAAATGAAAGCGAATTCAATGGAAATAATACAAAATAAAGACAATAGTGGAGAATGAAATGAGAGGAAATAAATGACAAGGAAATGAAAGGTTGGCATAGCAATGCAGTGAGATAGAGGATGTAATAATGCACACCACATCAGAGCAGGAAAGAGGGAGGAACAAAGTGTGAAAGAGGATACAATAGTGGCACTTGCTCCTGAACAATAAAGAAGTCAATATAGCAGCACTGTTTCAACGCAGGGCAAAACTGCCAATTTAAAATGAGCAATAATGGGAAATGAAAGGAATACCAAGGGTGCAAATGTAAATGCTGTTGTACAAAGAGAAGAGAATTATATCAAAGAGAGTCTGTCAAGGCAGTAAAGCCAAATGAAAGAAGGTCTAACCACAAAGAACTTTAAAAATAGGGGGGGCCTGGAGAGAAGAGGGCTGCAGTTTAATGTGAAAGGTGTTTGCGTAGCAACAGGGGATGCTTCGCTCTTCCATGAAATGTTCCAGGATGAGTTGGAGGAGAAACATCAAAAGAAGGAAGAAACAGTGATGAAATATAACAGATGGCATGCCACAGTCTAGGTCACTTTAATAATCTCAAACAATACTTTAATAGACACAGGCTGTGCAAGGACTACAATATGAGAAGTGCCAGCACTGAGAAGTTGAGCCCTTTCATGCCAAAGAACTCCTCTGCTAAAATACTGCACAAACACTGGAGTTCCTCACGTGTGTTTCATCCCCACTCAAAGACATCCAGCGGTTCACAAAAAAACATCCACTTGGGGGAGAGGAGACGAGTTCGAATGCTGCTTTCCCTTCTCTGTGTCAACTTCTTTCTCGAACTTCTATGATACATTTCCGAAATGTCAAATTTTGGTGGATGTAAAGCCAAATGACTCAATTTTCTCATCTCTGGCAGATGAACTTGTGTGTTATTGGCAACGTGCTTCTCAAATGGGTGACAGCCGTCTATATGCATGTTGGTATGTAATACAAGATAGATGTTCAGAATTTTGGAGATTGCTTCGAAGTTACCGCAATGACAGAGTAATTTGAAAGTCGTGAAATACATTACAAAATAAAACAAAGCAATAATGACAGCCTGCAAAAGCTCAACGAAGAAAGACTAAAAAAAAAACAAAAAAGGAAAAAGAGAGGGAAAGGGGAGATATGATGAAGTGAAGGATGCAGTGGAAAGTGTGAGGGGTGCAACAGGGAGGCTCCTGAAGTCAGCAGTAATGAGTTTACAGTGACAGTAGCTCTCACTACCTGTATGGAGAGCAGGATGTGATAAACTGTGACTGAATAACGATGACAACACAACTCATTCCAGATACAATAACCCAGCTGAGTGGAGAACATGGAGGCAGATTAAGGAATAACTGAGAAGGAGAAATTCAGGCACAGACTGCATTAAAAAAAATGCAAACAGAACTGGAAATAAGGAGAAACACATTGGTTATGCTGTACCATACAATGATACCAAGAAAAAAGGGATGCCAAGGTAAAAGTGTACAGGGTGGGTATATTGTCAGTGGAAGCACGCTGGTTGACTGTCACAGCATTAACTTTACATCACAATGTGCCTTGTGAGGAAGGAACCTTCACAAGAGAATAACAGAGGCGATTCAATGACACAGGAATGTGAGAGGCCTGGCTCTGATGGGAGTATTTTATTTGCAGAGCACAAATTGTGTATTATTCAACGGTCTATTAGTTAACAGAAGTAGACTGTGAATTGTGGACACCTTGAACAGTTGGGAATGATGAATTCAGATGATAAGTAAGGGGGGGATGTTGTAGCTGAATAGAATGTGGAATGTAGGCAAGGGAGCCTGGAGAAGGGAATGTGGAAGGTAGGGCTTGGGACAGCTGTAAGGCAGTTAATATGAGACATTAAAAGAAGTAAGACCTAATCCATGTCTCAGCGTCATCATTAATGTTATGGAAGATATGCATGAAATCAGGATCACAACACTGTTATTCTTGCCCTGAAGTCGTTTCTGAGCTCCTCACCTGAGCTGGAGCTTTGCCAGTAATTCCCCCGCCCCCGCCCCGCAGTAACTTCTGAGCTCCTCTCCTGAGCTGGGACTTTGCCAGTAATTCTCCCGTTTCCACTCTGTAGTAGGTTCTGGCTCCTCACCTGAGCTGTGGCTTTGCCTGTTATTCTCTCCCTGGGTTGTTTCTGAGCTCCTCACCTGAGCTGTGGTTTTGCCAGTTAAACCCCCACTGACCAACCAGTGTTAGGTTCTGAGCTCCTCACCTGAGCTTGTGCTTTGCCAGCTATTTCCCCCCTCGCCACGGTCCGTTCTGAGCTCCTCGCCAGAACTGGGGCTTTGCCAGTTGTTCTCCCACCCCTCCCCCAGCGGTAGGTTCTGGGCTCCTCACCAGAGCTGGGGCTTTGCCAGTTAGTCCCCCACCCCACCCCCACCAGTAGGTTCTGAACTCCTCACCTGAGCCGGGGCTTTGCCAGTTAAACCCCAAACCCCACCCCACGGTAGGTTCTGGCTCCTCACCTGAGCTGTGGCTTTGCCTGTTATTCTCTCCCTGGGGTCGTTTCTGAGCTCCTCACCTGAGCTGTGGTTTTGCCAGTTATTCCCCTGCCCCTCTCCTGCGGTAGTTTCTGGCTCTTCACCTGAGCTGGGCTTTGCCAGTCATTCCCCCTCACACTCTCTGGTAGGTTGTGGCATCTGAACTGAGCTGGGGGTTTGCCTGTTATTCTTGCCCTGAAGTCGTTTCTGAGCTCCTCACCTGAGCTGGAGCTTTGCCAGTAATTCCCCCGCCCCCACCCCGCAGTAACTTCTGAGCTCCTCTCCTGAGCTGGGACTTTGCCAGTAATTCTCCCGTTTCCACTCTGTAGTAGGTTCTGGCTCCTCACCTGAGCTGGGGCTTTGCCTGTTATTCTCTCCCCGCAGTAGCTTCTGAGCTCCTCTCCTGAGCTGGAGCTTTGCCAGTAATTCCCCCGCCCCCACCCCGCAGTAACTTCTGAGCTCCTCTCCTGAGCCGGGGCTTTGCCAGTAATTCCCCCGTTTTCCACTCTGTAGTAGGTTCTGGCTCCTCACCAGAGCTGGGGCATTGCCAGTTAGTCCCCCACCCTACCCCCACCGGTAGGTTCTGAACTCCTCACCTGAGCTGGGGCTTTGCCAGTTAAACCCCCACTCCCCAACCCGTGGTAGGTTCTGAACTCCTCACCAGAGCTGGGACTTTGCCGGTTGTTAGGGAGAATTCTCTTAAAAGGCTACTTTACCTATAGAATCCCCCAGCAACTTTGCTGGATTTGAGGGGTTTATTTTTTTCTCCTGCTAAGAGTGATACTCTTTTTCCCACTCTTAGACATATGTATGATGTGTGTTACAGGCCATTTTTGTTCTTATGGGCTATGGAGTTTTTCTCACTCCATAGGTATCATCTTTGTACATGTGTGTTACACAGCACCCTCCGTGCAGTAACACAGGGGTGTCATACTGACACCCAAATATAGACTCCATACCCCGGGACTGACTACTGTCTCCCAGGGCATGCAAAGTTACCATTGACTTTGCTAGTCAATAGTTATGAACAAAACCAGTACAACCCATCTTACTATGGAGGTACTGGGAAGGGTTAATAGTTTTTCCATGGTGTTAATTTTCGAGAGGGTACTGTCCAGTCCCTCTCTCCAAAGTTTCTGGCTGGTGGCAGTGGTTACTACCATGAATATTCGACCGCAAATATTTTCCTATGGGATTTTCCCATTGTTCGAGTCTACCAATTTTACTGACAGCCTCTAACATACCGCCGGGTTATTTTAATATTAACTTTAATCCAGTGTTTTTTTTTGGCCAGATCTTTAATAATATTTCTTTCTCATGTCTCGCTCTGTAATCCAAACCCAAGTCGGGGATCCTTTGTTCGTCCTTTAGGCGGGCTTCTGCACAGAAGCCCTCCTTTTGGCGCCACTGAGTCTGGAGTAGACAGGATGTGTGGGAGGGGGAGTAGGCACCCTGGACAGGGTTACCTAGGCAACCCAAGTCACACTCTGATAGGCTGGGGGTTATCCCGCCAGGATAGCCACCCCACTGCAGGAGTGACAGCTAGACTTTATGAATGGAAGTCTTTCTGCATAAAAGCAGGGATCTGAGGACTAGAGGACAAGACGTTGCCACTGGACCTAAGAAATCTGAAGAGGAGAGAAGCTGAAGACATCTGCAACGACTGAACCACCGGTGAAGCCCTGCTGCAGATCCTCACCACTTTTCTCCAACGACAAGGGAAGATCTTCACCTGCAAGAGCCTTCTTCCCTTGAGCTTGTGGGGCCAACCAGTTTGCCAATCGCCTTCCAGGACCTGCCTTGGTCGAATCGCCAGTGCCATGCACTAGGAGATTGGATAGCCAGGCACCCGTCCACCACGACTGTGATATAAAGGAGTGTACCTTTTATTTTGTTTTGGCATCACTGCCGCTGGCTTCTTCCCTGGGCAGTGCAGTGACTCGAACCTTCCTCCATGACGAGAGCCTTTCTTCCTCTGCTTGATCTCCCGAACTGCAGGAACTGCCCGAACTACCACCACTGCAGGAGCCTTATCCACTTTTAAAGGTACATTGATCCGCCAGGCCTCCCGTTTCGTTGGGTACTGCTAAAGGTGTTTTAAATCCTTTACTTACCTTCTGGGCTGGCCGCCCCTATCATCTAACATTGTCTTTTTACCTTCTGCACCCTTCTTTTTGAACCGTTAAACAAAGACTTGACTGCAGCTACTAGAACCGTTTGATCCTGGGCACTTTGCCCTGTACCATTGACTCTGGCACAGGCCTATTGACTCTGGCTATTTCAGTTACAACTGCCTTCTCTAGATTGCTTTTCACTTAGAAATGTGTTGGTGCACCTAATCTCTTATAACCACCTTTCCTTCCCCTTTATACATTGTTGAAGTGCCATTTTGCTCGGTTTTCACCTACGTTTTGATTATGCCAAAGTACTACCTTGCCTAACTTGTTCACAATCTTATTGCAAAGTGTTTCTGGTGTGTTTAGGAGTCCAACCCTGTATAACTTGACCTTTCCCTCCCTCTGAAGAAATTGTTAGAGTGCCATTTCTGCTTGGTTTACACTGTGCCGTTGTGCTCAGTTTTCACTCTTGCTCAAACTTGTCCACTATTTAATTAGGGAGTTGTGTATACTTTCTTTTCTTGACTGTTTTAACTTCCTTTAATTATAGTGATTTGTGTGTGGAGTTAAGAGTGTGTAAAATAAATATATATTCTTTTGATACAAAGCTTTGGTCAGTGTTTCCTTGTTCCATAGTGCTGTAGTCCTATTGTGTAAACCCTGAATACTGTTCATCTCCCTCTTGAGATAAGTCTGGCTGCTCAGCCACAGCTACCAACTAAATCTGTGTGGTACAGACTGATACCAAAGGGGATTTATTGCATATACATGTAGCCCTAATCTTCTGTAGTGCTCTCTAAGGGAACTGCATAGGATTCTGCCTAACACTGTTAATTCCCTCTACCCCTGGTCGGTTCTGAGCTCCTCACCTGAACTGGGGTCAGTTATCTCCCCCGACCTGCAATATGTTCTGAGCTCCTCATCTGAGCTGTGGTTTTGCTAGTTATTCCCCCATCCCCACCCCATGGTAGGTTCTGAGCTCCTCACCTGAGCCGGGGCTTTGCCAGATAACACCCCCACCACCACCCCACTGTTCTGTTCTGAGCTCATCACCTGAGTTGAGGTTTTGCCAGTTATTCCCCACCCTACCCCCAGTGGTAGCTTCTGGCTCCTCACTTGAGCTGTGATTTTGCCAGTTATGCCCCCACCCTCAGCGGTAGGTTCTGGGCTCCTCACTTCAGCTGGGGCTTTGGCAGTTACCCCCCCAGACCCCACCACCTCACCCACTGGTCGGTTCTGAGCTCCTCACCAGAGCTGGGGCTTTGCCTGTTATTACCCCATCCTACCCCACCCCAGTGGTAGCTTCTGGCTCCTCACATGAGCTGTGGCTATGCCAGTAATTCCCCTGCCGTCCACACTGCAGTAGGTACTATCTCCTCACCTGAGCAGGGGCTTTGCCAGTTATTCTCTCCCTGAGGTAGGTTCTGAGCTCCTCACCTGAGCTGGGGTCAGTCCCCCCCGACCTTGCAGTAGGATCTGAGCTCCTTACCTGAGCTGGGGCTTTTCCAGTTAACCCCCCCCCCCACCACCACCTCCTACCCCACACCCGTGGTTGGTTCTGAGCGCCTCACCAGAGCTGGGGCTTTGCCAGTTACCCCCCAGCGGTAGGTTCTGAGCTCCTCACCTGAGCTGGGCTTTGCCAGTTACTCCCCCCCAGTGGTAGGTTTTGAGCTCCTCACCTGAGCTGTTGTTTTGCCAGTAATTCCCCCGTCCCCCACCCCGCAGTAGGTTCTGGCTCCACACCTGAGCTGCGTCTTCTCCTGTTATTCCCCCCCCCCACACCTCCCACGGTAGGTTCTGGGCTCCTTACCTGAGACCAGTTATTCCCCCACCCCCACCCCCAGCGGTAGGTTCTGGCTCCTCACCTGAGACCAGTTATTCCCCCACCCCCACCCCCAGCGGTAGGTTCTGGGCTCCTCACCTGAGCTGGGTTCAGTCCCCCCGACCTTGCAGTAGGATCTGAGCTCCTTACCTGAGCTGGGGCTTTTCCAGTTAACCCCCCACCCCCAGCGGTAGGTTCTGGGCTCCTCACCTGAGACCGGTTATTCCCCCTCCCCACCCCCAGAGGTAGGTTCTGGCTCCTCACCTGAGCTGGGTCTTCGCCTGTTATCCCCCTCCCCCCCCAACCCTCCCACGGTAGGTTCCGAGCTCCTCACCTGAGCGGGCGCATCTGCGGCCATTCCTTCTCGGGCACGGGTTCTGTCTTGACATCTCAATGCAACATCATCTGTCGCTGGACTCCATCTGGAAAAAGGGAATAATGACAGAATAAGACCATTGACCGCAGGTGTGGAAATCGGAGGGTTCCGACCCCAATTCCCACTCAGCCTCTGTCCAAATAAATGTGAGATATTGCGGGACAACGTAGACTTGAGAAAATCCCCTTTCTGATCAGAAATGCTGCTCATTGAGTAACCCACTTTCCTTACATTGGCAGCACCCAATAGCAGCTCTGATTGCTCGGTTCTAACTCTAAGGGGCCCTCGGCACATCTCTGAGCAGACTATCACTAAGGCGCTATGTTGCACGCCGCGAGTCTGCTTCCGATCAGTTCACCGCAATCAACAGAGGACATGGTGACTATCCTATAGCTACCCCTCAAATCACTGCACAAAAATGGACCTGAATCTGCCCCCTAGACCCTCACCATCATCCTGAACTCCTGCATGCTGGCCTATCTTCTGGTCTGCACACGCCGCCCCCTAACTCCCGAGCAGCAAATCCCAGCATGCAAAGCGTGCAAGTCACTCAAGTGCTATAGAAGTGACAATACTGGCACGCTTCACATGTTTGGGGTGAACAACTTCCATGATAAAGGGAAGGGCGTCAGCATTTAGGGAAAGGAAGACATACAATACAAAAAGCGCCTGCGTTCTGCTAATGCTCCTGCGTTCTGCTAATGCTCCTGCGTTCTGCTAATGCTCCTGCGTGCTGCTAATGCTCCTGCGTTCTGCTAATGCTCCTGTGTGCTGCTAATGCTCCTGCATGCTGCTAATGCTCTGCTAATGCTCCTGCGGGCTGCTAATGCTCCTGCATGCTGCTAATGCTCCTGTGTTCTGCTAATGCTCCTGTGTGCTGCTAATGCTCCTGCATGCTGCTAATGCTCTGCTAATGCTCCTGCGGGCTGCTAATGCTCCTGCATGCTGCTAATGCTCTGCTAATGCTCCTGCGGGCTGCTAATGCTCCTGCATGCTGCTAATGCTCCTGTGTTCTGCTAATGCTCCTGGTGCTGCTAATGCTCCTGTGTTCTGCTAATGCTCCTGCGTTCTGCTAATGCTCCTGCGTTCTGCTAATGCTCCTGCGTGCTGCTAATGCTCCTGCGTTCTGCTAATGCTCCTGTGTGCTGCTAATGCTCCTGCATGCTGCTAATGCTCTGCTAATGCTCCTGCGGGCTGCTAATGCTCCTGCATTCTGCTAATGCTCTTGTGTTCTGCTAATGCTCCTGCGTGCTGCTAATGCTCCTGCGTGCTGCTAATGCTCCTGCATTCTGCTAATGCTCCTGTGTTCTGCTAATGCTCCTGCGTGCTGCTAATGCTCCTGGGATCTGCTAATGCTCCTGCGTGCTGCTAATGCTCCTGCGTTCTGCTAAGCTCCTGCGTTCTGCTAATGCTCCTGCGTGCTGCTAAGCTCCTGCGTTCTGCTAATGCTCCTGCGTTCTGCTAAGCTCCTGCGTGCTGCTAATGCTCCTGCGTGCTGCTAAGCTCCTGCGTTCTGCTAATGCTCCTGCGTTCTGCTAATGCTCCTGCGTGCTGCTAAGCTTCTGTGTTCTGCTAATGCTCCTGCGTGCTGCTAAGCTCCTGCGTTCTGCTAATGCTCCTGCGTTCTGCTAATGGTCCTGCGTTCTGCTAATGCTCCTGTGTTCTGCTAATGGTCCTGCGTACTGCTGATGCTTATGTGTTCTGCTAATGCTCCTGCGTACTGCTGATGCTTATGTGTTCTGCTAATGCTCCTGCGTGCTGCTAATGCTCCGGCACTCTGCTAAAGCTCCTGCATGCTGCTAATACTCCTGCATTCTGCTAATGCTCCTGTGTTCTGCTAATGCTCCTGCGTTCTGCTAATGCTCCTGCATTCTGCTAATGGTCCTGCGTACTGCTGATGCTTATGTGTTCTGCTAATGCTCCTGCGTGCTGCTAATGCTCCTGTGTTCTGCTAATTCTCCTGCGTTCTGCTAATGCTCCTGCATTCTGCTCATGCTCCTGCAGTCTGCTAATGCACCGGCACGCTGCGTATGACCCTGTGTGCTGCTAATGCTGCTGCGTACTGCTGATGCTTATGTGTTCTGCTAATGCTCCTGCGTGCTGCTGATGCTTATGTGTTCTGCTAATGCTCCTGAGTACTGCTGATGCTCCTGCGTACTGCTGATGCTTATGTGTTCTGCTAATGCTCCTGCGTTCTGCTCATGCTCCTGCAGTCTGCTAATGCACCAGCACGCTGCGTATGACCCTGCATGCTGCTGTCACACCGCGGGGAACCTGGCGGCTGTGGAATAGGTGGAGACTGCGTCCGCCTTTGCTGGCACCATCACGTCCAATGTAAACGTGAGGTGTCGGTCTAGTTGTTTCCTGCAGCCTCCCGACACCGGTATTTATACATTTCACTTCCGGGGTCGGGTTGCGTTGCAACGTACAGTTTTCGTTCTGTCTCTTGCCTGCGCTATCTCCGTCTGGTATTACCTTTCTGGTTATTACTGTTTTCTTCCATCGTTTCCTCCCCGCCTGTTTTTCTGATCCTCTTAATATTCCCTTCCACCCTCCCGTCTTCCGTGAGTGCGCTTCCCTTCGTTTCTTTCAGTTTTCTTTTTCCTGGCTACCCTGGTTCCTTCCTCTCTCGCGGAGTTAGTTCTCCTTCCTCTCTCCTTCTTTTCTTTTCTCTCCGCTGATTTCCCGGTTCCAACTTTTGCCTGTATATCGGATTGCCCTGCCTCGCCCATTCCTGCTTGGATTTACCTGTTGCTCCTCCCGTGTATCGACCACTGCCTGCATTTCGGATTGCCCTGCCTCGCCCATTCCTGCTTGGATTTACCTATTGCTCCTCCCGTGTATCGACCACTGCCTGTTATTCGGATTGCCTTGCCTACCATTTCTGGCTGGAGTACTTACGGCTTCACTCTTTCTATCGCTATCTGCCTTTCTTGTCAGCACCTCCACCCCCGCTGTGTTGGATCCGTCCCTACTTCACTACAGTATCCTTTGGAGTCATAATACTCGAGTTTCCTTCAGCTGCGGAATCTCATCTCTTCCGGGGTTTTTTATGCCTTTGGCTTTTTCCCCAGTACTCGGCGGCTGCGGAGGGTTGCCACAGATCACCCTTTGGGTGTCACTGTGGCGTCCTACCTTGGTCGCCTTCATCTGCAAAAAAAAGGAGTAAAGACTCGAGCAAAAGACAACCCAACGCTGTCACAACGCCGGAGACTTCAAGGTGAGGTGGAAAGGGGGGAAGGTAAGTCGGGGGCATATTCGGAAGAAGAGGATAAGTTAGACCATACTGACAGTTTGCAACGCCCAGAATCAGATATGGCTACGCCGCAACAGGTCCAGGAATTGATCGCGGCGGTTCAAAGCCTGAACTTGGAAGTTCAAAACCTCAAGAGCGCCAACGTTGCGCTACAACAAAGAGTAGCAGAGCGGGATCCACCCACTGCTGACTTACCCCCTTTGCCACTGGTGTCTGGGAAGTTTGATGGGTCGCCTAAGAGGTTACAAGAATTCTTGGATGCCTGCCACCTGCATTTTTCTTTTCGGGCTCATGCCTTTTCTACGGGTCATGCCAAGGTGGGATACATGATAACTCATATGTCTGGCAATGCCTTGGCCTGGGCCACCCCACTGGTTAATAGAACCGAACCGGTTCTCCAGGATTATGATGCTTTCAAAACCCTGATGAGACAGACATTTCTACGAACCGAAAGCACCTACATGGCCTCTGAGGACCTCTTAGATATCAGGCAAGGAAGCTCTGACCTGATGTCCTACATTACCTCGTTTAAGCAGGTCGCAGCAGAAGCTGGGTGGCAAGAACAGGCCCAGTATGCCATTTTTCGAAGGGGTCTTCGAGAAGAGTTGAAGGATGAACTTGCACGTATTGAACGTCCCCTAAACTTTGCAGATTTGATCACTGCAACACTTCGGATCGACTTCCGACTGTCCGAACGTCGAGCGGAGCGCCGCAAGATCAAGAGTGGTGGTGCCATGCCCCTTGTCCCTCCTTCCTCGATGCCACCTCCCTCTACACGTCTTTCACGAGAAGAACCTATGCAAATCGGAACCACTCGTTCCCCTCTCACTACTGAAGAAGGCAGACGACGAAGAGAAGGAAATCTATGCATGTATTGCGGATCCTCATCTCATTTACTTCGGGATTGTCCGTCTGTTCCTCCCCGGCGCTCGGGAAACGAACACCCTCGGTAAACTTAGGGACTTATTACCGAGGGAGTGATTCCAGTCCCTTTGTTACTCTTTCAGTCACTACTTCCGACCGTTCAGATGAATCAGATGATGCCCGACTCATGGTAATGACCGTTACTCTTCTGATTGGCAAGAACTCCATTCAAACCCAAGCACTCCTTGATTGCGGGGCTGCTGGGAACTTTATGGATACTCATTGGGCAGAAAGCCAGGGCTTGTCACGGATTGCCAAGACGGAAGATCAAAAGGTGGAAGGTGTTGATGGGGAACCTTTGAGCTCAGGCCTCATTACTCATGCCACTGAAATCCTCACGATGCACATCAGGCAGCATCCCGAACGTCTTTCTTTTGATTTAATCCGAGCGTCCCACTTTCCCCTGATTATTGGCATTGGATGGTTACGTAAACACAATCCCACCATAGACTGGTCCAGAAACCTGTTGAGTTTTCACTCCGAGTACTGCAAGACAAACTGTTTGGCAAAACCCACTTTTTCTACCATCCAAACCTCCTGTGGAGAAGAAGAAGCAAAGACCATTCATTGTATACCCGCCTATCTCCAAGAATATACCGAAGTGGTTACGGAAAAAATCCCTTTGGAACTTCCCCCCCACCGACCAGAAGACTGTAGCATCGATTTACATCCAGGTGCTTTGGTCCCGTTTTGTCGGATGTATCCTTTGACGGTACTAGAAAGACAGTTTCTGCGAGACTACCTTGATAAGAATCTGGCCAACGATCTAATCAAATCCTCCAAATCCCCTGCAGGCGCTTCTTTGTTTTTTATACCTAAAAAAGACACCCAGGAGCTACGACCTTGTATAGACTACCGGGGGCTGAACAAAGTTACTGTCAAGGACAGGTACCCGATGCCCCTGATCTCAGAAATCATCCATGCTGTAGAGTCAGCCACGGTGTTTACCAAACTCGATCTCCGTAATGCATACCATTTGCTTAGGATCCAAGCAGGGGACGAGTGGAAGGCGGCGTTCAGAACCCCTTTCGGGTTATATGAGTACCAAGTGATGCCCTTTGGCTTGGTGAACGCGCCGTCTACATTCCAACGTTTTATGGACAGGCTCTTTTCGGATCTCTTAGGACACTCAGTCATCGTATATCTCGATGACATTTTGGTCTTTTCCTTCTCTAAGGAAGAACATGTTGCACATGTCAAAGAGGTGTTCCGCAGACTCAAAGACAACCACCTTTCTGTCAAGTTGGAAAAATGTATGTTTTCTGTGACATCTATCTCGTATCTGGGTTACGTTCTTTCCTCAGAGGGAATATCGATGGATCCTCTGAAGGTTAAATCTATCTTGGACTGGCCGTCCCCTAAATCTGTGAAGGAGATCCAAAGATTCCTAGGATTGTCAAATTTCTATCAGAAGTTCATTCCGAACTTCTCTCAATTAGTACTCCCGATGACCACACTCCTTAAAAAGTCCTCCCTACCATTTCAGTGGACTTCACAAGACAGAAACAGGCTCCAAGCCAAAAAACACCGGAGACCTGTCCCAGATTGGACAGTCGGTTCTAGAGTGCTTCTCTCCACTAAATTCTTACCACGGTGGGTGCGTCCTTCAAAATTGTCACCTAAATTCATCGGACCATACAAGATAACACACGTGGTTAATCCAGTGGCCTTTCGTCTCCTATTACCCACACAACTACGCCGAGTGCACCCAGTATTTCACACCTCCCAACTAAAGACATTTGTTGAAGACAAATGGCTTCGGACGAAAGGGAAGGTATCTGTACCTCCGGATCCCTCTAACGATTTTTATGAGGTCTCCCGTATTTGCGACTCTCGTTATCATCAAGGTCGATTGGAGTACCTGGTCCACTGGAAAGGCTATCCAAGCTCTGAGGACACATGGGAACCCAGATCCCACTTACGTACCCCCTTCCTTCTACGACAGTTCCATGCCAAGAACCCTTCTAAACCTGGGGGTGTGGACCTGGGGAGGGGGCATACTGTCACACCGCGGGGAACCTGGCAGCTGTGGAATAGGTGGAGACTGCGTCCGCCTTTGCTGGCACCATCACGTCCAATGTAAACGTGAGGTGTCGGTCTAGTTGTTTCCTGCAGCCTCCCGACACCGGTATTTATACATTTCACTTCCGGGGTCGGGTTGCGTTGCAACATACAGTTTTCGTTCTGTCTCTTGCCTGCGCTATCTCCGTTTGGTATTACCTTTCTGGTTATTACTGTTTTCTTCCATCGTTTCCTCCCCGTCTGTTTTTCTGATCCTCTTAATATTCCCTTCCACCCTCCCGTCTTCCGTGAGTGCGCTTCCCTTCGTTTCTTTCAGTTTTCTTTTTCCTGGCTACCCTGGTTCCTTCCTCTCTCGCGGAGTTAGTTCTCCTTCCTCTCTCCTTCTTTTCTTTTCTCTCCGCTGATTTCCCGGTTCCAACTTTTGCCTGTATATCGGATTGCCCTGCCTCGCCCATTCCTGCTTGGATTTACCTGTTGCTCCTCCCGTGTATCGACCACTGCCTGCATTTCGGATTGCCTTGCCTACCATTTCTGGCTGGAGTACTTACGGCTTCACTCTTTCTATCGCTATCTGCCTTTCTTGTCAGCACCTCCACCCCCGCTGTATTGGATCCGTCCCTACTTCACTACAGTATCCTTTGGAGTCATAATACTCGAGTTTCCTTCAGCTGCGGAATCTCATCTCTTCCGGGGTTTTTTATGCCTTTGGCTTTTTCCCCAGTACTCGGCGGCTGCGGAGGGTTGCCACAGATCACCCTTTGGGTGTCACTGTGGCGTCCTACCTTGGTCGCCTTCATCTGCAAAAAAAAGGAGTAAAGACTCGAGCAAAAGACAACCCAACGCTGTCACAACGCCGGAGACTTCAAGGTGAGGTGGAAAGGGGGGAAGGGGAGTCGGGGGCATATTCGGAAGAAGAGGATAAGTTAGACCATACTGACAGCTGCTAATGCTCCTGTGTACTGCTGAAGCTTATGTGTTCTGCTAATGCTCCTGCGTACTGCTGATGCTTATGTGTTCTGCTCATGCTCCTGTGTTCTGCTGATACTCATGTGTTCTACTAATGCTCCTGTGTTCTAGTAATGCTCCTGAATGCTGCCGATGCACCTGCATTCTGCTAATGCTCCTGAGTAAAGCTGATGCACCTGTGTTCTGCTAAAGCCCCTGAGTAATGCTGATGCACCTGTGTTCTGCTAAAGCCCCTGAGTAATGCTGATGCAACTGTGTTCTGCCGATGCTCCTGTGTTCTGCTGATGCTCATGCGTTCTGCTAATGCTCCTGTGTTCTTCTAATTCTCCTGAATACTGCTGGTGCGCCTGTGTTCTGCTAAAGCCCCTGAGTACTGCTGATGTGCCTGTATTCTGCAAATGCTCCCGAGTACTGCTGATAATCCTGTGTTCTGCTTCTGGTCATGTGTTCTGCTAATGCTCTTGTGTTCTTCTAATGCTCCTGAGTAAAGTAGATGCTCCTGTGTTCTGCTGAAGCTCCTGTAGTCTGCTGATGCTCAGTGTTCTGCTGATGCTCTTGTGTTCGGGTAATGCTCCTGAGTACCAACTCTTGGTATGACTCTGACCTATTTACCCTTAAACGCAAGTGCAGGGTGGCTGAGAGGAAATGGCAGGCTTCTTGTGCATCCTCTGACAAACTGGCCTGCCGCCAGCTCCAAAGGCAATACCGGATTCTTGTCTCCACTAAGAAGAGAGCTGGCCAATACTGCTGCAGTCTCTACCTCTCCTGTCACCTCCCAGACACTCTGCACGGCCCTTGCCTCTCATTTCATCTAAAATACCCAGGACATTCTGTTCACCCTCTCGTCCTCCCCTCTTTCTCCCACTTCTTGCTCTGCTACCCCTGGCCCTCTGCAGCCACCTCTCGTCCCTCTTTCTCATCTTTTCCTCTGTTCTCCCCCGACAAGATTTCCAGACAAGTCCGATCTATCAAAGTCTTTTCAAAACAGGTTCTTCCCAGTTCGTCCAAAACTATCAAGGACCACATTGACATCCTTGCTCCTGCGCTGGCCGATTTCTACAACCACTCCTTCACCTCTGGAGCCTTCCCCTCCCTTTTGAAGCACCCTCTTGTGCACCCTCTTTTCAAGAAACCCACAGCCGACCCCTCTTGCCCAGCTAACAATTGCCCAATCTGTATCACTCCTTCCCTGGGCAAACTCCTGGAAATGCTGGCCATCTCCCAGCTTAATCTTCACATCGATTCTGTTGGTTGTCTCCGTGACCACCAGTCTGGCTTCAGAGTGGCCAGAACCATGGAAACTGCTCTCCTGAATATCTGTGAAGACCCGCTCTCCAACCTTGATTCTAATATCCCATCTGTCCTCATCCTACTCGATCCTTCTTCTGACTTTGACATGGTCAACCATGTCATCCTGCTCAATCCCCTCCGTGATAACCTGGGTATCACCGATCAGGCCCTGACCTGGCTGACTTCCTTCCTCGCCAACCGACCCTCCCAGGTCCAACTTGGGTCCTTCCATTCCTCTATTTTACTATTTACTTGTGGTGTTCCCTGGGGGTCTAACCTCTCTCCCTGGCTTTTCAACCAATACCTGGCACCGCTCTCCCTCTGCATTGCTGCTCTGTACTCAAACTTTCAGTGCTATGCAGATGGCAACCAACTTGTTTTCAGGCTCCCCTCTGCCACCTCTTCTCACTCTCTCATTGTTGACTGTCTGTCTGCTATCCAGGAGTGGTGTGCCACCAACAACCTCTGCCTTAATATAATTAAGACAGAGATCCTCCTCATTGGCACACCTGCACCTTCCTTTCCTGTCACTCTCTGGACGGCCTCCCTTGGCCCTCTCCCTGCTCCCACTTGCGGGCCTAAGAACCTTGGGGACATCTTAGACTCCACGCTCTCTTGTTCTCCACACATCTCTGGCATCTCAAAAAACTCTAACTACCAATTGCACCTTCTCAGAGTTATTCTTCCTTCCCTCTCCTTCCCCCAGAAGTTCACCATCTCCAGAGCTCTGGTTCTCTCTAGGCTGGACTATTGCAACAGCCTCCTTCTAAATCTGACTGCAACCACTTTCCGCCTTCTGCAGTTCATCCAGAACAGGATGGCGAGACTTGTCCTTGGCCTCAAACCCAGGGATTGTATCTCTCAAGTCCTGAAATCTCTTCATTGGCTCCCAGTGGCTGCAAGGATTAAATTCAATACCCTTTGCATTGTCCACAAGGCTTTCTGCGATCTGGGTTCACAATACCTTCAACTCTCCCTCCGTAAATACCTTCCTGCTCGAGCTCTCCGCTCCTCCACCTCCAACTCCTGCAGGGTCAGTCGCTTCTCCAAGCAATGAGTTTGGGGTAGACACTTTTCCTCGGCTGGGGCCTCCCTCTGGAACAGCCTCCCTGCCTCTGTGAAACTTGAGGAGAACCATTTTCGATTCTGAAAGTACCTCAAGACCTTTCTCTTTGCTTCTGCCTTCGCTCTCCCTCTCCTCTGCTGATCTCTGTCTGCTTTAGTACTAGGCACCGGGTTACCCTATGATTTCGGGCCCAGATCCGTGCCCACCCAGCCACACACCTGCACTGCCTCCTGGAAACCCTTGCAATTGGGTCTGTATCTGCTCCCCTACACTCCCCTTCCATCACTTATTAGACATTCACAGTCTAAACCTTAGTCTTGCACTTGCCACCTGCTGGCCGCACAACCTGTTGTTGTTCTATTAGATGTTCATCACTTTCCACTCCTTCCCTGCCCCTCACACTTTCTCCCTTCTCTCTCCCCTGCACTTGCACGTTCTTAATGTCACTGGGCCTAGTAAGATCATTGATTTGTCCTCCCTTGTTCCCCTCCCTTGCCTTGTCGTGCTCTGAAACACTTGTGTATGGGCGCAATACAAATAAAATATCATATCATATATCATATCATATCATGAGTACTGCAGATGCTCCTATGTTCTGGTAATGCTCCTGAATACTTCAGATGCACCTGTGTTCTGCTAATGCTCCTGAGTACTGCTGATGCTCCGGTGTTCTGTGGATGCTCCTGTGTTCTGCTGATGCTCTTGTGTTCT
Source organism: Ambystoma mexicanum (assembly GCF_040938575.1). Taxonomy (NCBI): domain Eukaryota; kingdom Metazoa; phylum Chordata; class Amphibia; order Caudata; family Ambystomatidae; genus Ambystoma; species Ambystoma mexicanum. The sequence goes on from NC_090931.1 coordinate 25,769,552, forward strand.
GCTAATGCTCCTGAGTACTGCTGATGCTCCTGTGTTCTGCTGATGCTCATGTGTTCTCCCGATGCTCTTGTATTCTGGTAATGCTCCTGAGTACTACTGATGTGCCTGTGTTCTGCTAATGCTCCTGAGTACTGCTGATGCTCCTGTGTTCTGTTGATACTCATGTGTTCTACTAAAGCTCTTGTGTTCTGTTAATGCTCTTGAGTACTGCTGATGCACATGTGTTCTGCTAATGCTCCTGAGTACTGCTGGTGCTCCGGTGTTATGTGGATGCTTCTGTGTTCTGCTGATGCTCTTGTGTTCTGCTAATGCTCCTGAGTACTGCTGATGCTCCTGTGTTCTGCTGATGCTCATGTGTACTGCTGATGCTCATGTGTTCTGCTGATACTCATGTGTTCTACTAAAGCTCTTATGTTCTGTTAATGCTCCTGAGCACTGCTGATGCGCCTGTGTTCTGCTAATGATCCTGAGTACTGCTGATGCACCTGTGCTCTGCTGATGCTCCTGAGTACTGCTGATGTGCCTGTGTTCTGCAAATGCTCCTGAGTACTGCTGATGTGCCTTTGTTCTGCTAATGATCCTCAGTACTGCTGATGCACCTGTGTTCTGCGAATGCTCCTGAGTACTGCTGATACTCACGTGTACTGCTAATGCTCTTGTGTTCTGCTAATGCGCCTGAGTACTGCTGATGCTCATGTGTTCTGTTAATGCTCTTGTGTTCTGCTAATGTTCCTGAGTATTGCCGGTGTGCCTGTGTTCTGCTAATGCTCCTGAGTACTGCCGATGCACCTGTGTTCTGCTAATGATCCTGACTACTGCTAATGCACCTGTGTTCTGCCAATGCTCCTGATTACTACTGATGCTCATGTGTTCTGCTAATGCTTTTGTGTTCTGATGATGCTCCTGAGTACTGCTGATGCTCATGTGTTTGGCTAATACTCTTGTGTTCTGCTAATGATCATGAGTAGTGCTAATGCTCCTGTGTTCTGCTTATGTTCCTGAGTACTGCTGATGCACCTGTGTTCTGCTAATGCTCCTGAGTACTGCTGATGCTCACGTGTACTGCTAATGCTCTTGTGTTCTGCTAATGCTCCTGAGTACTGCTGATGCTCCTGTGTTCTGCTGATGCTTATGTGTTCTGCTAATGCTCCTGCGTACTGCTGATGCTCATGTGTTCTGCTAATGCTCCTGAGTACTGCTGATGCTCCTGTGTTCTGCTGATGCTCATGTGTTCTGCTAATGCTCCTGAGTACTGCTGATGCTCCTGTGTTCTGCTGATGCTCATGTGTTCTGCTAATGCTTTTGTGTTCTGATGATGCTCCTGAGTACTGCTGATGCTCATGTGTTTGGCTAATACTCTTGTGTTCTGCTAATGATCCTGAGTAGTGCTAATGCACCTGTGTTCTGCGAATGCTCCTGAGTACTGCTGATACTCACGTATACTGCTAATGCTCTTGTGTTCTGCTAATGCGCCTGAGTACTGCTGATGCTCATGTGTTCTGTTAATGCTCTTGTGTTCTGCTAATGTTCCTGAGTATTGCCGGTGCGCCTGTGTTCTGCTAATGCTCCTGAGTACTGCCGATGCACCTGTGTTCTGCTAATGCTCCTGATTACTACTGATGCTCATGTGTTCTGTTAATGCTTTTGTGTTCTGATGATGCTCCTGAGTACTGCTGATGCTCATGTGTTTGGCTAATACTCTTGTGTTCTGCTAATGATCATGGGTAGTGCTAATTCTCCTGTGTTCTGCTGATGTTCCTGAGTACTTCTGATGCACCTGTGTTCTGCTAATGCTCCTGAGTACTGCTGATGCTCACGTGTACTGCTAATGCTCTTGTGTTCTGCTAATGCTCCAGAGTACTGCTGATGCTCCAGTGTTCTGCTGATGCTTATGTGTTCTGCTGATGCTCCTGTGTTCTGCTGATGCTTATGTGTTCTGCCAATGCTCCTGATTACTACTGATGCTCATGTGTTCTGCTAATGCTTTTGTGTTCTGATGATGCTCCTGAGTACTGCTGATGCTCATGTGTTTGGCTAATACTCCTGTGTTCTGCTAATGATCCTGAGTAGTGCTAATGCTCCTGTGTTCTGCTGATGTTCCTGAGTACTGCTGATGCACCTGTGTTCTGCTAATGCTCCTGAGTACTGCTGATGCTCACGTGTACTGCTGATGCGCTTGTGTTCTGCTAATGCTCCTGAGTACTGCTGATGCTCCTGTGTTCTGCTGATGCTTATGTGTTCTGCTAATGCTCCTGCGTACTGCTGATGCTTATGTGTCCTGCTAATGCTCCTGAGTACTGCTGATGCTCCTGTGTTCTGCTGATGCTCATGTGTTCTGCTAATGCTTTTGTGTTCTGATGATGCTCCTGAGTACTGCTGATGCTCATGTGTTTGGCTAATACTCTTGTGTTCTGCTAATGATCCTGAGTAGTGCTAATGCTCCTGTGTTCTGCCAATGCTCCTGATTACTACTGATGCTCATGTGTTCTGCTAATGCTTTTGTGTTCTGATGATGCTCCTGAATACTGCTGATGCTCATGTGTTCTGCTAATACTCTTGTGTTCTGCTAATGATCCTGAGTAGTGCTTATGCTCCTGTGTTCTGCTAATGCTCCTGAGTACTGCAGATGCTCCTGTGTTCTGCTGATGCTTATGTGTTCTGCTAATGCTCCTGAGTAGTGCTAATGCTCCTGTGTTCTGCTGATGTTCCTGTGTACTGCTGATGCTCCTGTGTTCTACTGATGCTCATGTGTTCTGCTAATGCTTTTGTGTTCTGATGATGCTCCTGAGTACTGCTGATGCTCATGTGTTTGGCTAATACTCTTGTGTTCTGCTAATGATCCTGAGTAGTGCTGATGCTCCAGTGTTGGAAGTTTTCAAAATGTTTAATGGTCTTTTATAGTTCGTATTTCTCTGCTGAGGAAGTGCCAAAGTCTGTTCTGTTAATGCTCCTGTGTTCTGCTAATGCTCCTGAGTACTGGTGATGCTCCTGTATTCTGGTAATGCTCCTGAGTACTACTGAAGCTCTTGTGTTCTGCTGATGCTCCTGAGTACTGCTGATGCCCCTGTGTTCTGCTAATGATCCCGAGTACTGCTGATGCACGTGTGTTCTGCTGATGCTCCTGAGTACTGCTGATGCGTTTGTGTTCTGCTAATGCTCCTGAGTACTGATGATGCTCCTGTATTCTGCTGATGCTCATGTGTTCTGCTGATGCTCTTGTATTCTGGTAATGCTCCTGAGTACTACTGAAGCTCTTGTGTTCTGCTAATGTTCCTGAGTACTGCTGATGCGTCTGTGTTCTGCTAATGCCCTGAGTAAGTCTGATTCTCTTGTGTTCTGCTCGTGCTCCCGTGTTCTGTTTTCCGAACGTGAGAAGAACGCGTAGGGCACAGCAGCATATGGATTTGTGGAAGTCAAGCTGTGGCCGTGGAGGGCGCTCCCAGGGACTCCCGGCGGAGAGTATAAACACCACCAGCATCTTTAGGAGTACCACTAAGGTCGGGCAACGGAACGTCTTCTTTCATAGACTGTTCACTCTAAGAAGCCGAGAATTCCTGGCTCACAATATTCTGTGAGTTATTTCTTTAAAAGTTTTTTGTAATACAAGAACACAGACAAGTCTTAGCTGGCTCGCTGCTGGAAGCACATATGCCAGTGCCACACAGGTGCAGGTACCTGGACCGGCCACCGGGACTCGGGAACTGCTGCTGGCGAGACAGGCAAAGGCTCAAGGCGTCTCCGATGGAGGGACAGCTGAATTGTCGGGAATCGCCCCATGCCCTGGATCCCTGAAAGCATAAACAAAAACAACAATCAAACTGCAGCGCTGTGAAAACCGAGAAAGCACGCAGAGGCGCTAGCATTCTGGCATGGGCGGAGGGCACGCTACAGATGACACATCTAGACATACTTAGTCATAGCCTCGTGTTGCCCTTCCAAGCACCCGGCCCAGTGTTCATGCAGGCCTTTGGAAAGATCGCATCCCAGCAGGGGGTATCACATGTCCAGTAAAGCCGGGGCACTGGTGGCAGTGTCATTGGTCCATCAATAGTTGCCAATATAGCACTAAAGTCACATGATCAAGTCCTAGTGGAAGATGGGGAGTCAAGTTTCATATTGAAATGTTTGCCAACATCTAGAAGAAGTGAAGTGAAAGTCAGCCATCATCTCAGAGTGGGGGAGTGTGAGGCACATACCATTCGTAAAAGCAGTTCGGGACCAAGCATAGACTCATGGCAGGCCCACCTGAGGAAATGGTCGGCAGCGGAAACGGCAGTGTGGACAAGGCCGTTGCAGAGGCGGGAAGGAGAGAGTGGACATAAGATACTTGCATGGAACTCCATGATACAAGACTTATTCGGACAAAGAGAAGAGAGTAGCATAGACAGCCCCGGAGGAGCGGGAGAACATTAATAGCGGAACTGACAGACGAGCAGAGCACCCCCGCCACGTAGAGGGACTGGGATACAAACCTAAGGCTTGGGGTGATGGGAGGCCACTGATCTGGGTAGCACGGCCGAAGAAGCGCACCACGACGGATGATAATGTGGGGCAGAATCCACGAAGGAGTGCCAGAGGGATTGTTATGCTTGTTGTTGTTGGTTAATGTTGTAAAACAATAAAAAGTTTAAAAAAACGAAAAAGTAAAATAATAAAAGCTTACCTGGAGAAGACAGCCAGGCTAAAGGAAGTTAGTCTAATTCATTAATCTTGTACAGAGTGCTTAAGGCCAGTCTCTAAGCACAGAACTGGGGTTCATGTCTGTGCAGCTCTTTGTTGCTTTGTTTCAGCACAAGCACGTTGCCTCTGAGCGACCCTCCCAGTCTAGAGCAACAATATACACTGGGAAGGGGCGGGGAAGCTGAAATGGATCCCGGCCCTTCCTCGGAGTATGTGTGATACCAAAGGCAAATAAAGGGTAGGTGGCAGGCTTCAAGCCCACAGCGGGTAAAGGGGCACAAAGCAATGGCCTGCTCGACCTCAAACATGACTCTGAGCATGGCTGTCAGTCATACGGAATGCCACAATCAGAATTCAGAGTGAGTGGCCAGGGAAGAACATCACGGGTGGTGGTGAGTGCATGCGGTGTACCTAGGTGTCAGAAAGACCTTTGACCTCATTGAGTGGAAACTCAGTTCCTGCCACAAGTCCTGTTGCTGCTGTCCGCAGGTAAAGTGAAGAGTTCCTGTGCCCTGCCTCCACATTTGCCAACCAGGCAGCATGACCAACCCTTGTCCCATCGCACACAGGTGGCAGAACAGGAGGCTTGGAGACTTGCAGGCGAGGTGGGAGTGGATGCACTGGACGCTAGAAAGACTCCTCAAAGCAGAGCAGCGAATGGAGGGCGTCTGCACAGTGCCATGTCTTACACCACCGGCTCTGATCAGTGCAGGTCATGCATCCATCCTGAACTGATGGGGCTGCCCGGCACAGATTGCCTGCATTGCCAATGAGACTGAGCAAAGCAAGGACTGCAACACATACAAGAGAAAGCTTTCAGGAAGTTTAAGGTGTGAGCAAGAGCCTGGCAGGTGGTATTAGTGCAGAAAATGGGAAACACCCTGAATTTGGGGCATCGGAATTATAGCAGAAGGGGCCTAACTGGCAGTTGCCAAACACCACAAAACGATTGCCTCAAATGTACAAAGAGTGTGTACAAGCTTGTAAGGGGTTACTCTTTCGTGTTATAGAGGTGCTACCGGCAACTGAGTAGAGAGAGGCTTGAGCAGAGGCAAGACCGATTTTCTTAAGGGATTCAGTAAGACGGGTCAGCGGGCCAACAGAAGACGAAGAATAAGAGACTTAAGGTGGGGTAATTGGAGTTTCTAGAGGGAGAAGAAAATAAGGGGGGCTCCTCAAGGGTATCAACTGGGCCTAGGAGTAGGAAAGACACATTGTATGGGATGTAGAGTCTGGCAGGTAAATGAGAGGTAAGAAGTCCTTGTGACAAATTAGAGAAGATTTATGCATGAAGAATCCTGCAGCACCGGGGTTAGCAATCTGCGGCTCTCCCACACCTTCCAAAATAGTCAAAAACCTGGGAATCCTAATGATAACAAGCTAATCCTGAAACCACAAGTTAACACGATAATTAAGATCTGTGTCTTCCTTCTACACACAATCAAAAAGACCCTACCATTCCTCTCCACGTACACAGAACGCAGCGGCCAGACTCCTCCTCAAACTCCCATGAATGGACCACAGGATGATACATGGGCTCCCGGTCAGAATGCATCACCTTCAAAGCAATGTGCATAGCGCACAGAGCAATCCATGGCCTAAGAGCAGAAATCATACACAAGAAAATCACCAGCTACCAACCGACCAGAACACTCAGATCCTGTGACGACATCCGCCTCGAGCCGAAACCATACACAAGGAAAAAACCTGGCCAATACACTTTCTCTTGCTTGGCCATAAAACTTTGGCACTTCCTCAGCAGAGAAATACGAACTATGAAAGACCATTAAACATTTTGAAAACTTCCAAAAGCCTGGCTCGTCAATTCCGAACGGGATGAAAACAAATAAACAACAGACAAGCACCATGAAAAGGAGCACAAACTGAGAAAGATTGGGGAGTAGGCCGGAAAGGAGAGGAGTAAAGGAAAGAGAGGAGCCTGAATAGGAGGAAGACCTAGACGTACTATTCCAGATAGAAGGTCAAGCGAGAAACAGGCGAGAGAGAGAGAGAGAGGGAGGGGTCGACTAAAGTGGATCTCTGCAAGAGGACACTAGAGGAAAGGGGAGAGAGAGATGCCCCGAACTTGGAATGATGGAACACAGGGCACAAGGAACACCTAGCCCCCTGGAGGAACCTGTGGGGGTAACTGCTAAACCTCATATTATGTGACAGAGAAGCGATATGGGCAGCACGTAATCTTGACACTGTGGGTAGTAAAGGTACCACCACTGAATAGCCCTATGGAGAACCCACACCTCTGCACTGAACATAGGAGCAGGCATCGTAAGACACCGGAAGCAGCACTGAGGAGGGCTATGGGTCACAGTCAATGTAGAAAAAGAAGAGGCAGGATTGGACACTTGCACTAACCAACAGCACTAAAAAACGTATCCTTCTGTCTACACCTCTCAAACCCTGAACTGAATACAACCAGATCTCTACAGCAGAACAAACCACAAGCCCTTCACTATACCACAACAATGAAACAAACTACACATTGGGCCTCATTCCGAGTAGGGCGGTAAGGGATACTGGGCACCGGTAAGGAGACCAGTGCCAGTAATCCCTTACCGGCCTACTGCAAAGTCCCTTAGCGGGTCCCTCCAGTAACGCCTGGTCTGGCCAGGCATTATGGACGGGACCCGCAAAGGGACCTGGGCACAAATAACGGGCTTGACATGCGCGAGCCCGTTATTTGCGCCCTCCCCATTCCCATTGAGCCCTATTGAGGCTCAAATGGGAATGGGGAATGGTATTTTGAATGAGGACCTACTGGTCCTGCAAAGGTTAGACTACAACGGTAAGTCCCCATTGAACTAGATCAGTGCCGGAGCCGTTATTGGTTGCAGTCAGCGCCATGACTACCACCAATCTAGGAATGAGGCCCATAGTCTCACCCAACAGCACATGGCGGCTACCAACTGAAAAACACACCTACACTCAACGAACAGTCAACTGAACTGAAGCTGCAACAGCACATCACAGCTCTCTTGCTCTTTTCTCCTGCTCATTCCTACTAACCAACCTGTCCCCTCCACTTTGCCTTACAGATTCGCCAGAGCGCCAAGAAGCCACGGCAGTGCGTGGTATCAGAACCTGTAACATAACATAAGCATTGTTCTGGACTACAACTCCCATGATCCCCAACTACTGACAATGCTAGCTAGGGCCGATGGGATTTGCAGTCAGCATACCCCTGGTGTATGGAGAGTGAAGTAGAAGAATGCTATGCAGCAGCAAAGCTTGCTGCAAGCGGAGAGTGCGCTATCTTACAGGACTGCCGAATGGAGAACAGAGAGTAAAAATAAGCTGCAGGAGGCTGGTCAGGTGGAGAAGTGATGGCATGACGTATAGGGCGGCTAGGTGTGGGGGCAGGCCACACACATCTAGGTAAAGAGAAGCAGATGAGTCATAGATTACCCTCTCTGCCTCTGCCCCTGCCCCCTGGCCCCCGGGGCATCCCCAGGAGGAGCGGAAGAGTTCCAGTGCCAGCACCTGGATGGCGCTGTTGAGCATCTCTGGGAAGTCCGGGCTCGCGGGTCCTCCACTGTGTCCTAATGAAAGGATAATAAAGGGCATGAGAGACACATCACAAGGGAAGCAACGAGCTCCTGACAGCCCCCTAGAGCAAAATGCATGCCAGAGAGTGTGGAGTCAGAAAGATCCCATTGACTACTGTGGGAATAGATCTTCTCTCTCTGTATACTCAGCATTTCATCATTCCTTCCCATTCTGCACACATCTGGTCACATTTCATTGGTGAGCACAACAACATCTTGCCCTTTGCCATGCGCCACATTTACCAACACCCCTTCTAGGAAGACTGAAGCTTCAGCATTCGTACATTGAACTCTCATTTTCTGTTCTCACAAAAACACTATGCAAAACATCATAGTTGCTGAAAATTAGAAATGTGCATGTTATTGAAACTCAGTGGGCCTGCTTCACAGAGTTTTTCAATGGGATTGTGCCATTATAAAACACGTCTTTGAACCAGGCCTATTGCATTTTTAATGGGAAGACAGTATTTCTCCTAGTTAGCTGAGTACTGCTAGATGTGTTGGAGTGGACATAAATAACCAAGTAGATTCTGATTCTGTAGAGCAAGAAACAGGATAAGACTAGGTCCCTGATGACTAATAGCACATGGAAATAGCCATTGATATGCTCTCAGCCAATCAGAATGCTTGAAACACAGTCAATAACTACTGACATACACTGCATGACATAGCAAAACAAAGAGGTGATGGCTGGAAGGTTTAGAATGAATCTTAACCACTGGCAATGCTCTGGGCAACCCTCCAGACCATCGTTCTTCGCCTGCCAAGCCATTACAGAAGGGGAAAGACCATATGCAAATCAGGCTTGGTCCCACCCGAAAAGGCGCAGTCCAGCACAAACTGCTAGGTCACATCCCTTCTGCACGAGACCGCAAGCATCCCCAGACATGTTTCAGCTTTGTTGGGCCTCATTAGTGAGGAGTAGCTTGGGACCCACATCTGGGCATACCCGTCCTACTCGGGGTGACAAAGCAAAAACAAAGCGGTGATGGCTGAAAGGTTTCAAATGAATCTTAACCACTGGCATTGCTCTGGGCAACCTCCAGACCACCGTTCTTCGCCTGCCAAGCAATTACATACACTGCGTGCCAAACATTCTGAATTCAGAAACAGAGTGAAACAGAAAACATTTTTCCACATTCAAGAGAAAAAATGCCACTTGACAACAAGATTTCTTTCCACAACATGCAATCTCTCAGGGTCCGGTTTCACTGCACTGTTAACATGCACTCTCTCGGGGTCCAGTTCTCTCAGGGTCCAGTTGCACTGCACTGTTAACATGCACTCTCTCGGGGCCCAGTTCTCTCAGGGTCCAGTTGCACTGCACTTTCAACATGAAAGGCGCTGCCCAATGGGACACACCTGAGTGAAAGCAAACACGAGGCAAACAATGCTGTACCTTTCTGGATGCCGTTTTGTTTACATCATACCTAATGTATGCTCATGTTGAAACCTTTACAGGTGAAGCTATATTACAATTAACATGCTTATCTTATAAACAAAAGTGTATTGTTTAATTACTGGGAAATAAAACCACATTATTGAGAAACACATTTACTTTACTCCCTATTAAGCTAACGTGTTTCGCTTCACCAGCACAACTACAAAATCTGTGTTGTTATCAGTATTTGCTAATCACTTGGAACCCCATGGTACGGGGACATTATCTTGATATAATGCCCTCTATGTGGCAGCAGGGCTGTGGAAGAGGCACAGGGGAGGCCTGTGGAAGGGAAGATGAGAGCTCTCGCTGGCAAGTGAGAGGGCAACAGGGCATGGCGTGCAGACCAGCGTGTGAAGGCGCGTCTGGAAGGCCAGCGCCTGGATGAGACTAGGTAGCTATTCACACATGTGTAGGGTCACTCAGCACCCCAAGAGCTGCGGCAGAACTCTAGCAAAGCAAGAGTCACAGGATTGCTGGAGTACGTGGGCAGGGAAAGGGGCTAGTTGCCAATTAAAGAGGCGTGCCATGGCTCTTCTGGCTGGAACCGGATAGCCGGAATGATGGAGCCCGTCAGCTGGTGTTCAAGAGGAGAGATCATAACTTGGCTCTCTGAATAAAGACACAGCAAAAAGCAGCAGGAAGGACAGTGCAACGAGAGGGAGGCTTGGAAGACCAATCAGAGAAGGCATCTAAAAGAGAGGCGACCAGGATCCGGAAGTGCACTGATGCGCAGCCGCGCATGCTCAGTGAGTGTTCAGTAGAAGTTTCTAATATTGAGCGCCGAGAAGCAGAGAGGGAGTGGACCTGCTGTGATGGCGGTGGGCACCAGCCCCAAGGAAAATGGCAACCAAGATGTATTTTTTGTTCACTTGAGGCGAAGAAGAGACGCTGCTAGCCGCAGCGGCCAGTGGCCAGTGCCGGCACTTGAATGCATTACTTCACATCTCTGCATAATTCACGCCTTGAGATGGAACCCTTGGGGGTCGGGGGTCCCATCCGTATGGGGTCCCCAGTTAGGGACAACCCTGCTCAGTAACATAAGAGTGGGGGCAACCACCAGTGCCTCGCATAGCTCTAAACACGCACTCTCTTCTTCAGGCTAACGCATTGCCCCATAGCGCCTTGACCGACGGGATAATGAGTGCTCAGAAGAATGGCCATGCTCACTCACTCACTCACTCACTGTCTCAGTGATAGCCGCGGCTCCTTTGATGCCCATGCACACATGGGCAGTGTCCATGGGCACTGACATCCTGGAGACTGAATGCGAGATGAAGGATTGTATTGCTCAGGTGCACATGTGAAAGCCTCGTAGGTGTTGATCAGAAACTTCCTCTCTTCACCTGAACAATACATTCTCATATTGACCAACCAGAAGGATCTTAAACCCTGCGTCATTGGATGCAAGGTCGTCAAACGTCTTGGCCAGGGTGGCCCCGGCCTTGGACCGGGCAAAGCTTTGCGGTATTGCATGTAAGCTTGGCCTTCTGCTCCCACTTGCTAATTGAGGAACTATGGTCCCATGTTTCCACCAAATTTCACGATCAGCTCAGTCCAATATCCTGGGAGCGCCCTCACAGCGCGCCCATCTCTGCGAATCTGCTCTTACTCAGAGGTATGCGCTGTGAGGACACAGTGGAGTCACTTTCCTGTGCCCTGTTTCATGTCATTTCAACCCAGCTAGAGTGGCCCTTAGCATGACGTTTGGCCCACACAGCGTCACTTCCACGCCTAATTCCTCGTCGCGTGTGAGTAGTTGACAGTGCGCGTCTTAACGAGAGAATGAAGAGCGGGAAATGGTGGCGGCAGCTTTGCGTTGTTCTTTACAGGGTAAGGGAACGCCACAGTTGCTCCTGGGCCCGAGGGGGTGTCTACGTTATCTATTGGATCCAGGCCCCCGCTCACCGTGAGACTCTGGAGATTTAGTGAGCAGGTCTGTCCTGTTACCTCTGAGAGACCATTATCAGATCATGCTTCCTGCCTCCATACTGCGCCCCACCTTTCTACCCGGATATTGCAAGTCGCTGCCGTGAGCCACCCTCACGTCCACCCCTTCTCCTGCTTGGACCCTTCTTTACCAATCACTTCTCTGTTATGTTTTAGACTTGCACGACTTCAGCACGTGACTGTCTATTTATCATCATCATTTAAAATGTTCCAGTAACGTGTCAAGTTAAAAACAAAAGCACGTGAAATACTGACCTTTATAACCAGGCAAACCAGAACACTGTGCGTTCAGGAATGCAGAGGTATCGGAACATGTCGTGTGTGGGTGCCGTGAAGAGGAGTTTACTCCAGGATTACACCTGTTGAACTCTGCCAAACGCCCTAAGCCAAGGTTGTGCAAGGCTCAGCGGAAGTGGACTCCTGACCTTAAGGGGTGGGGCCTCTAGCAGGAGCACAGAATGCAACCAATGACCCCCTGAATACCTGCCGGGAACCTTCCCCCTGTCACTTTGGTCTAGTAGAGGACACCATGGACTCCGATGTCAACCACAGGTGTGATTGTAGAATGCAAACCAATGACCCGCTGAATACCTGCAGGGAACCTCCCCCCTGTCACTTTGGTCTAGTAGAGGACACCATGGACTCCGATATCAACCAGAGGTGTGATTGCAGAATGCAACCATTGACCCCCTGAATACCTGCCGGGAACCTCCCCCCGTCACTTTGGTCTAGTAGAGGACACCATGGATCCGATGTCAACCACAGGCCTGACTGCAGAATTCAACCAATGACCCCCTGAATACCTGCAGGGAATCTACCCCCGTCACTTTTGTCTAGTAGAGGGAACCATGGACTCCGATGTCAACCACAGGCATGATTGTAGAATGCAAACCAATGACCCACTGAATACCAGCAGGGAACCTCCCCCCTGTCACTTTGGTCTAGTAGAGGACACGATGGACTCCGATGTCAATCACAGGCCTGATTGCAGAATGAAACCAATGACCCCCTGAATACCTGCAGGGAACCTCCCCCCTGTCACTTTGGTCTAGTAGAGGACACCATGGACTCCGATGTCAACCACAGGCCTGATTGCAGAATGCAAACCAATGACCCCCTGAATACCTGCAGGGAACCTCCCCCCTGTCACTTTGGTCTGGTAGAGGACACGATGGACTCCGATGTCAACCACAGGCCTGATTGCAGAATGCAACCAATGACCCCCTGAATACCTGCAGGGAACCTCCCCCCTGTCACTTTGGTCTAGTAGAGGACACCATGGACTCCGATGTCAACCACAGGCCTGATTGCAGAATGCAAACCAATGACCCCCTGAATACCTGCAGGGAACCTCCCCCTGTCACTTTGGTCTAGTAGAGGACACCATGGACTCCGATGTCAACCACAGGCCTGATTGCAGAATGCAAACCAATGACCCTCTGAATACCTGCAGTGCACCTCCCCCCTGCCACTTTGGTCTAGTAGAGGACACCATGGACTCCGATGTCAACCACAGGCCTGATTGCAGAATGCAAACCAATGACCCCCTGAATACCTGCAGGGATCCTCCCCCCTGTCACTTTGGTCTAGTAGAGGACACCATGGACTCCGATGTCAACCACAGGCCTGATTGCAGAATGCAACCAAAGACCCCCTGAATACCTGCAGGGAACCTTCCCCCTGTCACTTTGGTCTAGTAGAGGACACCATGGACTCCGATGTCAACCACAGGCCTGATTGCAGAATGCAAACCAATGACCCCCTGAATACCTGCAGTGAACCTCCCCCCTGTCACTTTGGTCTAGTAGAGGACACCATGGACTCCGATGTCAACCACAGGCCTGATTGCAGAATGCAAACCAATGACCCCCTGAATACCTGCAGGGATCCTCCCCCCTGTCACTTTGGTCTAGTAGAGGACACCATGGACTCCGATGTCAATAAGAGGTGTGATTGGCTTAAATATACCAGAAGTGCACTCATGAATCTGTGCCTTAAGGAGCTGCACAAGAAGTGAGTCAGGAACAAAATAAAAAGTCGTAAGAGGATTGCAGACGAGTTTCCATCGCCCAGAATGTGCATTTGAGAACTCGAGGGATTAAGAAAACAGAGCGTGCAGTTTAATCTCATGCACAAAGCCAATCTCTTGACATGGCTGCATTAAACGAGGAGGCGAGCCATGGTTGTGTGTGCAAGAAGGAAGCGAGCCCATTCAGGGAAAAAGGACATGCTTCTGTCATGTGTGTGCGACTGAGGACACATTCCACCTTCTCCTGTTTCAGGGTGCATCCTCTGTTACAATGTTAAAAGGAAGGGGGGTTACTTTGGTCCATGTAGCCTTTCCCCCTCATCTCAGCGTTGCCGGATCTGCCTTCTGCATTCTGCATGTATTCCTATATTCAGAACACTTTAACAGCTGTTCGCTTTCTATTATACATGTTGTATCATGTTTAGCAGCTGGTCATGGTTCTATTTGCATGTTCTGGAGTTTAGTGCATGACATGACGGATTTGGCAGATGCCATGTTATTGTGTGTTATCCTTTTATGAAAATGAAATATTTTCGAAAGGAAAATGTAATTCATTCTCCCCTTTCATGAAGGTGCTTTTTGGGGAGAGATGTGTGGTCCACACTTTCGTGAAGGTGCTTTTGGGGCGAGATGTGTGGTCCACACTTTCGTGAAGGTGCTTTTGGGGCGAGATGCGTGGTCCACACTTTCATGAAGGTGCTTTTTGGGGAGAGATGTGTGGTCCGCACTTTCATGAAGGTGCTTTTTGGGGCCAGATGTGTGGCCCACACTTTCATGAAGGTGCTTTTTGGGCAAGATGTGTGGTCCACCCTTTCATTAAGATGCTTTTTGGGGTGAGATATGTGTTCCACACTTTCAAGAAGGTGCTTTTGGGGCGAGATGCGTGGTCCACACTTTCATGAAGGTTCTTTTTTGGGGAGAGAAGTGTGGTCCGCACTTTCATAAAAGTACTTTTTGGGGCCAGATGTATGGTCAGGACTTTCATGAAGTTGCTTTTTGGGGCGAGATGTGTGGTACACCCTTTCATGAAGATGCTTTTTGGGGTGTTATGTGTGTCCCACACGTTCATGAAGGTGCTTTTTGGGGCCAGATGTGTGGTCCACACTTTCAAGAAGGTGTTTATTGGGGCGAGATGTGTGGTTCATACTTTCATGAAGGTGCTTTTGGGGCGAGATGCGTGGTCCACAGTTTCATGAAGGTGCTTTTTGGGGCGAGAAGTGTGGTTCACACTTCCATGAAGGTGCTTTTGGGGCGAGATGCGGGGTCCACAGTTTTATGAAGGTGCTTTTGGGGCGAGTTGCGTGGTTCACACTTTCATGAATGTGCTTTTTGGGGCGAGATGTGTGGTTCACACTTTCATGAAGGTGCTTTTTGGGGCCAGATGTGTGGTCCACCCTTCTTGTAGCATCACATCGCTCTGCCAAGATATTTTCCACCAGAATCAACATTGTGGAAAATGTCCCCAGTGAATATGTAGAGGACCGCTCTTTACCCCTCATCTATTTTAAGACCTTGGCCCTGTCCCCTCTGACCTCTGTACATTCTAGGTGGTTCTTCACTGCCTCTCATGCAGCATTAGAGGGTCCTCAGACTCCGCCAACCCTCCCACCCCCACAGAACGTTATCCAATACAGGGGCTCTCCTCTGCAAGGAACCATGGGAAGGTGAGGAGAGGGCTTCAGCAAAGTAGAGGAAACACTGAAGAAAGGGAGAACATTTCACAGAGTGAGGAAACAGTCCTGCGAGGAGCAAAGTGCAGCCAGAAGAAAGTGATGGAAGAGCCCTCGCCAGAGAAGTGGAGCCAGTGGTGAGAGAATGTCAAGCACCCCACACCCCCGCCCCTCCAGGTCTCAGCCTTTCCTACCTGCTTGGATGCTGGCCAAGGAATGCACAATGATCACCACCAGCGTCCCAGGGTCCTCTAGATGTTCCCGCTGGATATACAGGAACCTCTTATTGGCGTCAAATAGGGATTCCAAGGATCTCAAATCCGTACATTGACCAGGGACCCAGTCTGGCAACAGGAGCACTGGGGAGAGCTGGCAGCGGGATTTGCAGAGGAGACGTAACATTTTGCAGCCAAATCTGTAGGCAACAAACTCATGGGGGGCAAGCGCGTCGAGATCCATCGGTTTTATGGAGTCTGTCTTTAAGATGGCAACATGGACAATGCTCCACCTTGGCTCGGACACCTGGGAACGTTCCGCGGGCTCACGATTCGAAGCACTTCCCAGCGGCTCTGCTCGTCCGCTCAGATCTTCCTCTGAAATAGAAATATGTGATAGTGAATTCCATTGAAGGAGACATCAAACAACATTACCAAGATGGAGGATAGACATGGGGGACGAATTGCACGACTCATGTCCAAAGAGACGTGATTCTATAGAAGTGTTCACAAAGGTACTTGGAAAACCAGTGGAGTATACCCGACAAAGGACTCAAAAATACCCACGTGACTTCCTCAAAGGTTAGCAATCTACTGAGTGGACAGGAATGAGACCCTGCGTGGATACAGATAATGTTCTGTGCCATAACCAGGGTACCAAGGTTGCCAAAGTAGAAGTTCTGTAGAACTGAGCCGAGCCGGTGAAGCCATGACTCAGCGTGGCTAGAGCGCTGCTTCAAGGCTGCACCTCCATAGCAGCTGAAAACCTTCACTGCTCCTAGAGGCAGTGGGGCAGGCTCTCGCTTTTAGAATATGGCGCGTGCCTCTCTTTCTTGTGCACCTTTGAGGGTTTGTCTCGTGCCATGTGGTTGTGCCATTCCCTTAACTGTGGTTTTCATTACATTGGAAGAGTTTTGCCATTTCCATAACGTTCCATGAATGACCTTTTTTTTACAGTACTTGTAAGGTATTGATAATATAAAGTCTTGTGCTCCTGTTAGGCTGGTGGCAAACCTTTGCTTCAGCGTATCTTATGTTATGCTAAGGCATTTGTAGAGTGCAGCATTCACCAGCGAGGGCATCAAGGCACTAGGCAAAGAGAGTTCTAGGTCAGCGAAGAGAGATGAACAGCAGAGAAAGCAGGACATGTATTCAGAGAGGAAGAGTAGAGACTTCAGTTGGTGACGAAAGGTGAGATGGTGCTGTACCTGACTCAAAGAAAGGGGAAGAAGGTTGCATAACTGTGCAGCGCAGACCGAGAAGGAACGACCTCCGAAACGGGCACACCGGGTACAGAGAACGGGGATAAAGCAAGAAGACGCTGAACGGAAAGAACAAGAGGGGACATAACAAGTGAATTTTGCCTGAAGATAGACAGGTCCATTCTGGTAGAAAGCACGATGGACAATGCAGAGGGTTTTAAAATGTACCATGCTAAGGGCAGCGGCCGCCGAGGAACACTGAGGGGGGGGGGGGGGCACCATAGCCAAACATGCCGCAGAGTTCTGAAGTACCTGAAGTTGATGAAACAGATATTTGGGTGGAGCCAAATATAGAGAGTTACAGTAGTCAAGAGAGCCAGAGATAAGAGAAGAAACAACCGTAGGATGGAGAGATACAGAAAGAAAGGGGATAATCTTACAGAGAACACAAGAGTTTAAAGTGTACAGTCTGGCATAGTGCACTAACCCGTGGAAGAAGTGACAGGGAGGGGGAGAGCTTAACCCCCAGGTTTTTGACGACACAGGAGGGGGTGGGTAGAGGACCCAACTCCGCGGGCCAGAAGACCGCGGACAAGACAGAGGTGCAATCGACCTATATAGGGTAAATCTCATGGAACACTTGACTTCTGGAGCATCACCCTACCTTCCTCCTTTCCACACCTGGTGGGCTACATACCCACAAACCTACAATTACTGCCATCCGTATCCCAGCATTTCTCCTGCCTTGGCATTTGTGTCTATCCCTGAGTGTAAGGTAATGAGGTTGTGGGAGTAGGGCCCTTGCCAGGAATGCGCACACCTTGAAGTTATTAGGTGTACGTTAAGTATTAGTTAAGCTGCTGTCGTGTAGGTGGAAGGGTGATCTACCACTATCACCAAAAAGTATACCAAATTGTTGAGGATTACCAAAAAACAATAACGCCGTTGAATTGAAGCAATTAAAGAAAAGCCTTATGCTAAAGACATTACATGGAATGTCTTTAGCATAAGGCTTTTCTTTAATTGCTTCAATTCAACGGCGTTATTGTTTTTTGGTACATTGCCTTGGCATCACATGGCATCACATGGAATTTCTTTAGTACAAGACATTTTTCGCAATTGTTTAAATTCAACGGTGTCATTGCCTTTTGGTACATTGCTTTTCGGCCATTCTGGTTGACTATCGCTTTCTGGCATAATGCCTGTATTACAAATGTGTAAGTATAGATAAAAAACATCTCATGGAACTTCTTTAGTATAAAAGGTTTATTTTGCTTTGTTTTAGTTTTGATTCAACAAACACATGAATTTAACAATGTGTGTCTTTTCTCCTGTGAATGAACACTTTTTCTTTTGAATTAAAAATCAGTTAAAAATCAGTTGATCATATTTCGTGACTACTTCCCCATCAACTTTCTTTAACTTACCACAGCAAGTGGTTTCTAAATGGTTATTAAGCGCAGCCTGTGTAGATGGTAATCCTCAACAATTTGATATCCCTGAGTGTATCTTTCCAAAGCCGGCACTCCAGAACGGACACGGTATCCTCTTGATGCCGCATTTATCATTGCATTGACCAGCTTGGTCCCCCACGACACTCGGTCGCTGTTTACTCCCTGCTCGCTTCCTGTGTCCCC
Source organism: Ambystoma mexicanum (assembly GCF_040938575.1). Taxonomy (NCBI): domain Eukaryota; kingdom Metazoa; phylum Chordata; class Amphibia; order Caudata; family Ambystomatidae; genus Ambystoma; species Ambystoma mexicanum. The sequence goes on from NC_090931.1 coordinate 25,787,939, forward strand.
CGCTAGCATTTCACATGCAATCTGTTTATGTTTTTGTCTACCATCTGCTCTACCTGATTGCTCTTTCACAATCATTGTCTGCCCCACTAGACTATTTCCTCTTGCGACTGTATTTCCCAATCTGTGCCATTCATCCGTGCGGCACCTATTTGGGTGCCTTGGCCCACCTCGTGCTCTACAACTAGACAGCATCCCACTGTTTGCACTACCCAACCTGCACGCATCCTTAAAATGCACCCTATTGTTTTCAATGCCCAAACGGCGCTCCTCCTGGTAACTGTATTCCACTTATTGTCCTGCCCAAACTGTACTCTAACTCCGGTTTTACCTTTGCCCACTTTGCACGCATTGTACCACCTAAACTGTGGCCCTTCTTTAATTTGTACCATTGAATGCATTGCACATACTGTGTTGCCCAAACTGTGCCCGCATGGATTCACCTTGGACTGCACGGCACGTATTGTATTATTAAACTGTGCCATATTTTAGATTGTACCTAATTGTGCGACTCCTCAATACGGTATTTCTATTGAATGCAATTACCTTAATTGCACGCCCCTCCTATTACAAATGCATCACCTCTCGACTAGCAATCCAGCTCACCAGCACTTATACCAAATATCACTCGTCACCACCACTCTTCTCTTCCTCCTTGCGCAGACACTCCTCTTATCCGCATCCTGGCTCACCTACACCATGCCCCTACTCACTCATGCACTGCACCTCTGATTCCCAAGCAGCAATCCTCAACAACCCCCGTGCTAGCCTCGATCCACAGCCAAATCACAGCCAAACCTATAGATCACACCTCTCTATTCACCAGACTCTCTAGGCTTAGGGCTCGCTCAGAGCCCAGCATGCACCCCCACATCCCGCCCACCAATCACCTTAGAAACCTCAGACATAGCTCCTGCACCCCCAACACATCAGCCCACCTACAACAGAAACCCACCAACACACCAGCCTACTCATCTCCCCTCCCAGCCCAGCACCCCCTGCTCACCACTGCCAACCACAAGCTCTCCCCAGACACCAACTCGCCCACCCCTACCATCAGCAAATCCATACGCACCACCACCCTCAAATGTGCACTGGTCAACGCTTGCTCTCTCCCTGCACGCCCTCTACAAATCAATGACCTCATCAACTCTCTAGACCTTGATCTGCTGGCAGTCACAAAAACTTGGCTACATGAAGCCTCGTGCCCAGCCATCTCTCTCGCTCTGCCATCAGGATAGGCCATTCTGAGACAGGACCGCAAGACCTCCAAAGGTGGAGGCGTAGCTCTCATGGCCAAGGAATCCCTCTCCATTAGACTCTGCAACTAACACTGGGAAAATAACGCTGACCTTATTTATTATAAGCTCACGCTTTCCCCTATTTGCACTATAAATATCCTTATGACATATAGACCACCTGGCACATCCCCTGACTACCAAAAGCTCTGCCTAAAAATTCTTGTAAACAACCTAAAAAGCTCCACCAAAACCCTCCTACTCGGAGACCTCAATCTAGGCCTTCATGACCCTAAGGACAAATCAGCCACATTTTTTGCCAAACATCTCACTGACCTAGTATCGTCCCATAAAGTCTCAGAACCTACTCACTTCAAAGGTTGCTCCATTGATTGGATCGCCGACCATAATTGCACAGTTGCCATCACCAAGATTTCAGCCCTCCCATGGACAGACCACCATTGCATACAATTTACTATTCCCACTAAATCCACCACTAAAGTACTCTTGTACGCACCACCGGCCAATGTCAGAAGTTCCAAAAAACTTAACAAAGGCAACCTCCTCCCCTTTCTTGACATTCCCGAATTCAAACTACCCTTTACCAACAACCCATTGGTACTCACCAACTTATACTCCCGCACTCTTACCAATGCTATTGACACCATAACTCCCTTAGAGGACAGAAAGAAAGAAAATCCATGCCCACCAACTCCTGGTTCACTGAAGAGCTGGCAGTCCTACGTAACAAGGAATGCCTGGCCCTAGCTAAGTGGCTATCCTCGCCCGGCTCCTCCACCCTGACAGAATTTAAAATCAGCTCCTCCACATACACAAAAGCAATTTTCAAAGCTAAATCTGAATCATTTTATCTCAGAATATTTTGTGCTAACTCCAAAACCAAACAAATGTTCTCTATCTTAAAAGATTCCATCACCCCACCCACTAAATCAGACAAAATATCTAAAGATAAAGCCTGGTGCTCCAGCATTCAGCCAGCCCTCCTTAACAAATTAAGCTTCTTCAAGACAAAATCCAATCTAAACGCATAGCATACCTAACCAGGGAAACTTGCCTCCGCTCATCCCCCCCTCTCATCATCCTGATACCCCACTCTTCTTATTCAGAAACGTCACAAAAAAGGAAGTCACAGATCTCCTCCAACACAACCACCCCTCCACCTGTAAAGGAGACATCTGCCCACCTACTGTCATCAAAGAGTGCGGCGACACCCTAACCCTGATTATCAATGCATTCATCAACGCCTCCTTTTCCTCAGGAATTGTACCTCAAAGCCTAAAAGAAGCCTGGGTCCGCACTCCCATAAAGAAACCCTCCCTTGATCCCACATGCCCCAACAACTACCGCCCCATCACCACAGTCCCATTCCTGCTCAAAATTATTGACAAAGCCGTCCACATTCAAATCTAAGACTATCTGGAATCCAGCGCCATCCAGGGCAATAGGCATTCAGGCTTCTGTAAAGATCACGGCACTGGAACCACCCTACTAGATCTCAAAACCCAAATCACCAACATCATGGACAAGGGCAAACCAGCCCTTCTGCTTCTCCTAGATCTCTCAGCCGTGTTTGATCTTGTAGATCACAACATCTTGACTTCCCACCTCTCCAACGCAGCCATCTTCTCTAAAGAAGCAACCTCTTGGATAACTTCCTTCTTAGAAGGTAGAGCCATGAAGGTCTACTCTGACCAAGCCAAGGCATCCCAAGACACCATTCATTGCGGAGTGCCCCAAGGATCATGCACAGGGACAAAACCAAGATCATACTCCTTGGCCCCAAAGAAATCTTGCCCAAACACCAACATCCCTGTCTCCACCTCCGTAAAAACCCTTGGAGTCTACCTTCACTCGACCCTCTACATGATTTTGACAGGTCAGCGCCATTGCCTCAGCCTCGGCCCACACCACCATACTCATAAATGCCATTAAACCTTTCCTAACCCCCCCCAAAACTGCATTCCCATTGCCCGTGCCACTATCAGAGCTAAGCTGGACTACTGCAATGCCATCCTTGCAGGTACCTCAGCCAAAAACCTCCACCAACTCCAAATAGTGCAGAACAATGTGCTGCGTGCAGCTCTCAGCATTCCCAAAAGAGTACACATTGCTCAAGCCAGGCGAGCTGCTCACTGGCTACCCGTTAAGGAACATGTCAGCTTCAAAATCCTAACCAGCACGCACAAATGCATGAGTCACACAGCACCTTCCTATCTAACTGAAACATCAACAGAGTCACTTGTACCCATCCTAAAAGAAGTCACCATGCCAACCAACTGCACGTCCCATTCATTAAAAGAGCTAACGCCGAAGGTCTAGGCTTCCCCCACATAGCTAGCAAATTATGGAACGCACTCCCCAGCGAACCTAGAGCAGAACTATCCCTCCTCATCTTTTGCAAAACCCTCAAAACCACTCTGTTCAACTAACTCCTCATGCTCATCAAGCAAAATCTGTAACTATGCCCCTCTGCTTCCCAGGTAACCGCTAAGCTAAGCCTGTCATTAACCTCTACTCTATCCAATGTAACCACTATGAATATTATGTCCTTGTAACCACTATGCTAAGCTGTTGCCTTGTAACCACTAAGCTAAGCTGCTCCCTTGTAACCACTATGCACACCACTTTCCTTGTAACAAGCAAGTCGTTCTCTAACAGTGCCACAATGCCAAAGGGCTGCTATGCGCTCTATAAATGCAAATACATAAATATATAAATAAATAAATACAACTGGGGGCCGACCAGGAGTACCTCTGATTTTCCCCAATGAGACAAAGCCAATTACCAACCTTCTAGGAATGAGTTGCCGACAAGCAGGACTGACAACGGAGAGCGGTGTCAGACAAGGCCAGATCCAGCCGCATCAAGATCTGGGTATCGTCCACATAGGAATACCAGTGAAAGCAGAAAGACTGAATCAGCAGAATGAGTGGGCGGATATAGACATTAAAGAGTAAGGCGGAGAGTGCCGAGCCTTGCGGGACTCTGCAAAGGACGGGGAGAGCAGAAGACATAAAAGGGGAGAGAAGCAAAGATTGAGAGCGATCTGCAAGGAAGGAAACAAAATACTGCAAGACTATGCCAGAGGTACCTAGTTGAGAGAGCCTCTGGATAAGAATGGTGTGGTCAATGGGGTTGAACGCCGCAGAAAGGTCCAGGAGGAGGAAGGCACCAACCGCTCCCTGGTCAGCTATCTGGGCAAGGTCTTCCACCACCGACACTAAGACAGATTCGGTGCCCTGACCAGGCCTGAAGCCCCAAGTAAATGGGTCGAGGTAGCTGGAGTTTTCCAGAAAAGAGGAGACAGAGGCAGAATAAGGGATTCAAGTTGTTTCATAGGGTAGGACAGAAGAGAACTAGGATGGAAATTAGCCAGAAGAGCAGGGCCCAGGCTGGACTTCTTGAGAAGAGGGATGACCGGCACAATATTTAAGAGAAGCAGGAACAGCACCCGAGGATAAAGATTCCCCAGAAGAAGATACCAGTCCGGCAATCTGAGGAATCATTTCCTTAATGACTCTGAGAGGGATAGGGTCAGCCAGAGAGGCTGATTTAAATGCAGCGCAGCTGCAGTAATGTCGGCCTCAGATAATACGGGAAACGGAGACCAGGGAGCCGGGAGAATGGGAGCCCGATCAACACAGGGAGACAGAGAGGCTGATCACTGAGAAGCAAGGATCTTCTGACGGATAAGGGAAATGCTTTCCTGGAAGAAAGAGGATAACGAACAAGAGTGTGGAGCTTGTGCTTGACCGCTGCTTTTGCTGGACCTATTGGAATATATGGCCCTATGTTTGCTGGACGTGTTTGTGTTCGTGTTGCTTGACTGCTGGGCCTGTGAGATGAACTCAGATGATGGCCTGTAGGTAGGTTACATTATTGGTGGCACTGAATGTGAAACAGGAATCACAGCACACACAGATGTTTGTGGGAATCATGTTACAAACATGGATCCTATGCTGGAAGCACATGCCATATTTTGTGAATTGAAAAGCAATTATTTGGTGGATCTGTGTGGCAAACCATGATCTTCAGCCATGATCTGGGTTTTTGAGACCAGTGTGGTAAACACCTCCTTCAGTCTAATCTGGGTTCTCATACATGTCTGGTAAACACCTCCTTCAGTCATGATCTGGGTTTCTGAGCCCTGTGTAGTAACCAGACCCTTTAACCATGATCTGGATTTCTGTGACCCATCTAGTAAACACCTCCTTCAGCCATGCTCTGGATTTCTGTGACCTATCTGGTAAGCACATCCTTCAGCTATGAACTAGGTTTCTGAGACTTGTATGGTAAACACATGCTTCAGCCATGATCTGGGTTTCTGAGACCTGTGTGTGTGGTAAAAACCTCTTTCAGCCATGCTCTGGATTTCTGTGACCTATCTGGTAAGCACATCCTTCAGCTATGAACTAGGTTTCTGAGACCTGTGTGGTAAACACGTGCTTCAGCCATGATCTGGGTTTCTGAGACCTGTGTGTGTGGTACAAACCTTTTTCAGCCATGCTCTGGATTTCTGCGACCTATCTGGTAAGCACATCCTTCAGCTATGAACTAGGTTTCTGAGACTTGTATGATAAACACGTGCTTCAGCCATGATCTGGATTTCTGAGACCTGTGTGGTAGACACATCTTTCAGCCATGATCTGAGTTTGTGAGACTGCTGTTGTAAACACATCTTTCAGCCACAACCAACAGAATCTTGCACTAAAGACATGATCTGGTGCACAAATGTACAAAAAGCCTTATTTGATAAAATGTCTCTCCTACAAACTAAAATAGAATAAAAAAAAGCTTAGCTTGCCAACCGGCACAACATTCACTGACCCACCTACCAAACCTTGCTGCCCATTTGAGCTTGCCCTTATCACTACTCGGAAAGTTGAAAGTATCATAAATAGCCTTAAAGCATACAGACGTCAAGGGGACATCTGAACGGCGACAGTCATTAAAAAAGGTGCAAAGGAGCTTGCTCCATTTATAACCTCATTAATAAATGCTTACTTTGAAACGTGTGCAGTCCCCACTAATTTAAAAGATGCATTGGCTATGCTGCATCTCAAAAAACCGAACCTTGACCCTAACATCCCCACTAACTATAGGCCCATAACTACAGTACCTTTCATATTGAAAATGCTGGACAGAGCAGCCCACCTTCAAATACAAAGCCGCCTAGAATCTGATAACCTCCTGGGCCTTCGTCAGTCAGGGCTCAGACCAGGACATGGCACTGAATCTGCCCTCAGTGATTTCAAAATCCAAATGGATGAATTAAAAGATAAAGGCGATATGACCCTCCTCCTACTGTTCGACTTATCAACGGCTTTTGGTTTTGTCAATCACGACGTCCTCACTAAACATCTGACCTCGGCAGCCTCGTTCTCTAAGAAGGCCGCCACATGGATACAGTCTTTCCTCGCACTGACTGCCTCAGCTGAACCTGCCCCAATCTCCTGTGGAGTACCGCAGGGGTCCTGTGTCTTCCCTACCTTATATAACATCTCCAATAAGCTATTATTCGACCATCTAGATGATTTGGGTGTCACCTACACTAACTATGCCGATGACACTCAAATCCTCATCACCATCACAGGCTCCTGCGATAGAGACACTAAACTCCTCAACGAAATGTACTCCAAGATTCAGGCGTGGATGGCCATCTATGGCCTCTGTCTGAATGACGACAAGACTGAGCTACTCCTCACCGGATCTGAAGCCCTTCTAAATAAGCTAGACACCCATAAAAAGCCTTCAATATTGATGGCAACATCATCAAAATATAGAACAAAGTCAAAACCCTGGCCATGTATCTTAATTCCACCCTCTCACTCACTAGACAAGTTAATGCAACGGCATCCGCAACAGCCTACACTTACAAGTTGACCCTTCCTGTCCTCCGATAGTTGCATTACTCTGGCTATAGCACTTATATTATCGAAACTCGACTCCTGCAATAACTTATACGTAGGCACTAATAAACGTAACAAGAAAAAACTACAAGTATTACAAAAGAATGCACTTATAGCGTAACGTAACATCTCAAGATCCAACCACATCTGGTCAGCTAGACGCAACGCTCACTCGCTCCCAGTGCAAGACAGAATCGCATTCATAACACTAGCGATTACACACAAATGGCTCTCCAACTCTGCCCCAAAATACCTTGTAGACACATTCACCAGAAAGCAATCCAACAGGTCTACCCGGGCTAGTTGCAGTTGTACACATTGCTTAAACATTCCTAGAGTCAATCTTCAAAAAGCCGGTGGCAACAGTTTCCCTGTTCTAGCGGTCAAACTATGGAACTCCCTGCCCTACCAACAGCAGAACCACCCTTCTGGATTTTAAGAAAAAAACTAAAAACCTAGCTCTTTGCCCAGGAGTGCTAAGGAACCCGCTGCATTATCATGACCGCCGTCTGACTGCAAAGTTGCCTTATATGTAACACAAGGCTAATGTGAATTCTTCCTTTGTGTGATGACTTATTATGGCAGATGCTTGTCTCCAAAGTTGCCTTCATTTGTAACACAAGGCTAATGTCGTTAATTCTCTCTGCATGTAGCCATGTTCTACTCCTAAGCCATGCGCCCAGATACCTTTGGGTTAGGTGTGCTTTATAAATAAATACATACATACATGAATAAATAAATGACCCGGGTTCTTAGACCTGCATGGTAAATACCTCCTTCAGGCATGATCTGGGTTTCTGAGATGTGTGTGGTAAAGCACCCCTGTTCTTTAGTATTGGGCCTGTGCAGGTTCCCTGGACTGCACCCCCACCGTTGTTTATGTTTGGTTGACCCACAGGTTGCAAACATTGTCATTGTTTATGACACAGGTCCATCCCACCATGCTTGGTGCATGTGTGTGGAAAATATACACACCTGTGTGTAACCGCCTTTCATCCATACCATACAGGACCACCAAACCTGGGCTGCTGCATCCCTGATCTTCACAGCAACACTTTGTACATGTCATGTTTTCTAAAGACACACAATGCAGCAGAACTGTGCACGCAGAAGACAGGCTACAGGACCTGAAAGTGTGCGACCGCCACATGGTGGGCCGTGGAGACTTGCAGGGAGGATTTCTGATTGTAGTGACACACTCCTGCAGGACTTGAGTGCACCTCAAAGCTCTTACCAAGGTCACGTGTTTTCTGTGGAGCTTCCAGGGCTCGCTTTATTTCTGTCAGAGTTCTGGATAAAGGGCTGCAGGCGACCCAGCGCTCAAGCTCCGTCTCCGTGGCAAGGGTCAGCATGGAGCAGGGTGGCTGCAGGGTGCGACCTGAAGGGGAGAGAAGTGCAGGCATCTTCAGACACACACCGCGCACGCCATGCCATGAGAAGAGAGGCACTGGATAATCCACCATCCCAGTAACCACACATGCCATAGCGCCCCCTGGAGGGGCTCCTGCTATGCTTCTGCCTCTTGGAATTCGTGTTTCAATGTTATTTCAAGAGCCTTTGCTGCGGGTGGGACTCATTTCACCGACCATTCGATCCATTAAATCATGCATCCATTTTATTGGTGAAATGTATTGATTTCACTAGCATATTATAGGTTTCGTTACATTATCATTCAAAAGATAAGTGAGGACGACTACTTACACACACATGTCGCAGGAGGGACCTCTCCCCCAAACAGGTCAGAGTGCTGGAAAGGGCTGGCACCCTGTAAAAAAGAGGCAATAGGCAGTACTCTTGCCCCTACTAGCATAAGTAAACACAAAACAAAAAACGTGCTCTGCAAAATAAACCAACGCCTCGCTAACTGAACTCATTCACACCCTTAAGAAAAAATCTCACCAGTACTGTCTATCCCTCCCAAACAGTGCCAGGAAAAGCCCTTCCTCTCCCAGCACAGTAACGTGAAAAAGCCCTTTACTGCCCCTGGAGCATCTACAGAATGATGTGCACTGATAGCACTTCCTCCTCTGACACAAATCCCTGCACTGATAGCACTTCCTCCTCTGACACAAACCCCTGCACTGATAGCACTTCCTCCTCAGACACAAATCCCTGCACTGATAGCACTTCCTCCTCTAACACAAACCCCTGCACTGATAGCACTTCCTCCTCTGACACAAATCCCTGCACTGATAGCACTTCCTCCTCTGACACAAACCCCTGCACTGATAGCACTTCCTCCTCTGACACAAATCCCTGCACTGATAGCATTTCCTCCTCTGACACAAATCCCTGCACTAATATCATTTTCTCCTCAGATACATATCCCTGCACTGATAGCACTTCCTCCTCTGACACAAATCCCTGCACTGATAGCACCTCCTCCTCAGACACAGATCCTTGCACTGATATTATTTCCTCCTCTGACACAAATCCCTGCACTGATATTATTTCCTCCTCAGACACAAATCCCTGCACTGATAGCACTTCCTCCTCAGACACAAATCCCTGCACTGATGGCACTTCCTCTGCAGAAACAAATCCCTGAACTGATATTATTTCCTCCTCAGACACAAATCCCTGCACTGATGGCACTTCTTCTGCAGAAACAAATCACTGAACTGATATTATTTCCTCCTCAGACACAAATCCCTGCACTGATGGCACTTCCTCTGCAGAAACAAATCCCTGCACGGATAGCGCTTCCTCTGCAGACACAAATCACTGCACTGATACTGCTTCCTTTGCAGACACACATCCCTGCACTGATATTATTTGCTCCACAGACACAAATCCCTGCACTGATTTTCCTCTGCAGACAAAAACCTATTCTCTGATAGCACTTCTTCTGCAGACAAAATTCCCAGCACTGATAGTGCTTCTCTGCGGACAAAAATCTGTGCACTGATAGCACTTCCTCTGCAGACACAAATCCCTGCACTGATAGCTCTTCCTCTTCAGACACAAATCCCTGCACTGATAGCGCTTCTTCTGCAGATACAAATCCCAGCACTGATAGCGCTTCTTCTGCAGACAAAAATCTGTGCACTGTTAGCGCTTCCTCTACAGATACAAATCCCAGCACTGACAGCGCTTCTTCTGCAGACACAAATCCCTGCACTGATAGCTCTTCCTCTTCAGACACAAATCCCTGCACTGATAGCGCTTCCTCTGCAGATACAAATCCCAGCACTGATAGCGCTTCTTCTGCAGACACAAATCCCTGCACTGATAGCTCTTCCTCTTCAGACACAAATCCCTGCACTGATAGCGCTTCCTCTGCAGATACAAATCCCAGCACTGATAGCGCTTCCTCTGCAGACATAAAATCCCTGCACTGGTAGCGCTTCCTCTGCAGACACAAAATCCCTGCACTGGTAGCGCTTCCTCTGCAGACACAAATCCCTGCACTGATAGCGCTTCCTCTGCAGACACAAATCCCTGCACTGGTAGCGCTTTCTCTGCAGACAAAAATCATTGCACTGTTAGCGCTTCCTCTGCAGACACAAATCCCTGCACTGGTATAATTTCCTACTCAGATACAAATCCCTGCACTGATAGCACTTCCCCTGTAGTCACAAATCCCTGCATTGATATTATTTCCTCCTCAGACACAAATCCGAGCACTGATAGCGCTTCCTCTGCAGACACAAAATCCCTGCATTGGTAGCGCTTCCTCTGCAGACAAAAATCCCAGCACTGATAGCGCTTCCTCTGCAGACACAAATACCTGCACTGATATAATTTCCTCTGCAGACACAAATCCCTGCACTGATAGTGCTTCCTCTGCAGACACAAATACCTGCACTGATAATATTTCCTCTGCAGACACAAATCCCTGCACTGATAGCGCTTCCTCTGCAGACACAAATACCTGCACTTATATAATTTCCTCTGCAGACACAAATCCCTGCACTGATAGCGCTTCCTCTGCAGACACAAATCCCTGCACTGATAGCACTTCTTCTGCAGACGCAAATCCCTGCACTGATATAATTTCCTCTTCATACACAAAGCCCTGCACTGATAGCGCTTCGTCTGCAGACACAAATACCTGCACTGATAGCGCTTCCTCTGCAGACAAAAATCTGTGCGCTGATAGCGCTTTCTCTGCATACACAAAGCCCTGCACTGATAGCGCTTCCTCTGCAGACAAAAATCCTTGCACTGATAGCGCTTCCTCGGCAGACACAAACTGCTGCACTCATAGAGCTTCCTCTGCAGATACAAATCCCAGCAGTGATAGCGCTTCCTCAGCAGACACAAATCCCTGCACTGATATTATTTTCTCCTCAGACACAAATCCCTGCTCTGATAGAGCTTCTCTTTAGACACAAATCCCAGCACTGATCTTCCTATGCAGACATAAATCTGTGTACTGATAGCACTTCCTCTGCAGACAAAAATCTGTGCACTGATAGTGCTTCTCTGCAGACAAAAATCCCTGCACTGATCGCACTTTTTCTGCAGACACAAATCCCTGCACTGATAGCGCTTCCACTGCAGACACAAATCCCAGCACTAATAGTGTTTCCTCTGCAGACAAAAAGCTCTGCACTGATAGCGTTCCTCTGCAGACACAAATCCCGGCACTGATAGCGCTTCCCCTGCAGACACAAATCCGTGCACTGATAGCGCTTCCTCTGCAGAAAAAAAGCTCTGCACTGATAGCGTTCCTCTGCAGACACAAATCCCGGCACTGATAGCGCTCCCTCTGCAGACACAAATCCCTGTACTGATAGCGCTTCCTCTGCAGACACAAATCCCTGCACTGATAGTGCTTCCTCTGCAGACACAAATCCCTGCACTGATAGCGCTTCCTCTGCAGATACAAATGCCTGCACTGATAGCGCTTCCTCTGCAGACACAAATCCCTGCACTGATAGCGCTTCCTCTGCAGACACAAATCCCTGGACTGATAGCGCTTCCTCTGCAGACACAAATCCCTGCACTGATATCGCTTCCACTGCAGACACAAATCCCAGCACTGATAGTGTTTCCTCTGTAGACAAAAAGCTCTGCACTGATAGCGTTCCTCTGCAGACACAAATCCCTGCACTGATAGCGCTTCCTCTGCTGACACAAATCCCTGCACTGATAGCGCTTCCTCTGCAGACACAAATCCCTGCACTGATATCGCTTCCACTGCAGACACAAATCCCAGCACTGATAGTGTTTCCTCTGCAGACAAAAAGCTCTGCACTGATAGCGTTCCTCTGCAGACACAAATCCCGGCACTGATAGTGCTTCCTCTGCAGACACAAATCCCAGCACTGATAGGGTTTCCTCAGCAGACAAAAAGCTCTGCACTGATAGCGCTTCCTCTGCAGACACAAATCCCGGCACTGATAGCACTTCCTTTGCAGACACAAATCCCAGCACTGATTGTGCTTCCTCTGCAGAAAAAAATCTGTGTACTGATAGCGCTTCCTCTGCAGACACAAATCCATGCACTGATATTATATCCACCTCAGACACAAATCCCTGCACTGATAGCGCTTCTTCTGCAGACACAAATCCCTGGACTGATAGCGCTTCCTCTGCAGACACAAATCCCTGCACTGATAGCGCTTCCTCTGCAGACACAAATCCCTGCACTGATAGCGCTTCCTCTTCAGACACAAATCCCTGCACTGATAGCGCTTCCTCTGCAGACACAAATCCCTGGACTGATAGCGCTTCTTCTGCTGACACAAATCCCTGCACTGATAGCGCTTCCTCTTCAGACACAAATCCCTGCACTGATAGCGCTTCCTCTGCAGATACAAATCCCAGCACTGATAGTGCTTCCTCTGCAGACACAAAACCCTGCACTGATAGCGCTTCCTCTGCAGATACAAATGCCTGCACTGATAGCGCTTCCTCTGAAGACACAAATCCCTGCACTGATAGCGCTTCCTCTGCAGACACAAATCCCTGGACTGATAGCGCTTCCTCTGCAGACACAAATCCCTGCACTGATAGCGCTTCCTCTGCAGACACAAATCCCTGCACTGATAGCGCTTCCTCTTCAGACACAAATCCCTGCACTGATAGCGCTTCCTCTGCAGACACAAATCCCTGCACTGATAGCGCTTCCTCTGCAGACACAAATCCCTGCACTGATAGCGCTTCCTCTTCAGACACAAATCCCTGCACTGATAGCGCTTCCTCTGCAGACACAAATCCCTGGACTGATAGCGCTTCTTCTGCTGACACAAATCCCTGCACTGATAGTGCTTCCTCTTCAGACACAAATCCCTGTACTGATAGCGCTTCCTCTGCAGACACAAATCCCTGCACTGATAGTGCTTCCTCTGCAGACACAAATCCCTGCACTGATAGCGCTTCCTCTGCAGATACAAATGCCTGCACTGATAGCGCTTCCTCTGCAGACATAAATCCCTGCACTGATAGCGCTTCCTCTGCAGACACAAATCCCTGGACTGATAGCGCTTCCTCTGCAGACACAAATCCCTGCACTGATATCGCTTCCACTGCAGACACAAATCCCAGCACTGATAGTGTTTCCTCTGTAGACAAAAAGCTCTGCACTGATAGCGTTCCTCTGCAGACACAAATCCCTGCACTGATAGCGCTTCCTCTGCTGACACAAATCCCTGCACTGATAGCGCTTCCTCTGCAGACACAAATCCCTGCACTGATATCGCTTCCACTGCAGACACAAATCCCAGCACTGATAGTGTTTCCTCTGCAGACAAAAAGCTCTGCACTGATAGCGTTCCTCTGCAGACACAAATCCCGGCACTGATAGTGCTTCCTCTGCAGACACAAATCCCAGCACTGATAGGGTTTCCTCAGCAGACAAAAAGCTCTGCACTGATAGCGCTTCCTCTGCAGACACAAATCCCGGCACTGATAGCACTTCCTTTGCAGACACAAATCCCAGCACTGATTGTGCTTCCTCTGCAGAAAAAAATCTGTGTACTGATAGCGCTTCCTCTGCAGACACAAATCCATGCACTGATATTATATCCACCTCAGACACAAATCCCTGCACTGATAGCGCTTCTTCTGCAGACACAAATCCCTGGACTGATAGCGCTTCCTCTGCAGACACAAATCCCTGCACTGATAGCGCTTCCTCTGCAGACACAAATCCCTGCACTGATAGCGCTTCCTCTTCAGACACAAATCCCTGCACTGATAGCGCTTCCTCTGCAGACACAAATCCCTGGACTGATAGCGCTTCTTCTGCTGACACAAATCCCTGCACTGATAGCGCTTCCTCTTCAGACACAAATCCCTGCACTGATAGCGCTTCCTCTGCAGATACAAATCCCAGCACTGATAGCGCTTCCTCTGCAGACAAAAATCTGCTTTCTCTGCAGACAAAAATCATTGCACTGTTAGCGCTTCCTCTGCAGACACAAATCCCTGCACTGGTATAATTTCCTCCACAGATACAAATCCCTGCACTGATAGCACTTCCTCTGTAGTCACAAATCCCTGCATTGATATTATTTCCTCCTCAGACACAAATCCGAGCACTGATAGCGCTTCCTCTGCAGACACAAAATCCCTGCACTGGTAGCGCTTCCTCTGCAGACAAAAATCCCTGCACTGATAGCACTTCTTCTGCAGACACAAATCCCTGCACTGATATAATTTCCTCTGCATACACAAAGCCCTGCACTGATAGCGCTTCCTCTGCAGACACAAATACCTGCACTGATAGCACTTCCTCTGCAGACAAAATTCCCTGTACTGATAGCGCTTCCTCGGCAGATACAAACTGCTGCACTCATCGCGCTTCCTCAGCAGACACGAAGCCCTGCACTGATAGTGCTTCCTCTGCAGACAAAAATCTGTGCGCTGATAGCGCTTTCTCTGCAGACACAAATCATTGCACTGATAGCGCTTCCTCTGCAGACACAAATCCCTGCACTGATATAATTTCCTCTTCATACACAAAGCCCTGCACTGACAGCGCTTCATCTGCAGACGAAAATCCTTGCACTGATAGCGCTATCTTGGCAGACACAAACTGCTGCACTCATAGAGCTTCCTCTGCAGATACAAATCCCAGCACTGATAGCGCTTCCTCAGCAGACACAAATCCCTGCACTGATAGCACTTCTTCTGCAGACACAAATCCCTGCACTGATATAATTTCCTCTTCATACACAAAGCCCTGCACTGATAGCGCTTCGTCTGCAGACACAAATACCTGCACTGATAGTCCTTCCTCTGCAGACAAAAATCTGTGCGCTGATAGCGCTTTTTCTGCAGACACAAATCATTGCACTGATAGTGCTTCCTCTGCAGACACAAATCACTGCACTGATATTATTTCCTCCTCAGACACAAATCCCTGCACTGATAGTGCTTCTTCTGCAGACACAAATTCCTGCACTGATATAATTTCCTCCTCATATACAAATCCCTGCTCTGATAGCGCTTCCTCTGCAGACTCAAATCCCTGAGCTGATAGCGCTTCTCTTTAGACACAAATCCAGCACTGATCTTCCTATGCAGACATAAATCTGTGTACTGATAGCACTTCCTCTGCAGATAAAAATCTGTGCACTGATAGTGCTTCTCTGCAGACAAAAATCCCTGCACTGATCGCACTTTTTCTGCAGACACAAATCCCTGCACTGATAGCGCTTCCTCTGCAGACACAAATCCCTGCACTGATATCGCTTCCACTGCAGACACAAATCCCAGCAATGATAGTGTTTCCTCTTCAGACACAAATCCCTGCACTGATAGCGCTTCTTCTGCAGACACAAATCCCTGCACTGATAGCGCTTCCTCTTCAGACACAAATCCCTGCACTGATAGCGCTTCCTCTGCAGATACAAATCCCAGCACTGATAGCGCTTCCTCTGCAGACAAAAATCTGCTTTCTCTGCAGACAAAAATCATTGCACTGTTAGTGCTTCCTCTGCAGACACAAATCCCTGCACTGGTATAATTTCCTCCTCAGATACAAATCCCTGCACTGATAGCGCTTCCTCTGCAGACACAAATCCCTGCACTGATAGCGCTTCCTCTGCAGACACAAATCCCTGCACTGATAGCGCTTCCCCTGCAGACACAAATCCCTGCACTGATAGCGCTTCCTCTGCAGATACAAATGCCTGCACTGATAGCACTTCCTCTGCAGACACAAATCCCTGCACTGATAGTGTTTCCTCTGCAGACAAAAATCTCTGCACTGATAACGTTCCTCTGCAGACACAAATCCCTGCACTGATAGGGTTTCCTCTGCAGACAAAAAGCTCTGCACTGATAGCGCTTCCTCTGCAGACACAAATCCCGGCACTGATAGCGCTTCCTTTGCAGACACAAATCCCAGCACTGATTGTGCTTCCTCTGCAGAAAAAAATCTGTGCACTGATAGCGCTTCCTCTGCAGACACAAATCCATGCACTGATATTATATCCATCTCAGACACAAATCCCTGCACTGATAGCGCTTCGTCTGCAGACACAAATACCTGCACTGATAGTCCTTCCTCTGCAGACAAAAATCTGTGCGCTGATAGCGCTTTTTCTGCAGACACAAATCATTGCACTGATAGTGCTTCCTCTGCAGACAAAAATCACTGCACTGATATTATTTCCTCCTCAAACACAAATCCCTGCACTGATGGCACTTCCTCTGCAGACACAAATCCCAGCACTGATAGTGCTTCCTCTGCAGACACAAATCCCTGCACTGATATAATTTCCTCCTCAGATACAAATCTCTGCTCTGATAGCACTTCCTCTGCAGACTCAAATCCCTGACTGATAGCGCTTCTCTTTAGACACAAATCCCAGCACTAATCTTCCTCTGCAGACAAAAATCTGTGCACTGATAGTGCTTCTCTGCAGACAAAAATCCCAGCACTGATTGCACTTTTTCTGCAGACACAAATCCCTGCACTGATAGCGCTTCCTCTGCAGACACAAATCCCTGCACTGATAGCGCTTCCACTGCAGACACAAATCCCTGCACTGATAGTGTTTCCTCTGCAGACAAAAAGCTCTGCACTGATAGCGTTCCTCTGCAGACACAAATCCAGGCACTGATAGCGCTTCCTCTTCATACGCAAAGCCCTGCACTGACAGCGTTTCTTCTGCAGACAAAAATCCTTGCACTGATAGCGCTTCCTCGGCAGACACAAACTGCTGCACTCATAGAGCTTCCTCTGCAGACACAAATCCCTGGACTGATAGTGCTTAATCGGCAGACACAAATCCCTGCACTGATAGCGCTTCCTCTTCAGACACAAATCCCTGCACTGATAGCGCTTCTTCTGCAGACACAAATCCCTGCACTGATAGCGCTTCCTTTTCAGACACAAATCCCTGCACTGATAGCGCTTCCTCGGCAGACACAAATCCCTGCACTCATAGCGCTTCCTCAGCAGACACAAAGCCCTGCACTGATAGTGCTTCCTCTGCAGACAAAAATCTGTGCGCTGATAGCGCTTTCTCTGCAGACACAAATCATTGCACTGATAGCGGTTCCTCTTCATACGCAAAGCCCTGCACTGACAGCGCTTCCTCCGCAGACAAAAATCCTTGCACTGATAGCGCTTCCTCGGCAGACACAAACTGCTGCACTCATAGAGCTTCCTCTGCAGATACAAATCCCAGCACTGATAGAGCTTCCTCTGTAGACACAAAGCCCTGCACTGATAGCGCTTTGTCTGCAGACACAAATACCTGCACTGATAGTCCTTCCTCTGCAGACAAAAATCTGTGCGCTGATAGCGCTTTTTCTGCAGACACAAATCATTGCACTGATAGTGCTTCCTCTGCAGACACAAATCACTGCACTGATATTATTTCCTCCTCAGACACAAATCCCTGCACTGATGGCACTTCCTCTGCAGACACAAATCCCAGCACTGATAGTGCTTCCTCTGCAGACACAAATCCCTGCACTGATATAATTTCCTCCTCAGATACAAATCTCTGCTCTGATAGCACTTCCTCTGCAGACTCAAATCCCTGACTGATAGCGCTTCTCTTTAGACACAAATCCCAGCACTGATCTTCCTCTGCAGACAAAAATCTGTGCACTGATAGTGCTTCTCTGCAGACAAAAATCCCTGCACTGATTGCACTTTTTCTGCAGACACAAATCCCTGCACTGATAGCGCTTCCTCTGCAGACACAAATCCCTGCACTGATAGCGCTTCCTCTGCAGACACAAATCCCTGCACTGATAGCGCTTCCCCTGCAGACACAAATCCCTGCACTGATAGCGCTTCCTCTGCAGATACAAATGCCTGCACTGATAGCACTTCCTCTGCAGACACAAATCCCTGCACTGATAGTGTTTCCTCTGCAGACAAAAATCTCTGCACTGATAACGTTCCTCTACAGACACAAATCCCTGCACTGATAGGGTTTCCTCTGCAGACAAAAAGCTCTGCACTGATAGCGCTTCCTCTGCAGACACAAATCCCGGCACTGATAGCGCTTCCTTTGCAGACACAAATCCCACCACTGATTGTGCTTCCTCTGCAGAAAAAAATCTGTGCACTGATAGCGCTTCCTCTGCAGACACAAATCCATGCACTGATATTATATCCATCTCAGACACAAATCCCTGCACTGATAGCGCTTCCTCTGAAGACAAACATCCCAGCAATGGTAGGGATTCCTCTGCAGACACAAATACCAGCATTGGTAGCGATTCCTCTTCAGACACAAATCTCTGCACTGATAGTGCTTACTCTGCAGACAAAATCCCTTCACTTATAGCACTTTCTCTGCAGACACAAATCCCAGCACTGATAGTTCCTCCTCTAAAGACAAAAATCTGTGGACTGATAGAGATTCCTCTGCAGACAGAAACCCCAGCATTGGTAGCGATTCCTCTGCAGACACAAATACCAGCATTGACAGCACTTCCTCTTCAGAAACAAATCCCTGCACTGTTAGCGCTTCCTCTGCAGACACAATTCCATGCACTATTATTGCCTCCTCAGACACAAATCCCTCCACTTACAACGCTTTCTCTGCAGACACAAATCCCTGCACTGATAGTTCTTCCTCTGCAAAAAAGAATCTGTGCACTGATAGCGCTTCCTCTGCAGACACAAATCCCAGCACTGACAGCGCTTCCACTGCAGACACAAATCCCAGCATTGATAGTGCTTCCTTTTCAGACAAAAATCTGTGCACTGATAGTGCTTCCTCTTTAGACACATATCCCTGCAGTGATATTATTTCCTCCTTAGACATAAATCCCAGCACTGATAGTGCTTCCTCTCCAGACAAAAATCTGTTCACTGATAGCACTTCCGCTGCAGACACAAATCCCAGCACTGATCGCACTTTGTCTGCAGACAAAAATCTGTGCACTGATAGTGATTCCTCTCTGCAGACAGAAATCCTTGCACTGATAGTGTTTCCTTTGCAGACACAAATCCCAGCACTGATAGCACTTCCTCCTCTGACACAAGTACATGCACTGGTGTTATTTCCTCCTCAGACACAAATCCCTGCACTGATAGTGCTGTCTCTGCAGACACAAATCCCTGCAGTGATAGCACTTTCTCAACAGACACATCTCTACACTGATTGTGCTCCGTCTGCAGAAAAATCTCTACACTGATTGTACTACCTCTGCAGAATACTCTGCGCACTGATTGTGCATTTTCTGCAGAAAAATATCTAAACTGATTAATCTCTGCACTGATTGTACTACCTCTGCAAAATACACTCTGCACTGATTGCACTTATCTGCAGAATAATCTCTAAACGGATTAATCTCTACACTGATTGTGCTTCTTCTGCAGAATAATCTCTACATGGTTGTGATTCGTGTGCAGAATAATCTCTGCATGGACTGTGCTCCTCCTGCAGAATAATTGCGACACTGATTATTCTGTACATTAATTGTACAACCTCTGCACAGTGATCTCTACACGGACTGTGCATCGCCTGCACAATATTCTCTACACTGATTTTGCTTCTCCTACAGAATAATCTCTACACTGATTATGCATCTTCTGCATGATAATAATCTCTACACTGATTGTGCATCTTCTTCAGAAAACTATCTACACTGATTGTGCTTCTTCAGCAAAATAATCTCTACACTGATTGTGTGTTTTCTTCAGAATAATCTCTACATGGATTAATCTCTGCACTGATTGTACTACATCTGCACAAAAAAGTCTACACTGATTGTGTGTCCTCTGCAGAATAATCTCTAAATTGAGTAATCTCTACACTGATAGTAATACCTTTGCAGAATAATATCTACACTGATTGAGCATCTTCTGCAGAATATAATCTACACTGATTGTACATCTTCTGCAGAATAATCACCACAATGATTAATCTCTTTACTGATTGTGTGTCTTCCGCAGCATAGTCTGTGCACTGAGTGTGCTTCTTCTGCAGAATAATCTCTACACTGATTGTGCATTTTCTACAAAATATTCTCTACACTGATTGTACTTCTTTTGCAGAATAATCTGTACACTGATTAATCTCTACACTGATTGTGTGTTTTCTGGAGAATAATCTCTACACTGATTTTGTCTTCTGCAGAATTATCTCGACACTGATGGTGCTTCTTCTGCAGAATAATCTCTACACTGTTCATTTTCTGCAGAATAATCTCTACACCGATTTTGCTTCTTCTACAGAATAATCTCTACACTGATTGTGTGTCTTCTGCAGAATATTCTCTACACCGATTGTACTATCTTTGCAGAATAATTTCTACACTGATTGTGCATATTCTGCAGAATATTGTTACATTTTGGCCACGAAAAGCCATGTTTCCCTATTCTGCAGCTTCCTTGCGGAGACAGACACATTTGCAGGCTCCCTTGTGGAGCAGATTCAGGTTGCCATGGCGCCTGTATACACTCCAGAGGAACCTGTGTCAGCTGACACGTTACGTGCGCGGGGAACGCGTATCGAAGCCACGCCCCCTGCACTTTAAAAACACTGTTCTCCGGAAGGCTTGTTGCTGCTAATTGTGGTGTTACTCTCATACGGTTATGTTCCGTATTCCTCGTGAACTCCTGTTCCAAACTTCTATTGAATTCCTGGTTCCCGACTTGCACATGTTTTCCTGGACTGTTTTCGGATCTCCTTCTCGCTATGTCTGTACTTCGTACGTTGCTGACCCGGACTGACCCACGGATTGCTTGCACTCCTCCTTTTTGGTTTCCTGCACCCCCCGGCAATGACTCGGACTGCTATTTGATTGCCTCTGCCCGTGCCCTCTGCCTCCTTGAAGTTTCCTCACCTTACTTCCTTCGGGACTCCTCAGCTGCTCAACATCCTGCCCGAGGCTGTAAGGTATATCAAGTCTAATTCATTTCCTTGGGGAGACCCTATCAGTGCTACCTCCGCTGAACTGCTTCAGTCAGAGACCATTACTCTGCTGGGTTTACTGGTACATTTCCTTCTTCCTTTCTGATTCTATTTGTAAATTTTCTGGGACTACAACATTCTTCAGTGAACTGCTCTCCAAGTGCATTTGAGACGCTTTCCTGTGTATGCACCAACCCGTCACTAGTGCGATCCTCGTGCCGCCAGGGTATTACCTTCCTGTACTAACATGCCCTTTTGTTATTTTATCCTGTCGTTTTACCCCTCCATTCTGGACACCATTAACACTTGAGGATTCCTCCTTTCAGGTCTGTTTTTGGTTTGGTTATCTATGCTGAATCTGTCGGTAGCCTTCATGACCATCAGTCTGGCCTCAGAGCCGCCAGAAGCACGGAAACTGCTCTCCTGAACATCCGTGAGGATCTACTCTCAAACCTTGACTCTAACATTCCATGTGTTCTCATCTTGCTTGATCTCTCTTCTGCCTTTGATACTGTCAACCATACCATCCTGCTCAACCGTCTCCGTGATAACCTGGGTATCTCTGGACAGGCTCTGGCTTGGCTGACCCCTTTCCTCTCAAATCGACCCTCCCAGGTCCAACTGGGGTCTTTCCTCTCTGACATCTTTTTCTCTACCTGTGGTGTCCCCCAGGGTTCTAACCTCTCTCCCTGGCTGTTCAACCAGTATCTGACACTTCTTGCCCACCACATCGCTGCTCTCTGCCCCAACTTTCAGTGCTATGCGGATGATACCCAGCTCATTTTCAGGCAACCCTCGGCCTCCTCTTCTCCTTCCCTCATCTCTGAGTGTCTTTCTGCTATCCAGGAATGGTGTGCCGCTAACGACCTCTGCCTTAATGCCATTAAGACTGAGATTCTACTCATGGGCACACCCACTCCCTCCTTCCCTGCAGCTCTCTGGCCGGCCTCTCTTGGCCCTCTTCCTGCTCCTACCTGCAAAGCTAAAAACCTCGGGGTCATCTTCGACTCCACACTCTCCTTCTCTACTCACATTTCTGATGTTTCTAAGAAGTCACACTACCAGCTGCACTTCTGTGTCTTCTGAAGAATATTCTCTACAATGATTGTGCATCTTCTTCAGAATAATCTCTAAACTGATTGATCTCTACACTGATTGTGCTTCTTCTGCAGAATAATCTCTACACTGATTGTGATTCGTGTGCAGAATAATCTCTGCATGGACTGTGCTTCTCCTGCAGAATAATTGCGACACTGATTATTCTGTACATTAATTGTACAACCTCTGCACAGTGATCTCTACACGGACTGTGCATCACCTGCAGAATATTCCCCCAGGGTTCTAACCTCTCTCCCTGGCTGTTCAACCAGTTTCTGGCACTTCTTGCCCACCACATCGCTGCTCTCTGCCCCAACTTTCAGTGCTATGCGGATGATACCCAGCTCATTTTCAGGCTACCCTCGGCCTCCTCTTCTCCTTCCCTCATCTCTGAGTGTCTTTCTGCTATCCAGGAATGGTGTGCCGCTAACGACCTCTGCCTTAATGCCATTAAGACTGAGATTCTACTCATGGGCACACCCACTCCCTCCTTCCCTGCAGCTCTCTGGCCGGCCTCTCTTGGCCCTCTTCCTGCTCCTACCTGCAAGGCGAAAAACCTCGGGGTCATCTTCGACTCCACACTCTCCTTCTCTACTCACATTTCTGATGTTTCTAAGAAGTCACACTACCAGCTGCACTTCTGTGTCTTCTGAAGAATATTCTCTAAACGGATTAATCTCTACACTGCTTGTGCTTCTTCTGCAGAATAATCTCTACACTGACTAAGAAGTCACACTACCAGCTGCACCTCCTCAGAGGTATCCTTCCTTTCCTCTCCTTCCCCCAGAAGCTCACTGTCTCCAGAGCCCTGGTTCTCTCGAAGCTGGACTACTGTAACAGCCTCTATCTAAATCTGCCTGCCTCTACTCTCCGCCCGCTGCAACTCATCCAGAACAGGACTGCGAGACTTGTCTTTGGCCTCAAGCCGAGGAACCGTATCTCTCCAGGACTGAAATCGCTACACGGGCTCCCTGTGGCTGCGAGGATTAAGTTCAAAACCCTCTGCATTGTCCACAAGGCCTTCTGGGGCCTGGGGCCAAAATACCTTCAACTCTCTCTTCCTAAATATCTTCCTTCTCGAGCTCTTCGCTCATCTGCCTCTAACCCCCTCAGGGTCAGCCGCTTCTCCAAGCAACGAGTTGGGGGGAGATCTCTCTCCGCAGCAGGGGCCTCCCTCTGGAACAGCCTTCCTGCCTCCCTGAAACTTGAGGAGAACCATCTCCGGTTCCGGAAGCACCTCAAAACCTTCCTCCTTGCTTCTGCTTTCTCTCCAACTCTCCCCTGCTAAATCACTGAAACTGTACTGAATCAGCAACTGGGCCACTCACCAATCTCGGCCCTTGGCCCAGCCACTCTCCCCTTCACTGCCTCCCTGGCAACCCCTGCACTCCGGAACTGTCTCTGTATCCTTACAGCCCCCCTTCCCAGCACTTGTCTGCACTTATGCTGCACTTGCCACCAGCTGGCCCTTATTATTTATCTTGTATTTTACTAATCACTTTGTACTGCACTTTCCCCTCTGCCTTTCCCCCTTGCACTTTTCCCGTCCCCCCTACCCATGCACTTGCGTGATCTGAATGACACCTGGCCTAGTAGGATCGTTTGTCTGTCTCCCCTTGTTCCCCCCTCCCTGCCTCGTCGCGCCTTGAAACACTTGTGTATAGGCGCGTTACAAATGCCTTATCATATCATATCATATCATTGGGAGCCTATTAGGTTACATTGATGGTTATGATAATGGCCCTCATTACGACCCTGGCGGAATTCGCGGTGCTAAATGCACCGCGGAGCACGGCGGAAAGCTGCCGATAGCGCCATGGGGGTTGGCGGATTTTCCACCCCATGCCGACCTTGGCGGAGCGGTAAATCCCCAATCCCCATTTTGCCCTTCCCCATTCCCATTCTTGCCCCATAGGGTATAATGGGAGTGGGGAAGGCGTTAATTACGCCACCGTAAAGTACGGTGGCGTAATTAACAACGAGGTCCCTTAGCGCCATGGATTTCTCCGCCCGGTAAAACCAGGCGGAGAAAGGCTCCATGGCGCTACGGGAACTCGTAGTAGGGCGGACGGGTCCGCCACGATTACCGCTGGCGGTAACCCACTCCGCCAGGGTCGTAATGAGGGCCAATGAGTTTATTTTCCTTGTAGGTTCATCCCCATAGTGAACTCCACTAATCCTTACCATAGGGAATTCCTAAGTTATATATGTTGTATTGCCTTCCTTCCTCATCTTGGCACTTCTAATCATCTGTGTATTCCTTTGCAGCATTGGGTTGGCGGTGTGTGTTCTCCCCGCTCTTTTAGGCTATTGGCACCTCTGTCTGTTCAGATTGAAACAGCGGAGAGGTACATCGTCGAGAAGAGCCCCTCTTTTGAGGAAGTCTGAATAATTGAATTCAGGGGAGCTGGGATACTGGAGGCTGAACCGTGAATTCCTGTTCTACTTCCGTCTCCAAGGTCGCCTTATCCAGATTTCTTGACCTACTTACGGAGCGCTGAGTAACAAATATTCTCTGCACTGATTGTACATCTTCTGCAGAATAATCTCTGCACTGATTAATCTCTACACTGATTGTGTGTCCTCTGCAGAATATGTACACAGATTGTACCTTTTCTGCAGAATAACCTCTACACTGATGTTGTGTCTTCTGCAGAATAATCTCTACACTGAATAATCTCTACACTGATTGCATTACCACTGCAGAATAATATCTACACCAAGTGTGTGTCTTCTGCAGAATATTCTCTACAATGATTGTGCATCTTCTGCATGATAATAATCTCTTCACTGATTGTGCGTCTTCTTCCGAATACTATCTACACTGATTGTGCTTCTTCAGCAAAATAATCTCTACACTGATTGTGTGTCTTCTTCAGAATAATCTCTACATGAATTGATCTCTACACTGATTGTACTACCTCTGCAGAAACATCTCTACACTGATTGTGTGTCCTCTGCAGAATACTCTCTAAATTGAGTAATCTCTACACTGATAGTAATACCTTTGCGGAATAATCTCTACACTCATTGAGCATCTTCTGAAGAATATACTCTACACTGATTTACATCTTCTGCAGAATAATCACCCCACTAATTAATCTTTACACTGATTGTGTGTCTTCTGCAGAATAATCTCTACACTTATTAATCTGTACACTGATTGTACTACCTCAGCACAATTATCTCTATACAGATTGTGTGTCTCCTGCAGAATATTCTCTACACTGATTGTGCTTCTCCTAAAGAATAATCTCTACACTCATTGAGCATCTTCTGAAGAATATACTCTACACTGATTTACATCTTCTGCAGAATAATCACCCCACTAATTAATCTTTACACTGATTGTGTGTCTTCTGCAGAATAATCTCTACACTTATTAATCTGTACACTGATTGTACTACCTCAGCACAATTATCTCTATACAGATTGTGTGTCTTCTGCAGAATACTCTCTACACTGATTGTGCTTCTACTGCAGAATAATGTCTACACTGATTGTGATTCTTGTGCAGAATAATCTCTACACAGACCGTGTTTCTCCTGCAGAATAATTGCTGCACTGATGAATCTGTACAGTAATTGCACACCCTCTGTACAGTGACTTCTACACTGATTGTGCATCGTCTAAAGAATATTCTCTACACTGATTGTGCTTCTCCCACAGAATAATCTCTACACTGATTGTGCATCTTCTGCATGATAATCATCTCTTCCTGATTGTGTGTCCTCTTCAGAATACAATATACACTGATTGTGCTTCTTCAGCAAAATAATCTCTACACTGATTGTGTGTCTTCTTCAAAATAATCTCTACATGAATTAATCTCTACATTGATTGTACTACCTGTGCAGAAAAATGTCTACACTGATTGTGTGTCCTCTGCAGAATACTCTCTAAATGTAGTAATCTCTACACTGATAGTAATACCTTTGCAGGATAATCTCTACACTAATTGAGCATCTTCCGCAGAATATACTCTACACTGATTGTACATCTTCTGCAGAATAATCTCTGCACTGATTAATCTCTACACTGATTGTGTGTCTTCTGCAGAATATGTACACAGATTGTACTTTTTCTGCAGAATAACCTCTACACTGATTTTGTGTCTTCTGCAGAATAATCTCTACACTGAATAATCTCTACACTGATTGCATTACCACTGCAGAATAATATCT
This sequence comes from Ambystoma mexicanum, assembly GCF_040938575.1. Classification (NCBI taxonomy): domain Eukaryota; kingdom Metazoa; phylum Chordata; class Amphibia; order Caudata; family Ambystomatidae; genus Ambystoma; species Ambystoma mexicanum. The sequence goes on from NC_090931.1 coordinate 25,814,671, forward strand.
ACACCGAGTGTGTGTCTTCTGCAGAATATTCTCTACAATGATTATGCATCTTCTGCATGATAATAATCTCTTCACTGATTGTGCGTCTTCTTCCGAATACTATCTACACTGATTGTGCTTCTTCAGCAAAATAATCTCTACACTGATTGTGTGTCTTCTTCAGAATAATCTCTACATGAATTAATCTCTACACTGATTGTACTACTTCTGCAGAAACATCTCTATACTGATTGTGTGTCCTCTGCAGAATACTCTCTAAATTGAGTAATCTCTATACTGATAGTAATACCTTTGCGGAATAATCTCTACATTCATTGAGCATCTTCTGAAGAATATACTCTACACTGATTGTACATCTTCTGCAGAATAATCACCCCACTAATTCATCTCTACACAGATTGTGTGTCTTCTGCAGAATAATCTATACACTTATTAATCTGTACACTGATTGTACTACCTCAGCACAATTATCTCTATACAGATTGTGTGTCTCCTGCAGAATATTCTCTACACTGATTGTGCTTCTTCTGCAGAATAATTTCTACACTGATTGTGATTCTTGTGCAGAATAATCTCTACACAGACCGTGTTTCTCCTGCAGAATAATTGCTACACTGATGAATCTGTACAGTAATTGTACACCCTCTGCACAGTGACCTCTACACTGATTGTGCATCATCTGAAGAATATTCTCTACACTGATTGTGCTTCTCCTACAGAATAATCTCTACACTGATTGTGCTTCTCCTACAGAATAATCTCTACACTGATTGTGCATCTTCTGCATGATAATCATCTCTTCCTGATTGTGTGTCTTCTTCAGAATACAATATACACTGATTGTGCTTCTTCAGCAAAATAATCTCTACACTGATTGTGTGTCTTCTTCAAAATAATCTCTACATGAATTAATCTCTACATTGATTGTACTACCTCTGCAGAAAAATGTCTACACTGATTGTATGTCCTCTGCAGAATACTCTCTAAATGTAGTAATCTCTACACTGATAGTAATACCTTTGCAGAATAATCTCTACACTGATTGTGCATCGTCTGCAGCATTATCTCTACACTGATTGTACTAATTCTGCAGAATATTGTCTACACTGATTGTGCTTCTTCTGTAGAATAATCTCTAAACTGATTGTGCTTCTTCTGCAGAATAATTGCTACACTGACTAATCTATACACTAATTGTACTAGCTCTGCAGTGTACCCGCTGCATGATTGTGCTTCTTCCACAGAATAATCTCTTCTGAAAAATAAACTCTACACTAATTGTGTGTCTTCTGCAGAATAATCTCTACATGGATTATTCTCTACACTGAGTGTACTACTTCAGAAGAATAATCTCTATACAGATTAATCTCTACACTGTTTGTGTGTCTTCTACAGAATAATCTATACACTGATTAATCTGTACACTGATTGTACTACCTCTGCAGGATAGTTTCTACACTGATTGTGCATTTTCTGCAGAATCTTCTCTACACTGATCGTGCTATTTCTGCAGAATAATCTCTACACTGATTACTCTCTACACTGATTGTACTACCTCTGCAGAATAATCTCTACACTGAGAGTGCATCTTCTGCCCAATATTCTCTGCACTGACTGTGTTTGTTCTGTACAATAATCTCTACAATAATTGTGTGTCTTCTGCAGAATAATCTCTACACTGATTAATCTCTACACTGATTGTGCATCTTCTGGAAAATAATTTCTACACTGATGTTGTCTACTGAAGAATAATCTCTGCACTGATTGTACTACCTCTGCAGAATACTCTCTACACTTATTGTGCATTTTCTGCAGAATATTCATTACACTGATTGAGCATTTTCTGTATAATAATCTCTACATGGATTAATCTCTACGCTGATTGTGCGTCTTCTGCAGACTAATCTCTATACTGATTAATGTGTATACTGATCGCACTACCTCTGCAGAATAATCTCTACTGCATCTTTTGCAGTATATTCTCTATACTGATTGATTGTGCTTCTTCTGCATTAATAATCTCTACACTGATTGTGCCTCATCTGCAAAATATTAGCTATGCTGATTGTGCTTCTTCTGCAGAACTATCTGTACGCTGATTACTCTCTACACTGATTGTGTGTCTTCTGCAGAATAATCTCTACACTGATTAATCTGTACACTGATTGTACTACCTCTGCAGAATAATCTCTATGCTGATTGTGTGTCTTCTGCAGAATATTCTCTACACGGATTGTGTTTCTTCTGGGGAATAATCTCTACACTGATTGTGCATCATTTGCAGAATAATCTCTACACCGATTGTGTTTCTTCTGCATAGTAATATCTACGCTGATTGTGCTTCTTCTGCAGAATAATCTGTACACTGATTTTTGCTCGATTTGATTGATCCCATCCCCACCATTTCCTATCTATCTCCCTTTCCTCGATTTGATGGATCTCATTGGCCCTTTACATGGATCATTTTTGTTTGCTTTTTTTACCCCATTTCCACCATTTTGTATTTTGTATTCCTTCCTTTGACTTGACAGATCTCATTGTCCCTTTCCTTAGACCGCTTTTGCTCACTTCAACTTATCATCCTTCCCTCATATACACAGATATTATTTTCCCTTTCTTTGCCATTGTTTTGGTCTCCTAGATGGACCTCTTTGTTCTCTGACTCTGGTTCATTTCCTTGCTCCTGCTTACCTCAATTCCCTTGGCCTTGGCTTCCTTATATTTGTCCACTCTTAGAGCACTGTAATTGGCTTTCGTCGTCTTTTCACTGCTTTCACAGGATTCCTCGTTCCCATCTGGGCTGTGATGCTCAGTTTCACTTTTTAAGGCAGGATGTTCTGATGCCACTTTTAACAACAGGATCTTAAGTACCTTCATCAGTGTTGCAGCTTCCTGCCAAGGTGCATCTGTATGGGATTTAAGACACAGGTTATAACACACCTAGTTAGAATTCCTTGCCATTGCCTAGCAGGGGTACTCAAGGGCCACCAATTCCCCTTTGATGTTGGAGCTCTCTTTCATGTGCTGTGTTTAGTGGTTCACCATTCCATTCTCTCACCACACCACGGGTAGGATGAGCCATACCTGGGCTTTCGGGGCTTCGATGGGTTCTGCTTCTTGATACATCACTCTGGCCAGAGTCCGGGGTGGTTTCATCTGTACTCATCGTCCCTGAAGCAGACATGTGATGTCGCTCCTGGTCCATGTGGTGTTGGATATCCAGGCCCTGAAGGAATTCCTAATGAAAAAGGCAAGCTGGTCAGTTTGCATGTAGCCTACAATCATGTGTGGAACCCCAAATTTAGGTATGTGTGCAGGCACTCTAAGATTAAACCACCTATACAAATACCCCATGTAAGGAGTTCTCTGAGCCCACACATGCTTAGTAACACACATAGTGCCTCATAATGAGTTGTGCAGTGACGCAGGCAGAATTTGTAAATGCCACCTGTTTTGCCCCTTCATATAATTATGGGGGTTTCAAATCATAACCCATGCTGTGACAACATTTAGCGGTGCAGTCGGTTGTAGCTCGAGGGGCTCGAATGGCTCGAAAATGTCTTTTAATGTAGACGGTGGTTGATGCTTGTTGATGCACTCCTTCTTGCTTCTTCACTGGGCTTGTGTCGTCCTTTAAGACAAAAAAGCTGAGGAGAGTGTTGCAGGCAACTGCCTTGACCTTGATATGGTTCAGAGACTCTCTGGCACTTCCGACCTTGGAAGCTTGCTTGCAGAGCCTTGCAGGGAACAGTGTGTGCTGGCTGGGTACCGGTTCTGGAGCTGCTGGAGGATCCTCTTAGTGAGGCATCTCCCTCTGTTCCCTGGGAGATGTTTAAGGGGGGATATTGCTTCCCTCTTGGAAATCCTGGTCCTCTTCACTGGCGGAAGCTGTAAGGCAAACTGTACCTTCAGCTAGGCTCCAATACTGAGTTCTAGTTGTTGCTCCTTTCAAAGACTTTATATCATCTGCCAAAAGAGGGGCTCGGCCCTCTTTTAAAGCCAAATGGGCCCCAGTGATTGGTGTCAGTTAAGCCTACCTAAATGAACTAATCCTGGGTCCCCACCAACAATCTCCTGCATGCATGGGGTCATAACCAGAGTGCTTTTCAACAGAAAAGGAAAAGAGGTGAAAACATGCACTACTAAATCCCACCCATCTTCCTGTGTGTTGTGGAACAAAGGGTCTCTCTGGTTAATTCAGGTCTTCGTGATTCCTGATTAAAGCGGCAGGTCTCCCTTGAAGATACTGGAGACCAGATTCTTGGTCACCGCCAAACCACATACTTGTACCTTCTGAATGGGGTCCCCCTGCGGGGATGACTACTGTAAATACATAGTCCCAGATATGACAGGTCACTGCCCTTGATACTGAGAGGCGGGAGCTGGCTTCAGATTGACACAGTGCATATCAAAGGTTGTTGGGGTTTTCCTGTCTTTTGTTAGTCCTGCGTCCAGGCGTCCTGTGGGCCTGTTTGAATTAACTCTAATTAGTATGCGAAGCTGCCACCAGCAGCTAACAAAGGACAGGGCAGATCCATGGGGCCTTTGTTAGTTAATTAGGCTGGCCATGGCTGGAGGAAGGTTTTACATTCCCCCTTTTTGAAATACCTTGATGTACTCTTGGCTGTCATATCGCAACTAAATATGACAGGGGGAATGGTGCCTGTAGGCTGTGTCCACCCAGAGTACAAAGATATGTCGTGTGGTGAATATAGGACAATGTGTGTTGATTAGACCCACACATTTTCCAGAGGTTGATCTACCATCATTTGATTTCATTTAAAAAAAAAACGAAAAGATGAGCACGCATCCACCATGCAGATGGTTGAATTCCTCACATGCCCCCCATCCTCAACATCTGAACCCCCACCCTGCTGAGGGTCTGGTTCATCATCACAGTGAAAGGACCCCTGAGGCCATCTGCATTTCCATGCTGGGAGCCTGGCTTGTGCTGGATGTCCATATCTAATCCCTGTAGGTATATGGGCTAACGCAGAATCTTAGGGTTCTCCTCTTGCATGACCATTAAGCATCGAAGAGGCCAGTGGTCTGTCTGGATCATAAAGTGCGACCCAAAGATGTAGGGTTTCAGCTTCTTTACGGCCTACATGACATAATACGTCTCTTTGCCCATGACAGCCCAGTTCCTTTCCCTTTTTGTCAATCGCCTGCTAATGTAGGCGACAGGTTGCTCTACCCCTTGAGAGTTCAGCTGCGCTAACACTGCACCAAACCCAAAATCACAGGCGCCTGTCTGGATAATGAACTCCTGACCATAGTCTGACACTTTCAGGACTGGGGCCCTGCACAATCCATCCATTAAATCCTGGAAGGAGGTTTGATAGGCGGGGGTCTAAGTTACCTTCTTCGCCATCTTCTTGGAAGTTACATCATTCAGGGGCATGGCAATGGTCCCATACCCCTTGATTAATGGCTGGTAGTACCAGGTGAGACCAAGAAAGGCTCTCACCTGCGGCGTCTGTGTGGTGGGGATGTCCCAATCCTTCACAGCCTGTACCTTTGATTCGAGAGGTTGTTTCTTCCCTCCATTGACCTGGTGGCCTTGTTAAGTGATTGTGCCCTGCACTATCTGGCACTTTGTGGCCTTTATAGTCAGGCCTGAATTCTGCAGCACCTGAAGCATTTGTTTCATGTGGGATAAGTGATCCACCCAGGTGTTCCTCAACACAGCAATATCATCTAAATAGGTGATATTGAAGGTTTCCTGTCAAGACAAAACCTGACTAACCATCCTCTGAAAAGTGGCTTGGGCATTCTTCACTCCGAAGTGCATCACAGTGAACTGATAATGTCCTTCTGGGGTGGAGAATCCTCACCCCTCTCTCACTTCATCTGTGAAGCCGACCTGCTAATACCTTGCTGTGAGCTCAAAAATACTCATGATATGATGAGATTGGTTATTTATAACGCACTTTATACTCAGAGGTTTCTAAATGTGGACCCGAGGATTGAACCCGTGTTGTTCCATGTCATCCTGCTTCCAAGGCGAGCAAGTTGCTGCTGAGCTATCCTCCTGAGACAATGGCACATGGCACATGACGATGCCAAGCTTGTCAATGTGCTATTCTGCCCGAGGAATGGGGTGAGCATCTGTCTTCATGACAGAATTGAGCCCCCTGTAGTCCACATAAAAGCAAACTTCAGTCTTCCCCTCACTGATCTTCTTAGGGACCAGTACCACTGGGCTAGCCCAGGGGCTGTGGGATGGCTCTATCACTCCTCGGGACAACATCTTGGAAACCTCCTCTTTGATTGGTCCTTGACCTTATCAGACACCCAGTGAATTCTACTCTTCACCAGTTTACTGTCTCCAGTGTCCACATGGGTGCACCAATCTATGCCACCTGGAGTCAGTAAAAAAAGACCTGCAAACTGTCCCATTAACCGGTAACAGTCTGTCCATTGCTGTTCTGACAGGTCAGTTGCAAGGTTGACACCTTCAACTGACCCATATGTGGTTTCAGTGTGCAGGAGTTCTGGGAGGGAACCAATTTCCTCAGTCTCTCCGTCAGTCACTAATCCCATCACCAAGTAATCCCAGGTATAATGGGTTCATAGCCGGTTCACATGAAAGGCCCTGCACATCTGTTTAGGTCCTTTCACCTCAATGAGATCATTCACCTCACTGAATGTTTCCAGTACACAGTAGGGCCGAGTACACTTGTCCTGAAGGGCAATGAGTTTGACAGAATCCACAACCACTGGGCTGGAGAATGGACTGTCACTGTGGCCTTCTGGTCGTGCCAGTGCTTCAACAGCTCCTGACTGGCCTTTAGGTTTTTTGTTGACTGTTCCATGTACTTCACGATTCTAGTCCCAAGGCCAAGTACATAGTCCACCACATCTTGTGACGGGGCTGAGTGTTTACTCTCGCATCCCTCCTTCACTAGACTAAGGGTAACTCATACAGTGTGTCGAAACAGAAGTTCAAAGGGGCTAAACCATATCCAGTTCTGTAGCACCTCTCTGTAGGCGTACAGAAGGCATAGCAGGAAAATATCCCTTTTTCTCCTCAGGTGCTCTTCTAAGCCACCTATCATGCATTTCAGGGTCTTAGTGAACCGCTCAAAAAGCCCATTGGTTATTGGATGGAAGGAGGTAGAGAACCAGTAGGTGACTCCACACTCTTGCCACATAGCCTTCATATACGCTGATGTGAAGTTTGATCCCCTGTCAGAAATGACTTCCTTGGGGAATCCAACACAGGTGAATATCCCAACAAGAGCCTTCACAACCATGGGGGCTTTGATGCTCCTCAGAGGGACAGCCTCAGGGTATCCTTGGTGTGGTCTACCACCACCAAGATGTATCTGTTCCCTGAGCTGGTTTGAGGATCCAAGGGACCCACAATATCCATGCCCATTCTCTCAAAACGCTTCCCAACCACTGGTAGTGAAATTAAGGGAGACTTTGTGCCAGCACCTGACTTGCCATAAGCTTGGCAAGTCAGGCAGGACCAGACAAATGCCTTAACCTTTACACCGAACTGCGGCCAGTAAACGTGTGCAGACAACCAGTCCGATGTCTTAGTCACTCCAAAGTGACCCGTTAATGGAATTTAGTGAGGCAAATCCAAAATGAGCTTTCTGTGTCAATTGGGAATCACCAACCTTCTGGTTCTCAGTGTATTTTGGCTCACTGTACAGGAGTCCACCCACCCTGTACACTTTGAACCATCCACAGTCCTCGCCCTTAGCCTGCTCCTCTGCCTGGTTCTGCAGACCCGCCAGAGTGGGACACTCTTTCTGGGTTGTGAAGATGTTAGTCTGATCTGGGCCCCCAGCTGATGCAAACTCATCCAATTTGGGCAGGCTCTGCAGATCTGCGACCCAACGGGTCGTACAACTCAGGTTTCCGTGCTGTGCCAGGTAACTCTGAAGTCACTGAGTCAATGCTACCAAAGTAGGGTCCACAGTGACTACTGGCCCCTCTCTCGCAGGAGTAGGTGACTCAGCTGTCTGTGGAACTGGACTAGGGGCTACCGGCCATGCCGATACTTCCAACACACCCTCTGGAAGCACTCCAGGATCTAAGGTTCTGAGTGTGTTCGATCTGGCGATCTCTTTGGCCCTCGATCGGGTAGCCACTGCGACTATCTCAGGATCAGGAAGATCATTACCAAACAGACATGGGACATGGATGGAGTCTTTCACTGCTACACGGCGCTGGGTCATTTTACCTCTCCAGCTGAACATTGCTATCACCAAGGGGCACTTACTCTTTCCGTCAAACCCACTGATACTACAATCAGGTCCATCAATATACTGGCCTGGCTGTGCCCACTGCTGGGTGACAGAGGTGACGCTAGCCACAGTGTCTCGGACCACAGGAGTTTTATGTCCATTGATTGAAAACACATGTACTAAATAGAATTGAGTATTATTGGGACCTGGGGTCTCTTCTGGTGACCCGGTTCCGTTTCCACTCAGTGTAACCAATCCACATTCGGCCACTCCTGTGCCTAGTGGGAGCCCTCCTGTAGAAGGCCCACACTAATGACAGTCTCTTCTATAAGTCCTACATTCACTATGGCTTGCTTGCGTAAGCCCTTGTAAGCAGGATCCCCTTTCCTATGGCCTAGCTCATTACACTCAAAACAACCTTTGGGTGGTGAAAATGCAGGTGTCCCAGTGTTAGGGGTGCCAGTGCTCTTCCTTTTGGTGTGCGCAGCTGAATTAGAGTTTGGGGGTTTACAATTGTTCTTTTGGGGGCTGACTTGAAGAGGATTACGTTGAACCTTTGTCCTTCCCATCCTTGTTTACATTTTGGTCCACAGATTTCTCTTCCGGCTTGGGTGTGCTCACCTGAGCCTTTTTCTGGACTCGAGTACTCACAAACCCGTCAGCAGACTTTGCAAGCTCCCTCGGGTCTGTGATAGTCTTGTCCATAAGATTCTGGTGTAGGTCAACCTCACAACTCTTCAATACATGGTTACAAGCAATCAAATGGTACAACCCTTTAAATGTGTGAACTTTGTTACCAGCCACCCACCCATCCGCTCAGATATTTCAATGACAAGTGGGTGAACGCTTCAAATATCTGCCCACTTTTCTTTCCGAGCTCTCTGAAGCTCTTGAGATACTGCTCTGGGGTGTTACAGAACATCCTGACGAGGGCTGCCTTCATTCTCTCATGAACAGAGTTAACTGAAGAATTGCAATAGTCCCTGGTGTCGGTAAGCGACTTATCAGGGCTGCACCCCACAGTAAAAGCCAGATTGAGTGCTTCAAACCAGTGAAAAATATCCTTCCCCACTTTGTAAGCCTGTCTTTGGGGATGTGCAGCCAGGGCTAATCCCAGGCACTCTGGCTTGGGCCACTACTGCTCCTTTCACTAGATGTTTATCTGTTGGCCTCCTTCTTCTTTTCAAGCGCCAGCTTAAACAAATCTATGGTGGCCCTGTCCAGTTCTATGATGACCGTGTCCTGCTGTTTCTGCTCCTCTAGCACTAGCCTCCTACAGCAGGAGCGTTCTAGCTGCTACCTCATTAACAGCTGGAACAATTACTGGACCAATTAGAGGCTGTGCTGAGGCCTGGGACCTGCGGGATGACGCACTAGCCACTGACCTCACTGACACTCTAGAGTTTTGAGACACCAAGCTTGCCCCCCAAGCGGGATGGTTGTCGATGGTTGTTGAGAATCACTGCTCATAATGACTTCCTTGTCGTCTTCCACTTCCCCCTCCAGAAGTTCTTTCTGTTCGGGTACACACGGCCTAGTCCGTCCCATGGGGTCTTCTCCCCAACCGCCCTCACTTCCACCCAAGCTTGAGGCGGGTCACCAACTCAGGTTTATTAACGTTAGTGCTGTAAGGAAGTCCCCTTTCTTGACAGCAGACATGCAGGACATCCTTTGTCATGCCTTTTATAGTCTCCATGTCAAGTTCCATGACTATTACTATTACCTAGCTGTGACTTAACATTGCCTGCAACAGTACATTTGATGTTGGGTGAACACGTTTTGGGCAAGGCTCCAAATGGATCCGACCGCCTGTCACCAATGTGACGAATCAACTTCCGGGGAACCAGCGGTCCAGGGATGAATATCGGCTCTAAACCATCAATGAACCCCACACCTTTAGTACACCAGAAGGAATCCAAACAGATCGGAAATGCAAGCAAATTATAAACTTGTCCAATTTTGGTATTATTGTCGGAACTGCATGCTTATCTCCTCAAGATCGTGGATCATTGGCTAGTTGCAACACAGCAAACATACAATTATCACCCAATGCTAAAAGGGACCTTTCATTCAAGGTTGTATGAAAATATCCAAATAACAAGGGGGGTCCCTGGAGTCCCTCTGCCAGACATTAGTCCTAGTTATGAGAGCCTTACCCATACTCTTTAACTCACTATCTTTCACAGAGGAGAAATATCCAAAACATATCAGTCTTTGGGCCTCATTACGACCCTGGCGGTAGGGGGTTAATGGGGCCGGTAGAGCTGCTGGCCCCGTTAACCCCCTACCGCCACATTACGAGGTCTCCTCGTGGTACCCGCTAAGGACGCCTGGTAAAACCAGGCATCCTTTGGGGGTTCCCGCGAGCAGACCAGGATGCAAACAACTGGCCCGTCATTAACGCGCCCGTTGTTTGAATCCTCCCCATTCCCATTGAGCCCTAAGGAGGCTCAAATGGGAATGGAGATGTACCAGGTCTCGGTTCCCTGAATGGAGAAATACTGGTCCCTCCAAGGTGGGAATGGCCCGGTATTTCCCCATTCAGGGAAACCGGACCCGGTACCCGGAATGCGGATAGCCATGCCACAAATAGCGGCCTGGCTACCTCCATTGTCATAATTCGGCCCTTTGTCCTACCCTGGGGCAGTCCTGCACCGCAATGCTAGGCAATTCTCCCCTGAACAAGACTACCAACAGCAACCCCAGACACGTGTTTCGGTTTGGTTGGACCTCATCAGTATGGTGGAGCTGTGCTTCTCTTAGAATAGGGAGCAAGGGGTCCACGTCTGCATTCCCCTAGTAACTTAGGGTGAGATCCAAAGTTACTTAAAATAGAGAGAATCGCCTAGCATTTCGGTGCTGGACTGCCCAAGGGCAGGATAAAGACTGATATGTTTGGGATATTTCTCCTCTGTGAAAGATAGTGAGCTAAAGACTCTGGGTAAGGCTCTCCTAACCAAGACTAATGTCCGGCAGAGGGACTCCCAGGACCTTTGCAGGATGGCCTACACAGTGGCTCTGGGTCAGGAATCATTATCTCAGTGCTGGTTGGCGGGTCTGAAGCACTGGTCGCAGTATCTTGAACAACGTTAGCGACTGCGGCGTGAATACAGTCAGCAATGCAGTCGGCTGCAGCTTTAGGGGCTCGACTGGCTCCATTAAATGTCCTTTAAGGCGGATGCAGGTTAATGCCTGTTGATGCACTCCTCCTAGCTTCTTCAATGGGCTTGGTTTGTCCCTTAAGGCAGGCAGTTCAAAGCTGAGGAAAGTATTGCAGGCAACGGCCTTGTCCTTGGTTTGGTTCAGAGACTACCTGGCACTTCCCACCTAGGAAGCTTGCTGCAGAGCGAAGCAGGGCACGCTGCGTGCTGGCTGGGTACCGGTACTGGAGCCGCTGGAGGGTCGTCTGGATTGAGTATCTCCCTCTGTTCCCTGGGAGATGTTTAGGGGAGGGATCTCGCTTATAGGCAGAGGTGAGGGAGAAAACTTGAACTGGAACACCTTAGGTTATTCCCTGTGCTACTTAAGAGAAATACTCCATCTGGCAAGTCATTTTAAGAACCTTTCAGTCTGAGTGACACCCTCCAATTCTAGTTTAGCCACCAGAGTAACTTACAGGAAGTAAGTGGGTACTCAGTCCCACTCGAGGAATATGTCCGCAGCTCGTGCCTACATCAGAGAGATACTGGCTTTGGGGTGACGCTATAAAGAGAGGTTGGAAAACAGGCCACTTCCAGGGAAGCAGTTGGCAATTGATGGGTGCTTCAAGGTGATAATGGCTAATGTGTGTCCTACAGATGTCCAGACAGATCATAGTATTGGATTTCATGGAAGCAGATCGGGCAAGATGTCCTGTGTGTGGAACTCCATCTTGGACAGAGGCATGAAGGCCTTTTCAGGCAATAGTAATCCACAGTGGGAAGAACTCACTGGAAGCGTCACCCCCTAGTGGGATAACCAATGAAGCCCCTGAGATAGAATGGACTGTTGCAATGTGCGGAAGCGTGCATCTTCTCTAGGTGGCTCCATGAGGCCTGGAGGAATGCCCAGGCAGATGCAGAAACTCTGGGATTGAAAGGCACTGGGCCTCATTACGAGGAAGGCGGTAGGGAGTTAACAAGGCCGGTAGAGCAGCCGGCCCCGGTAAACCCCTCTTACCTCATTACGAGGTCTCCTCGCGGGACCCGCTAAGGATGACTGGTTTAACCAGGCGTCCTTAGCGGGTCCCGATAGCAGACCAGGATGCAAACAACAGGCCCGTAATTAACGGCCCATTGGTTGCATCCTTCCCATTCCCATTGAGCCGTATGGGGGCTGAAATGGGAATGGGGATGTAACGGGTCCGGAAATACCGGAGCCTCCCGGTCGGAATAGACCGGTACTTCCCCATTCTGGGAACCCGGACCCAGTACCTGGAATGGGGGTAGCCATGCCACAAATAGCAGCATGGCTATCTCCATTGTCGTAAAGAGGCCCACTGTGTGAAAGAATGGCTCTCTGCAGCTGCACTCTATGCACTCAAAGGAGGCGGTGCGGGTAAGTGTAATGCTGTCCAGTAGAAATGCATGAGCTTCATGTGTCTGGACAAAATAACATACACCCTACAGGACAGGGAACAGGACACCCATAGATGCCTATTCTGGGTGGAGAAAATTAGAAGGCTTACTGGAAAGAGCAAGATGTCTCACCAAAACAGTCAGAAAGTGGGCGCGATCTCTGTTGTATTTCACCTAACCACTGCCAGAGTTGTCTGTTCAGGTCATTGAGGTTCTGTCTAGTAAGCAGCCAAACTGGAGGTACGCTCCTCGACTCGCCTACCTGGCCTATAATACGATTCAATGGCTGCGTACCGTCTATGGGCAGGGCCAACCATTAGGAAGTTCTGAGGGAGTAGAATTACAGATAGGATCCCTTTAGGGAGTGGGAAGAGTGTAAAATGACACATTATTGCTGCTCTGGTCATTTACCTTCTGGCCGGCATCTAACAAGATACCTGCCTACCACGAGGGCTTGGGTTACTGATGGCCTAAGTTCGTCTTCGAAAGTTAAGGGAGCCTGCACCCCATGGAAATGCTAGCCAATGCAACACCCCCAGGTTAGCTGATAGCGGCGACGTTGGAGTCCCACAGGAAGTCGATCGGTGTAAAGCACCAGCTCCTAGAACCACCAGACAAGTGGACTCAACGAGAAGTGAAAAGTCCTTTTTGTGGGTTCTGAGAATCCTAGGCTGTGCTTAAGAAGGATGTTTTACTCACCACTCTTTACTCACCTTCAGAACCTGTATCCGCTGACTGACCCCTCGGTAGAAGGCCAGGGTATCGCTCCGGTGCCGTCCAAGCTGAGACGCCAGGTGCAAGCTCTGATCTTCCAGTTTATCATACAGAGTCCGGACGTTAAAATCTTCCAGGACCCGTAGTGAAGACGTCACCCCTGAAACATTGAGAGTATGAGCTGTGAGGAGTACACACCAGGGAGTCCCATCCCTGCTTGGGAGTCATGCCACACCATCAGATGCTCACATCTGCTCATAATTAAGTGTTGAAACCATTACTGCCGGCAAAGTCAAGTCTGGCACATGTTCCCACAATTTCCCTTCACAGTAGAGCAGATTCGTTTCACAATTGGCCATTTTTTTAAATCAAATTTAGTATTGCCAATAATGTCTGATTGAAGGACGATGTGCTGGACAATCGTATCCATAGATATTCATGTCAAGGCATCAAAAACACTATGGGCCTCATTACACGGACGGCGGTGGACCAAGGTGCTATTAGCACCTTGGTCCATGCCGGTAAAATACCGGCACCGCCTTGGAGGAAAGGGGAATTTCCGCCCTATTCCAAGGTTGGTGGGGCGGTAATTCCCCCTTCCCCCATTGACCTTCCCCATTCCCATTTTTGCCCCATAGGGCATAATGGGAATGGGGAAGGTGCTAATTACGGCACCGCAAATTGCGGTACCGTAATTAGCTCCCTGGTCCCTTTGCGGGTTGTTTTTTAACGCCTGCTAAAAGCAGGCGTTAAAGTCTCCAACCCGCAAAGGGACCTCGTAGTAAGGCGGTAAGGGTTAACGGTCACCGGTACCATTAACGGTGACCGTTAACCCTTACCGCGGTCCGTGTAATGAGGCCCTATAGGTGAGAGAAAACCAACAGAAGAAACAGAAAGCAAGAAGCTAAAAGGATAATAGAAAGGGGCACAATAAGGATTCTCTCCTGAAGAACCATGCTAATCTTTCCATGGGGAAACACGTGTTGAGAGATGAGACCACCTATATAAAGTCACAATAAACATATAAAAATAAGGAAAAGACTGAATGAATTTGAAGACAATCAAAGAAGATTGAATTGATATGTGGAAAGGTACAATTGTAAAAGACTTTAGAATTATTAATGTAGCAATCGATGAGGATGTAATTGATTTATGCAAAATATTATTGAAAAAGCCTTGGAGTAATTGACGAAAAGTGTGGAAAATAATCAAAGAAACACAATTGAATTGTGGCAGGCACAAATGAAGAAGTTCTAAAGTATTGATGGACAAAAACAAAATACAAAATAAATTTGTGAAATTGATTAATGCATCAGTGTGAATAATTTTTAGTTTGCGCACTGCAAAAGGGCTCAGACTAAAGAAAAAAGACCGCCAGAGTCATTTTTTTTTCCACCGCCCAGCAATGGGGATTTTCCAGGGCATTGCAGTCCCGGTAGTCCATGTAATTGCCCGTTGCCGGGCGTCGGAAATAATTACTCCCCATTCCCATTTGAGTCCCATTGGACTCAATGGAAATGGGGAGGTTGGATGCAACGGCACCATTCATGAATGTTGCCGGTGCATCCGTCAAGGTCTGCGAGCAGGTGCCTTTCAGCCCGCCAGGTCAGTCCTGGCGGGTGAAAAGGCACCCGCTCGCGCAACTCGTAGTTTGCCGGTCCGGAAACAATGGTACCAGCAAGCTTACCGATACCATTGATTCCAGACCGGCAACCTCGTAATGAGGCCCAGTGTGTATTATTGTAACGGTCACAATAAACTGAGCCCAAGCGTGCTGACAATGGAAGTATTGATATATAATAAGGACTCACCTGGGAACAATACCTTAATTTGACTGGAACTATTCCAACATAATGGCCCTCATTACGACCCAGGCGGTAAGTTACCGCCTGGGCCGTGACTTTACCACCATGGCGTAAACTACGTTTACGGCATGGTGGTTGGTGGATTTACCGCCCCATTCCAACCTTGGCGGGGCGGTAAATCCCCATTTTCCCATTTTCCCTTCCCCATTCCCATTTTGCCCCATAGGGCATAATGGGAGTGGGGAAGGTGTTAATTACGCCACCGTAAATTACGGTGGCGTAATTAACACCAAGGTCCCATAGCGCCATGGATTTTAACACCTGCTAAAAGCAGGTGTTAAAACCTCCATGGCGCTAAGGGACCTCGGAATCAGGCGGTAAGGGTCGGCGCTGTTTACGCCGCCGTAAAACCCCTTACCGCCTGAGTCGTAATGAGGCCCGTTGTCTGATTTTTGCCTGAAAATTCTGCCACTAAAGGGACCAGAATGTTTTGCAGCATCTCAATTGGCCAACATTTCTGGCAAAATTACACATAAAATACAGGTTTGTGCAGGAAAATGTTCAAAATGGCAAATTCCATGTAACAGGTGAAATTGGAGAAGCGGGTGGATTATACAAAGAATTGTCAATTTTCTCTGCAGAGCAAATGCCAGCGGTTTAACCATTTCTTGCACATCTCTTGCACCCACAGACTTCCAATCCCTCAGGATTAGTTTCTGGGCCATCAAGGTCACTCTGAGTAACCGATTCTTTTGGGAACATGGGAAATCCTCCAGCAGGATACCTTCCCCCAGTATCAAGGACCCGGCTGATCAATTCACCAATCACTTCACCCCAGAAAAGCCTCACCCCATGGCACTCCCACAGCATATTCTCCAGAGTAGCAGACCTATCTGGGCATCCCCAACAGGAGTCTGACTCCACCAGGCTGTGCTTGCATATACGTTCTGGGGTCAATAAACTCTATGTAGAATTTTAATCCGTCTTGATCTTTCACCTAAACGCAAAGAGGAGAGAGTAATGTTTCCACAAATCTTCACCCAGTGTCCTTCTGACATCTCCTCCTTCAATCTCTCTGACCATCTTTCCTTCCTTTGAAAGATATCCCCTGGTTTTCACAACAGTAATTAGTTCAAAACAATTTAAGAGGTTGTGGGTTAAGGGGTGAAAAGGGGGTGGGGAGGGGCTTGGGGTAGGGGTAGTAGTGTGGGTGAAGAAGGGTGTTTGGGTGGACCCCCAAAACAAATTAAATAAAACATGTGAAGTTACATTTCAAAGTAATTATTTCAAAGTAAATTACTTCGAAGTAATTACTGTCATCTTAAAGACATGGAACCTTTGATAACATAATGAGTTTACACAATTAGAGACCAGGTGACCATGTTTATCAGCATTTAGAATGAGCTCACTGAATTATTCTCCTCCACCTTCTCCGATGTGTTCATAGCTCTTTTAAGAACACGAGAATCCCTATAAGTACCACCAGGTATACCCATATTCAGTCTGAGTTGGTTGTAAGTAAGGCAACACCCAATAGTGAGGGAATCCCCCAGCCACCTGATTCCCCCTGCCCCCGGTGCCACGCAGCCAAACAGCATCTTATTCCCACCCCAGATGGAGCAGCCTATCAAACGAAAGGAATCGTATCCTAAAGCCAAGGATATCTACTTCAATGCCTCTCTGCATTCGGTGTCAGCGGGACAATTTTACTTGATTCAACACATGACCACTCATCCAGAGCCTCCTTCAAGTAAGGTACTATGGGCCTCATTACACATAGGGCCTCATTACGACCCAGGCGGTAAGGGGTTTACGGCAGCGTAAACAGCACCGACCCTTACCGCCTGATTCCGAGGTCCCTTAGCGCCATGGAGGATTTAACACCTGCTTTTAGCAGGTGTTAAAATCCATGGCGCTAAGGGACCTTGTTGTTAATTACGCCACCGTAATTTACGGTGGCGTAATTAACGCCTTCCCCACTCCCATTATGCCCTATGGGGCAAAAACGGGAATGGGGAAGGGTAAATGAGGATTGGGGACTAACCGCCCCGCCAACCTCGGAATGGGGCGGTAAGTCCGCCAACCACCATGGCGTAAACGTAGTTTACGCCATGGTGGTAAAGGTACGACCCAGGCGGTAACTTACCGCCTGGGTCGTAATGAGGCCCATAGTGTGGTAAGGGTTTACTGGTACCGGTAAGGGCACCGGTACCGGTAAACCCTTACCGCCTTACTACGAGGTCCCTTTGCGGGTTGGTACTTTAACGCCTGCTGTTTATCAGGCATTAAAAAACCGACCCGCAAAGGGACCAGGGTGCTAATTACGGTACCGCAATTTGCGGCACCGTAGTTAGCGCCTTCCCCATTCGCATAGAGCCCTATGGGGCAAAAATGGGAATGGGGAAAGACAATGGGGGAAGGGGGAATTACTGCACCGCCAACCTTGGAATAGGGCGGTAATTCCCCTTTCCTCCAAGGCGGTGCCAGTATTTTACCGGCATGGACCAAGGTGCTAATAGCACCTTGGTCCACCGCCTACCGTGTAATGAGGCCCTATATGTCTTGCAGCACGCCAGGTGGTAAACAGCAAAATTAGGCACCCTCCTTTATCTACTGGCAAATGAAGTTCCCATAGATTGGTGCGAGGTGGCTAATTGTCCCATATAACGTTCTGCATGAGCTTGTCTATATTACCCCATGCCTCTTTGCCAGGAAACAAGGGAATCATACTCAGGATATAGTTCGTTTTGGGTGTGTTGTTCATCTTCAAGGCGTTAACCTTCCCCCATAACGACAAGTTATGGAGTTTCCATCTTTCCAGGTCAGACCTCAGGTTTGTAACAATAGACTTCTTCTCGTCCATAATTTGTCCCATAGCACATGTGAGCCAGAGGGCCAAGTATTTAATTTGGTGCGAACACCAGGGACTCAAATGCAATCAAATCTGACTTCATACAAACGTTGAAGCTGACCCGGCTTCAGATTCAGACCAGTTTATTCTATAGCCGACATGTCTCTGAAACAATCAATAGGTTCCATCAGTACCGTCAAAGAACAGTCTAAGTCTTTCAAGAATTCAAGACCAGCAACAGATCATCGGCATATAGTTACAGTTTTTGACATACTCCTCCATCGTTAACTCCTACAATCATCTCACCATTCCTGCGTGATATAGCGTGTGGCTCCATTGCTAACACTAATAAAAAGGTAATAGGGGAGAAACCTTGTCGAGTCCCCTTTTCCAGCTCAATGTTGCCTCAGCAGAGGCAATTAGTCGATATACAGCTGCCGTCTGGTCATTATACATCAATTTGATCCAATTTAAGAAACCAATTCCAAAAGACATACCCTTCATAAACCTGAACAGATAACTCCAATCAATTTGGTCAAATGCTTTCTCTGCATCTAATGAAAGAACTACAGCTCCCTCCTCTAATCCATTAGCCTCAGCAATTGTCTGAATGAGTCTTCACGTGTTCGCGGTAGCATGTCTGTCCTTTGAAAAGCCTGTTTGATTTGGGTTCTCCAATCTTGGCAGGGTGTTCTCCGACCGTCTCATCATAGACTTCGCCAACATTATAATATGAGTGTTGATCAGACTAATAGGAGTGTAGCTTCCTGGGGATGTAGGCGACTTTTCCGTTTTCAGAAGGACTGAGATAATTGCATGAAGAGTTGACTGAGGGAGAATTCCAATATTTTTTGAGGCATTGTACATCTCTCCCATTAACTTGAACACACTGTCCGGCAATATTCGATAAAACTCCATTGGAAGGCTGTCAGGGCTGGGGCATTTACCAGAGTTTAGGCTTATGTGAGACAGGCGTGGAATCTGGAGACACACAGGGCCTCATTACACGGATGGCGGTAAGGGGTTACCAGTACCGGTATTTTACCGGTACCAGTAAATCCTTACCGCCTTACTACGAGGTCCCTTTGCGGGTTAGGGAATTTAACGCCTGCTTTTTGCAGGCGTTAAAAACCAACCCGCAAAGGGACCTTGGTGCTAATTACGGTACCGCAATTTGCGGTACCGTAATTAGCGCCTTCGCCATTCCCATTATGCCCTATGGGGCAAAAATGGGAATGGGGAGGGCAATGGTCGAAGGGGGAATTACTGCCCCGCCAACCTTGGAATGGGGCGGTAATTCCCCTTTCCGCCAAGACGGTGCCGGTATTTTACCGGCATGAACCATGGCGCTAATAGCGCCATGGTTCTCCGCCATCCGTGTAATGAGGCCCACAGACTCAAAACTAAGTTTGAAAACCTGTATCATGAAACGTTGTAGGGTTGCTGCAATGCCTAACTTGCCCTCACATTACGGGGATTGTTCCCGCAACTGATGTTTCTAAGGGCCGTCAATGTCCATAAGTCCAAAACCAGTTTGTCTGTGTCCAAACCTATGCTTGCCCTCACTCTTAAACCAAATGTGAAAGGGGCTCTTCTTAAAGGAAATATGGTGATTCAAAAGGAAATGTAAACCACTGCTGGTTTCAGGTAGTCTTACCAACAGGTGTAGATCTGCCAGTTAAAAATAGTTAAACTCAAAAGGGTTGCCCTTGGAACCTTCCACGTAGGGCTTGTGTAGCAAATCAATAGAGTTCATAATGGTCCTCATTACGACTGTTTCGGTAATGCAACAACGGTGTCAGTAGTGCTAACCGGCACCGTGGTTGCCATGTTGCAACATTACGAGTTTGCTCGCGGGTACCGCTCTGGACGCCTGGTCAGACCCAAATAGTGCTCAATGGGAATGGGAAAGGAGCTAATAACAGGGCCGCAACTTGCGGGCCCGTTATTAGCTCCATGGTCCCTTAACGGGTCCCACTAAGGGCGGCTGGTTGGACCAGCCGTTCCTGGTGGGACTCGCTAAGGGACCTTGAAATGTGGCGGTAGGGGGTTAACGGCACCGGCATCCTTACTGGTGCCATTAACCCCCTACTGCCAGGATCGGAATGACCCCCAATGTCTCTTGTAGGCCTCTTAGGGTTCTCTTCCCCAAACTTAGGCCTCTCTTTACGAAGTTTGGGCCTCATTACGAGGTTGGAGGTAGCCTTGCCAGTAAAACCAGCAAGGCTACCTCCAAACTTGCATCCGGGTGCGGCACCCGCAAATGGCCAATTACCAGACTATTCTGGCCCAGCCGGAGCCGGTAATTGCCCTTTCGCGGGTGCCAGGCCCAGTACATCCCCATCCCGATTTGAGCCCCAAAGGGCTCAATGGGAATGGGGAAGGCGGTAGCACCAGTACCTTTAAAATTGGTACCGGTTCTACAGTCCTGTTCTGCTCGCGGGTGCCGGTACAGCCACCACATCAGACCTGGTGGCTGCAAGGGCACCCGCGAGCAGAACTCATAGTATGGCGGTACGGTAGCAACGGTGCCGGTAGCGCTAACGGCACCGTTGTTGCCTTACCACCATACTTGTAATGTGGGCTTCTTTGGGTTCCCTTCCCGAGGCCTAGGCCCCTCTGGTCTAAAACAAACAAAAATGTTCCTCTTGTCAGGCTGTACCTTTCACTGTACAGTTCTTTCACGGGGGCAGTATCAGAGACTTTTGAGAACAACAGGTTAGTTGCTCCTCCCAGGTGTGACCACTCTGACCCCTAACCCCTCTCCTTATTCTCTGGCACCTTTTCCTCTTCTGTGCCTTTTTCACTCTGTTCTTTTCTACTTTACAGTGCTTCCTTCACACCTTCTTTTTCTGTTGTTCACACTTGAACCTTCTTTACACCTTTCTGTCCCTTTTGCACACTTCCCCTTACGTTTCACTGTGCTCTCTTGCACCTTCATTTAGTTTCTCACCTTCATTTGCCCTTTAACATGTCTCTTGCACTCTCTGTATTTCTTTCGGGTCACTTGCACCCTCTACTGACTGTCCGTTTACCTTCTCACTGTCTCTTTGTTGTCTGTCTTGGTTCGCTTGCACCCCTCTCCTTACTTTCGGTCTCTCCCGCACCCTCTCTTGGCTCTTTCCGCACCGCCAGCGCACTTTGCTGTCATTCATTACATCCACGCCTCTAAGGCAGCTTTTCTGTCATTTCGCTTTGCTTTCTGTCATCGCTTCTCAGCTTTCGCTTGCTTTCATTCTGCTTTTGCTTACCAGGCTCTTTTTTCAACAACGCACCTGCTCCAATCACCCACACACTACTGATTTTCTCTCTGACCCATAAAACTCACCAACAGTAGTGTGGCGCCGACGAGCAGGTCAAATGGGTTTGGTGCTAGGTGATGGTCTCACCACCTGCCCCTCAGACACCTTTGGGACAGCACATGTCCCAAGCGGAACAAGCATTTCCCTGAACACCGCCGGCAAGATACAGGCTTCCTCGCTCCGGCTCCCTGAAGACACGGCTCGCTAGCCACACTGCAGCCCCTCACAAACACTGGGCCATTGTCTTGGCATGCTGTTCTCCTCCAGATACTTCAGACTTCTCTTTCTGCAGCTTCCTGTGCCTTGGCTCCTCTTGTGCAGTCAGAAACCCCAGCTCGCTCTCTGATTCTGGCAGAACAACCCTTTTTATACTGCAGGCGAGAGTCAATTGGAGTCTAGTGTACACAGTTGGGGAAAAGTGCCTGACCTTGCCTGACTCTATTAGTGGGACAATTCAATGGTTTTAGATGGTAGGCCTCACTTTGTATCCGTATGTTCGTTCAATGGGTAATCCTCATTGTTCCTGTTCGCCTCTTCCCCGTCCCAGTACTTATTGGAAATGCAGAGCAGGAGATGGGGTGAGAGTGTAAATACTCCAGACAGACAGAGGGAGTCTGAACTTGTCTCATCCTCTTTTCAATACCAAGTGTGCGGACTTGTTTGGGCCCATTACATTGATTTAGCTAGGATGGATGGCTTTAACATGTTTTTCTTTGGCTAAAGCTTTGGCTTCCCTGAAGAAGTTTCTCTTTTCCATCACTTCCTAATGATCATCAGGGTATATCGAGAATGGCTTGCCTCCATGCGTCACACAACCCTTCTCCCTTGCAGCTTCCGTAATCCGTTCTTTTGTACTCACTTTGGTGAGGACCAAAACAATCTGTCGTAATTTGCCCAGAGCATGTCTCCCCGCTCTGTAGACGAAGTCCACATCCGAAGGGATCAGTAATCTGTCCCCATACAACTCTGTGACCACTTTGACAATATTACCCACAATACCAGAATCACATTCCTTGTGCTCATCTAGGCACAGCAGTTGCAGGTTACAGCAACGGCTCTTCAAGTCCAGATCCATGGCTCTATTTCTCATTCTCGACAGCTCAACTTTTAAATCATTGTATGCTCTGAGCTGCCGGTGGTTTCAGATCCCAAAATGTCAGTCTCATTCTCAGTTTTTGTAATCCATCCTTCCAAATGGTTGACCTTCTGAGAGAGATCAGACAAGGTTGATTTTACATGTACAAAGTCCTGAGCAAAGTGTGTATGTCCTGCGGGCCTGGTTACTCCCCCATTTCTGCAAAGGTTTGTTTGGCATTTTTGGGGATCAGATTCTCTGCTGTGTCAATCTTCTTTTTAGTATTAATGATCCTTAAATAATAGATCCTTATGAAAGAGGCAGGAGCTGCTGGCTTCGGCTGCTGCTCTGTCGACCAACCCTCCGGAATCCAGCATTGCTTGTTAATGGTGGCCATCTTTCAAGTTTGTGTTCTCCTACTGCTTGGGTTCATGCTTTCAGAGCTATCATTAGTATCAGTTGACATGCTTTTCTCATTTGGGCTTCTCATCTTCCATGGGCAGAGTGTTCAAACATGTCTTTACGCTAGGGTCCTCTCACCACTTTATTCTCACTAGAGACCTTCTTTGTATTGAGCATACCCGGCCATGTCTGGATGCTCACAGAAGCAAATGGATTACAATCCTATTTACAGAAGACTTGGCCTGGTCTCAAGTAGCTCATACCTGGTATCCTCGTCGTCAGGCTGGGTCACATGACCCTTGAAAGGGAAGAAAGACTCCAGTATCACGTCTCTACAGAGACTCAAAGGCCCTCATTATGAGGTTGGCGGTAACACCCTGATTCTGCCACTGATGATATCCTGGTGCCAGCGGGATATCACAAGTGGCGGTGGAACAGTACATTTCCATACCCATGAAGTCCTAACGGTGCTGGTGCTTCAGTGAGAGACATGCCGGTAGGGGCCTGATTTCCCGGCATGTCAACCTGTCAGAGGATCCATGCCCCATCCGTCATTCTCAGAGTATGGTGGTCCAGAAAGGGTGCCGGTACTTTGCTACTGGCACCCTTGTTTTTGGACTGACAAACTCGTAATGAGGTCCAATGAGCTGGAATTTCCACTTAAGAAATTCGGAGATCCATTGTAATTTTGGTAAATTTGTGGATGCCATTTCGGACCAGCCACGGTCAGCAATCAGTACTGTTTTGTTGTTGCTCCCAACACCTGTGGACGACTTTGAAAGCTTCTAATTAACCAGCTCGATGGTGAACACACTAGCAATCTGTCTTGCACACCAGGCGCAAAGAGGAATGAAACTGACCCAGATTAGCATTAATGAAACCATGGTGATGAATACGCTCAGGGAGGGGGCATCACTAGGAGGAGGCTGCGGGAGCTATAGCACTGGGTCTTTTCATTGTAGCCCCAGATAGAAGCTCAGGGGCTAGAACCAGAAGGCCAGCCAGCCCCGAGTCCCGACAATCCCGCCATTAGTGTAGCCCCAGATCTTTTCCAGGCCTAGCAAGACCCCTGGCTCAGGGTCTTTATGTTTTGTGCCCACCTGGTCCAATATCAGGGATGCCATTTCGGGGAGCCCAGGAGTAGCAGCTACTACCTCGGCCACTTCCTTGCTACCCCTGGTGTTTCCTTTGTGAGCCCTGAATGAGGGATTGGAGCGTAGGCGGACCTTATGTATGGTGAACATGCGGGCAGCTGGGCGAGTGGAGGTGGCACTGAGGCTGCTCTTAGCTTAGGAAGGCAGCAACTGGGCATGCGAGGCTGCCTCTATCATGCGGTGGCGATACCCTGAATCTGATGCGTAGTCTGGCACTGGGCAGTATTACCAGGGCATTCGAGGCGGGAGGTGGTATATGATGGCAGCAGCTGAACATATGCGGCTGCCCATTTGCGATGGCAACTATCCCAGGCATAAGAGACAGGAATTCAGCAGTATTCATGAGGTTGTCAATTGGCACCTGATGACAGCTTCTGTTTATGCCACGGTCTACAGGCGCGCTATAAATGCCATATCATACATTACTAATCATGACTGTGCCCGGCATGTGAGCCTATAAAGGCTTAAGGTGGCAGGATCTGCATAAAGCAGGCTGCACCTGGCATACGGCGGCAGTGCCCTGGCATGCCAGGCTGTTCTCCACATATAATCACTATATATGGCACTCCAGTCTACAGCAGGCCGGGGCTGGTGGCATCTGCACAGAGGCGACTAGACCTGGCACATTCTGTGGCACCTGGGAATATGGGTCTGCATCAGGCTAATTGCTATGCCAGGTGTGCAGACCTATAACTGCCATACAGCGGCCCTAATAGGGCTTATACAGCTGTTGGGGGAGTACTGCTCCTGGGCTCCTAGCCTATATTGTTTCTGGGTCCACTTTTCATATTATGAACCTACCCAATTCTTGTCAAAGCATCACCAGAGGTCAAATATAGTTGGCAACAAAAAACAGTATTTTGGCTTTTTTATTAACCAGTCATTTTATAAAACGTAGGTGTATTGACGTTTTTATTTTTTTCAACGTTCAACGTGATGTCCTCAGGGGCAAATGGTGTGTAGTGTCACTTCCTGTGATGCCATCAGTAACAAGGGTCAAAGGTGAGAATTCTTCCTACGATATCATCAGATGTGGGGTGTCACTTCCGAGACCCCGGGAATGTTCATAAATGGACGTGTTTCTAGTACCCAAATTCCTAAAGGAAAGTGTCACTGGGTGGACTGTTCCAGTGTTTCCGTGATCGAGGGCACGACGTGCATTCTGGGGCACCCACAAAAAGGGTCTTTTCTTTCCAGTTAATTACTGGTTGACTGGTCTAATGGATGCAGGAGGAGTGGGGAGGGGTTGGTGATAAAGCTTTTGCAAAGACTATTTTGCGCAAATGAGCTACTGGGGCACCTTATGTCCCCCTGCCTCAGGATCTTGCTAAGGTTTGTGGCTTCTCAGGGTTGAGGGGGGAAATAAGGGCACACATTGGCACAATTTCTGTCCACTCTTTGCACCGCTGATATCCTGACCATGTATAGAAGGAAAGGTGTTTCCCACAAAGGATTGGCGCTGATATCAACGGATGCTCCATTGAGCCCCAGGTCACCTAGACAATTGCATCGTGGTTTGCGATATTGTGATCAAATGACCAAAGAGAAAGACTGTTCGCCTCATTAGGACCCTGGCGCTAAGTGTTTAACGGCGCCGTAAAAGGCGGTGGCGCCGTTAAACACTTAGGCCCTCATTACGACCCTGGCGGAAAGGGGTTTACGCCGGCGTAAACCATGGCGCCCCTTTCCGCCTGAGTACGAGTTCCCGTAGCGCCATGGTGATTTTTACGCCTGCTTTTTGCAGGCGGTAAAATCCATGGCGCTAAGGGACCTTGTTGTTAATTACGCCACCGTAATTTACGGTGGCGTAATTAACGCCTTCCCCACTCCCATTATACCCTATTGGGCAAAAATGGGAATGGGGAAGGGTAAATGGGGATTGGGGACTTACTGCCCCGCCAAGGTCGGAATGGGGCGGTAAGTCCGCCAACCACCATGGCGGAGTTGGCAGCTTAGCGCCATGGACCATGGTGCAAATAGCACCATGGATCTCCGCCAATGTCGTAATGAGGGCCTTAGCGCCTTACTACGAGGTCCCTTTGCGGGACCCGACCTGACCAGCCATTAAAATAGGGACCCGCAAAGGGACCTTGGTGCTAAGTACGGTACCGCAATTTGCGGTACCGTACTTAGCGCCTTCCCCATTCCCATAGAGCCCTATGGGGCGAAAATGGAAATGGGAAAGGGCCATGTTTCAATGGGGAATTACCGCCCCGCCAACCTTGGAATGGGGTGGTAATTCCCCATTGAACCATGGCAGACCCGTTACAACACCGGTACCAACCATGGTGCTAATAGCGCCATGGTTTAGCGCTGGTGTTGTAATGAGGTCCTGTGTTGGCAAACGCTTGAATCCAAAGTCAAGTGGTTTCTCAATCGGATAATATTGAGAACTGCAAATTCTTCGGGTTATCTGAGTCTGTGGTTTGGGAAGCCCTGTCTGCTTTCCATGTTCTGCGCCCGTAGTGGTGCCCGGCCGGCCCTGAAGCCTGGCTGGCCTTGGGCAGCCTGAAGATGAGCAGTACTCAGAGCGGGTTCCCTCCTGCCTGCCTGGAGTTCTTCCCATCCAGCGGCAACAGAGGGTGCCACATCATCCACTCCCTCCATTCTGAGAAACACCTCAAATGGCCTCTCTCATGTCCGCCCAGTGAGGCGTAGTCGCCCCCTTCTGTGCAGAGAGTTCTCAAGCTGGGGTGCAGGCTCGGGTACTCGCCCATCCAGAGGGAGGACATTCCCTGGTCATTATTCTGCATAAAGCTAAACCCTCCCAACAAAGAAACCTCTTCCAGATCAGTGATCGCATTGAATATCGGCTGCCATCTGAATCACCGATTATGGGCACGGTAGAAAGTCTTCGTTTTAAGACCTTGAAAAGTCAAAGAGCTCTGGTGTCACTCGAATTACCCATAGTCTTGAAATCTTTCATTTCTTCAGGTGATTAAACATAAAACTCTTAAGTAACGTACATTTCTCTATTGCCACTCTACTATTTTGGAATTATTCCCCCCTCCCCACTGGGGGTTAAGCATAACTTTGTTAAATTTTACAAAGCGCTTAGAACTCATTGTTTTGATACTTTTTAGGCGTAAATACAAGAGCTGTAGATTAGTGTAAATAGGTCATGCGCAGTGAAATGATGAATAAAGCAGAAGTGGTGAATCTGGCCATGTAAGAGCAGCTTTAACGGGAATTCTGAGGGAGTGATTACGCTTGGTATTTAGGGTTTTGGATACAGCATTGAGTTGGCTGCTGGTCACATGACCAGGCCCTGCCACTCAGTTGCTCCGCCCACCTCCAGTTTTCACACCTTCCAAGCCTCTAATTAAGGACTGTAGGACCCCTCCAGGTAGATAGCATTGAATAGGCTGCTGGTCACGTGACCAGGCCCTGCCACTCAGTTGCTCCGCCCACCTCCAGTTTTCACACCTTCCAAGCCTCTAATTAAGGACTGTAGGACCCCTCCAGGTACATAGCATTGAATAGGCTGCTGGTCACGTGACCAGGCCCTGCCACTCAGATGCTCCGCCCACCTTCAGTTTTCACACATTTCAAGCATCTGCTTAAGGACTGTAGGTTAGCTCCAGCCATACAGCATTGAGTAGGCTGCTGGTCACGTGACCAGGCCCTGCCACTCAGTTGCTCCGCCCACCTCCAGTTTTCACACCTTCCAAGCCTCTAATTAAGGACTGTAGGACCCCTCCAGGTAGATAGCATTGAATAGGCTGCTGGTCACGTGACCAGGCCCTGCCACTCATATGCTCCGCCCACCTTCAGTTTTCACACATTTCAAGCATCTGCTTAAGGACTGTAGGTTAGCTCCAGCCATACAGCATTGAGTAGGCTGCTGGTCACGTGACCAGGCCCTGCCACTCATATGCTCCGCCCACCTTCAGTTTTCACACATTTCAAGCATCTGCTTAAGGACTGTAGGTTAGCTCCAGCCATACAGCATTGAGTAGGCTGCTGGTCACGTGACCAGGCCCTGCCACTCAGATGCTCCGCCCACCTTCAGTTTTCACACATTTCAAGCATCTGCTTAAGGACTGTAGGTTAGCTCCAGCCATACAGCATTGAGTAGGCTGCTGGTCACGTGACCAGGCCCTGCCACTCAGTTGCTCCGCCCACCTCCAGTTTTCACACCTTCCAAGCCTCTAATTAAGGACTGTAGGACCCCTCCAGGTAGATAGCATTGAATAGGCTGCTGGTCACGTGACCAGGCCCTGCCACTCATATGCTCCGCCCACCTTCAGTTTTCACACATTTCAAGCATCTGCTTAAGGACTGTAGGTTAGCTCCAGCCATACAGCATTGAGTAGGCTGCTGGTCACGTGACCAGGCCCTGCCACTCAGATGCTCCGCCCACCTTCAGTTTTCACACATTTCAAGCATCTGCTTAAGGACTGTAGGTTAGCTCCAGCCATACAGCATTGAGTAGGCTGCTGGTCACGTGACCAGGCCCTGCCACTCAGATGCTCCGCCCACCTCCAGTTTTCACACATTTCAAGCATCTGCTTAAGGACTGTAGGTTAGCTCCAGCCATACAGCATTGAATAGGCTGCTGGTCACGTGACCAGGCCCTGCCACTCATATGCTCCGCCCACCTTCAGTTTTCACACATTTCAAGCATCTGCTTAAGGACAGTAGGTTAGCTCCAGCCATACAGCATTCAGTAGGCTGCTGGTCACGTGACCAGGCCCTGCCACTCAGATGCTCCGCCCACCTTCAGTTTTCACACATTTCAAGCATCTGCTTAAGGACTGTAGGTTAGCTCCAGCCATACAGCATTCAGTAGGCTGCTGGTCACGTGACCAGGCCCTGCCACTCAGTTGCTCCGAGTCCCACCACCTATTTAATCAATCCTCCTTAGGTATCCTCATCGACGGTGTCCTCAACAATGGCTGTGCAAAGACAATGACCTCATCTGTTCAGGCCTGATAGGGCCGAGGGCCGGACCCAATATCCTGCATTTCATCTACATACTAATTGCTACTACGTTTACTCACCAAAATACATCACCATGTGTCTCCTCTCTCCACAGCCAATGCCCACTCTCACTGGTGTTTGAAGAGCCAAGTCCCCTGGGCAGCCCCGGCAATCTACCCTAGCGAATCTCATCAATATTGCCTTTGCCCCATCCAACACCCACGGACCACATGCACACGCCCTCTCATGTTGATCAATGCTTGCTCAGTAGTCGCTCACATTGCAGACATCGCTGACCCCATCTCGTACAACAACCTTGGTGCCCTGTTCATCACTGAAACATGGTTTACCCCATCCTCCCCATGCGATTTTAACGTCCCCCTACCCAGAGGCTACTGCATCTAACATGGTGACCGGCCAGGAAGGGCAGGAGGTGGAGTAGCAATCATCCACAGGAGACATTGGCCATGTTCCATCATCCCCTCTCCCAGAACAAGCTCATTTGAATCAGTCATCTGCCGGTTCCCTCTATCACACAAGGAATCCATCACGTTCCACCTCATCTACAGACCAACTCACAGGATGGACTCTTTCATTGCAGCAATCTCCAGCTTACTCTCCTCTGCTCAATTAGCACATTCAGTAATGTCTTTCTCAGTGATTCTGATACCCCAGAGTCACAGGCTGACAACCACACCCAAAACATGCTTGTGGCACTGACCGCTTCCATGGACCGTTTGCAAATTTTGCTCTGACACGTGCACAAGAAAGGCAACACCCTAGACTTAGGGCCTCATCACGAGTGTGGTGGTAGCTCTTAAAAGCGGCGCTAGTGCTGTTACCGCCGCATTTAAGGGTCCACCAAATCACGGCTTCAGCTGATTTCCCCCCAGCTCTGAGCTGAGAATTAGCTGAGGAAATCCGCTGGAGGTAAAAGCGCGAAATTTCCCCATTGAGCCCAATGGGGAATTCCCAAATGGGCTCAATAGGGAATGGGCAATACCCGTTCCGCCAAACCCGTAATCCGGCGCTAATAGCGCCGGTGGGTTTGGCGGTAGGGCTAATAACGCCAGCGCTTTTAGCGCCGGCGTTACCGCCCAACTCGTGATGAGGCCCTAAGTCTTTACATCACCCCCCTGCATCACCTGTGCACACCCTATCCCACTTGACTGGTCTGACCTCGTCGCCATCACATTATCAGTCACCCACTCGACTACGGCTCACAAAGGTCAGGCTACACGCCCCCTCACTCCACGCTGCTCATTCAAAACTTTGCCGGTTAATGAGCTAGAAGCAAACTTTGCAGACATCCCCACAACAGGGAATTCCATGGGCCTCCTGGAATTATTCGGCAACTCTGCTATGGAACTGGTGGACACTCATGGCCCCTGAAAATCCAGGCAGGCTAAGACCAAACCATCTCTGAGTGAAAAAAAAAAAAACAGTAGGATTCTGTTTACCGAGGCCAAAACTGCTTACTACTCCACCACCATAGCAGCAGCCTCTAACAGGAGCAAAGCCCTCTTTGAAGTAGTAAAGTATTGTACAAAACCCTCGCCCAACCCTAAGGTACCAATAACTCAGGAAAAATGCTACAGAATCAACACTTTCTTTATAAAAAATAGACAAAATCCAAGAGACTATCAAATCAATCTCTCACAGCATTACCATCCCCTGCACCATGGCACGCACACTGCCCTTCTGGACTGAATTATCTCCTCTCTTTCCCCTTGATCTCCTTAAAATGATGGCCTCCCTCAAACCTACTTCTTACTCTGACGATATAATACTGGCCTCCATCATTAAACAATTGACAGGATTGGTGCGCAATGCACTTCTCAGCTTCATCAATGCCTCCCTCGCAGAAGGATCATTCATGGCCACCCTCAAGACTGGTCTCAAATGACCTCTTGTGAAAAACCAACCCTAGATCCAGACGCCCTGGCCAAGTACATGCCAATTACAAACCTCCTGGTTGTTGGCAAAATCAAGGAAAAAGTAGTTGCTACACAACGACTCGGCAAAATCAAACTCCAACTCCTAAATGACTATTAGTCAGGGTTCTTCCCAAAATGTAGCATCGAGCCAGCCACCATCCAAGTGGTGGTTGATGCTCTCCAAATCATGGATAAGGGCGACTCATGCCTCATTGACCCCTCCTTCACCTCTCGGCTGCATTCAACACCGTCAACCACAGCGTCCTTCTCTCCCTCCTTGGTGACAGGATGGAATTTTCGGACAATGTCCTGATTTGGTATACCTCCTACCTCTCAGGGAGTCACCGGCCTGTCCAGATTAACTTGTTGCATTTTTAACCCACTCCAGGTCTCCTGCAAAGTCCCCCCAGGCTCCATCCTCTCAACAATCCTTTTTAACTTTTACATGGAGCCACTGGGCACTCTCCTCAAAGATCCCAAAATAGCCATTCACCAATATGCAGACGATACTCAGTTGTACATGAGAGCAAATAGCGTACAGGACATCTTTCGTCCCTGCGATTAACTAGCCTGGATTGTGCCTGCCTACCTTAAACTAAACCCACCCAAGACTGAATTTATCCTCATCGGACCACCCGCTAAAAAACAACCAACAATCACTCAAGGATATGCACCTAGGGTTTGATCGACAACTCTCAGACTCAACAAAATCCTTAGGCGTCACCATTGACAGCAATCTGTCCTTCCAGAAACACATAGCCAAGAAGGCCCAAATTGCTTGGCTTGGAATCTCTACCCATTGAAAAATCAAACCCTTCAACCCGCTGCAGGAATTCTGGGTTATAGTGCAGGCCCTTGTCGTCTCGCTCATCGATGGGGGAAATGCTATCCTGACCGGGCTCCCATGTCCTCACTTGGCTCCCCTAAAAAACAGTCCACCACGCTGCAGCCATGGCCTTTGCAGAATCCAGATTGCCTTTTACCTAGGATGGAGTTGGATTCTAGGAAATGTTATTCAGGATTTTATGAAGAAATGGGACGGTGGTGATGGGGCAGTAGTTGTTAGGGGATGAGGGGACTAGAGAGTTTTTTTTTTTAAAGAGGGGGCGTACCCAAGCGTACCCAAGCTTCTTTTAAGTTGGATCGGACGGTGCCTGTAGTAAACAAGGCATTGATGAATGCAGTAACGAGAGGGGTCAGGGTGTCTGCTCAATCTTTGATCAATTTGGGTAGACATGTGTCTCCTTTACACATGGATGGTTTGAGATGTAAGAGGAAATCTATTACTTCTGCTTCTGAGATGCTTCTGAAGGAGAGGAGCGGGTGGAAGGCTTATGGGGATGGACACTAGGCGCACTATGGGGTTTTGACTTCGGGAGAGCTTTGCGTTGGGCTTCAATTTTATTCTGAAGAAGTTTTATTTTGTTGAGCATGGCTACCTGTACATACCACAACACCAGGCTTTGTCTTTAGTGATCTCTTGGGGGATGGTGGGTGGGGTGATGAGGTCCTTAAAAACGGAGAACATTTCTTTGGACTTGCTGTTGGTGTTGGAGATCCGTAGGTTGAAGGTGTTAGACGTAGCTTTGAATATGGCTTCTTTGTATTGCGTTGCTAGCTTTTTCAATTCCAACTTGGAGGCCTCAGAGGGCTTGGACTGCCAGTTAACTAGAGCAATGAGTTTATGGGTGAGAAGGGGTAGTAGGTCTTACGAGAACCAAGAATTAGTGTGCATGTTTTTTTTTTAACTTATTTAACTTCAATCGGGGCTATAGCATCAATGGCCCTTGTAAGGGTGTGAGAGTAGATGTCGGCGAGTGAGGTAGGGTCACTTGCGAAGGGGGGTTTGAGTTCTGGGGCGTCCAGAAAGGGGGGGAGATTTTCCTTTGTTAATTTTTTGGAGCTCCTTTGGTGGTAGGTTCGCTGGGAATGGAGAATTGGATGCAGTTTTGATCCGTCATGGGTAAGCCGAGTTGGAGATTATGGAGGAGGAGCAATTAAGGTCAGCTACCCAATCGTGGGGTGCAGCCTTTACAATGGGTAAGGCCTGAAACGTTTTGTGAGAACCCAAGGTCTTTAAGTTCCTAATCCATGGCAGAGGCTGCTTTATCCTTGGGGTCATTAAAACCTAAGTTGCGGGCTACGAGTAGGATGGTTTTAGTGGAGCTTTTTAGGTTGTTACTTAGGACATGGAGGAGGTGTCCTTGGTAGTCAGGGGCTGTGTCAGGGCGCCTGTATATGATGTGTAGATTGATAGTACAATTAGGTGATAAAGAAAGTTTGGCTGAGAGGGGGTCGGTGTTACCTTCCCAAGGGTGGTTGCACAGCCTGATGGGAAGTGCATCATTGGATATGAGGGCTATACCTCCTCCTTTCAGGAGTTGTCTATCTTGACGGAGGATGGAGTACCCCAGTGGGAGAGCGAGCGAGATTGCTAGGCCGGATGCCTCATGGAGCCAGGTTTCCGTGATGGCAAGAATGTCTAGATCATGAGTGGTGATGAAGTTGTTAATCTCAAAAGCATGGGCAGGGAGTGAGCAAGCATTAACAAGTGCGCATTTGAGGGCACAGGAGGGAATGGTTTTTTTGGGGATGGGGAGGTGGCAGAGGGGGTAGACTGGGTATGTTTACTGGATTGAGGTATGAGTGTGGAATGAGGGGGGAGGCTGGGGTTCCTGTGGAGTAGTGTCATGCAGGAAGGAGTGGGCAGGGTGTGAGCGAGGTTGGCTATGGTGTAGTTCGAGGATGTGTGACTGATGGGCGTGCAAGAGCTCAATTTGCCATTTCTGATAGCCGTGGGGTTCAGAAGGCTGAGGTACAAAGAAGGTTTGGTGTGTGCTCTGAGTCTATGGGACCTAATTAGTAGATGAGCCCCTAAAGGGGTTGTGGGGGAGCTCAAAGAGGCATTGTTGGCTTGGCTTGCTAGCAGATGGGGATTGTTTGGGGAGGAGTATATTAGATGTCGTCATTATTGCTGGAGCAAAGTGCAGGTATGTGGCTTAGCGAGTACAAGTGCTGTGATGAGGTGGTGGCTTGGATAGTTGCGGGGAGTGAACTGATGCATAAGCATGCAAAGTGGCATGGAATGCGTGGTGGGATACATTAGTAAGCAGAGGGAGGGCGGCAGCATTTAGGCGGGTCGTGATACGTGATGAGGTGGGATTGCAGTAGTTAGGTAGAGTGGGTGGAGGCAATATAGAACAGTTGGGACAGTAATACAGGTGTCAAGCAGAGAGTGCACGGCACGGGGTGCACACAAAGCAGTTTAAAGCAATAGGGGCAGCAGTACAATTGTCAACAGGTAGTGTGCAGCACAGGATGGAGAGTGTACATGAGGATCCAGCTGCTCCTGCAGCGTGAGGGAGTCAAAGCAGCTAAATTGATTGGCGCGGGTGTTAGGGAAAGGGCTCCAGCCCTCTCTGAGATCCCAAATTGAGTGAATGTCACAGGGGCGCAAACAGGGCCTTATCTTTGCAGGCCTTCACTGAAGTGGGCCGGCTTCCGCCTGCCGGCGGAAATGCGGATTTCAAATGCAGGCAATGTTGCTTAGCAATGCAACACTGGGCCTGGATGCAATACGAGCAGCCATCTTAGAAGCAGGCAGCAGCCGTGACTATTAACGAAAAATGCAAGAAATCAGCCGTATCTGCGGTTAACGATGAGAGGTTTGGTCGGGTAGGCTTCTGACTGAACAGGCGACCTCTGCTATCTGTGGATAGTACACTAGAGAGTATACGCGAGAATCCAGCTGCTCCTGCAACGCGAGGGCTCACAAAGAGAGGTCCCACAAACAATCCTTCTCTTGACATTCACCCACCCTCTGAAACTCAATCCTGGTGTCGACTCGGAATACACCCACAATTCTCCAACTTTTCAAATGTCTATAAACATGGCTCTTTCTACAACACCTGACCAAGGACTAATTCCAATAAATGCACAGATACCACAGTCCAGCACTACTGTTAAAAGATGCCAGCCCAAATGCCGGCTACTGCCACTCTGTACAGCTCTCCACTGCTCATGAGTTGGATCCAAGCTTTAAACAATAACATGAACAACTATATACATCTTGCATTAATGCGGTCTGTTTGAGCAGAATAAATCTGACACATTATAGAAATAAATTAATACATATTTGGGCGAGTGGAGGTCAAAGCAGGGTCTTCATCTGGGAATCTGGGAGGTCAAAGCAGGGTCTTCATCTTGGACCCTGGGAGGTCAAAGCAGGGTCTCCATCTGGGACCCTGGGAGGTCAAACCAGGGTCTTCATCTTTGACCCTGGGAGGTCAAAGCCGGGTCTTCATCTGGGACCCTGGGAGGTCAAAGCAGGGTCTTCATCTGGGACCCTGGGAGGTCATAGCAGGGTCTTCATCTGGGACCCTGGGAGGTCAAAGCAGGGTCTTCATCTTGGACCCTGGGAGATCAAAGCAGGGTCTTCATCTGGGACCCTGGGAGGTCAAAGCAGGGTCTTCATCTGGGAGCCTGGGAGGTCAAAGCCGGGTCTTCATCTGGGACCCTGGGAGGTCAAAGCCGGGTCTTCATCTGGGACCCTGGGAGGTCAAAGCAGGGTCTTCATCTGGGACCCTGGGAGGTCAAAGCAGGGTCTTCATCTGGGACCCTGGGAGGTCAAAGCAGGGTCTTCATCTGGGACCCTGGGAGGTCAAAGCAGGTTCTTCATCTGGGACCCTGGGAGGTCAAAGCATGGTCTTCATCTGGGACCCTGGGAGGTCAAAGCCGGGTCTTCATCTGGGACCCTGGGAGGTCAAAGCAGGGTCTCCATCTGGGACCTTGAGAGGTCAAAGCAGGGTCTCCAGCTTGGACCCTGGGGAGTCAAAGCAGGGTCTTCATCTGGGACCCTGGAGGGTCTAAGTAGGGTCTTCATCTGGGACCCTGGGAGGTCAAAGCCAGGTCTTCATCTGGGAACCTGGGAGGTCAAAGCAGGGTCTTCATTTGGGACCCTGGGCGCTTTGCTGAGATGTTGTGGAACCAAGAGACAGTGGCCTGAATGGACCTGCAGAGATGTGACAATTGGGGGAAGGTGCATTGGGATCTCCTTGCTGGCGGTGGAATCCACTTTTACATAGGGAGGCTTGCAGCAGTGGGCCAGGGTTACTGAAGCACTGGGGATTGCTGCCAGTACATCCAGGGACGTGCTTTTCTGAGTGTTCACTGTCAGTGAGGCAGTAATCCTTATGGTAAATGAAGACATTGCAGTGTGCCCAGGATCCCAGTCCCTGGATGTTGCGCAAGGTAGGAGGGAGGGCGGGCTCCCATAGAGTATACCATAGAGTCAGGTTTGGCCTCCCTTCATTTTCTGTCCGATAGAATATCCCTCTGGCTTTTAGAGCACTTTGGAGTTTCGTGTTTATGTAAGGTCAGACTACGCAATGGCAGCATTAAAAGTAGCAAGCGAAGTTGGGCTTCATGAATGCAATAGAGCAACAAGTAAGGAGGTGGGGGGAATTACTGACACTGATTTACCACGAGAGTGTGTGGAGAAGTTTGCTGAACTCAAGATTGGTTTACTTAACACACGCTCCTTACCTAAACATGCCTCTAATATTAAAGAGATGATTATCTCCAATAATTTCGACATTTTCTGTATAACCGAAACCTGGCTTAAGGACCCAGTGGGGCCTACTTGCGAACAGGCTATCCCTAACGACTACACTATTTATTTTGAAAACAGAGTGCAGGGTAGAGGAGGTGGGGTGGCAATCATTGCCAAAAACAGTCTCAAACTTTTCAAAGTGACATTAGGACTCAGTGGGTGCGAAACATTGCATCTTAAACTAGCGTTTTCACCCAACAACTGCTTAAACCTAATAGCAATTTACAGACCACCTGCATTGGTTTCAGAGTTCTCGTCGGAGCTCTGCTCTTACTTAAACACCCTGAGTACTGCTAATGCATCCACAGTTGTTATGGGCGACGTGAATTTTTGGTGAGGCAATGAGAAGGATAAGGGTGCCATTGCCTTGGAAAAAGCTCTGAATAACTTGGATTTTACCATTCTTAACAAGGAACCTACTACTCCGCAGGGCAACCAGTTAGACTGGTTGTGCGGTCACAACATATCATTACTAAACTGCAGAACATCCCCTTGCATTTGGAGTGATCACCACATGATATCAGCTAACTTAAAACTACCACACTCTGTATATATACCAAACCCCCACATCAAAGTAGCCAAGAGATATTTTAAAAATTTGAATGTGCTACTCCTTAAAGCCTGCACGGATAAAATAGTGAGTTCTTTTCAGGATCAGGATTCCTGCATTATCCTCCTGGATAAATATAATAAGCATCTCACTGAATTAGTGGAGGCAGAAGCTCCGCTTACCTCGAAATTAATTAGGAAAAATAACAACAGCCAAAAATAGTTTACTCCAGAGCTTCATTCTTTGAAGAGGGAAAAACGGACCTTAGAAAGGAAATGGATTTCAGACAAAGCCGCGGAGAGCAAAATTATCTGGAAAAAAAAGGACAAGGAATATAGAGATAAGATTAAATCAGCAAAGGCCGACTTTTTCAATTGTGAAATTGAGCTTGCAGAAAACAAGACAAGCAAGCTTTGTGATATTCTGAAGAATATTGAAAAGCCTGACTCTCTCACCCCTCCATTTACGCCATCTGAGGAGGATTGTAATATGGTTTTAAATGCCTTCCAAGCAAAAACAGAAAAAGCAAGACAGAATATTATCAAAGCTAGATCCTCTGCTAATCTAGACACCTGCCCTTTAGTAACAGATAATTCTGCCAGAGAGCAGTCTTTTAAATTTAGCTCCATCTCAGAGTCAGAGATGTTAGAGGTACTGAATAACATGAAGCCAACCACTTGTGCAGAAAATATCCTGCCTCCAAACATCATTCTACAACATAAAGACACCTTCGCTCCTATTCTACAGAGAATAGTGAACTCATCTTTTCAAGAGGGCATAGTGCCTAGAGATTTTAAGAAAGTTACTATAACCCCTCTAGTTAAAAAAGCAGGTCTGGATCCCAAAGTCCCTGGGAATCTTCGTCCAATAACTAATTCGAACTTTGTTCTTAAGTTATTGGACAAGGTAGCTACACAAGAACTGCAGCAGTTTTTTGAGAATGAGGAGATCCTGCATCAACAACAATCTGGATTTAGAGCATCCCATAGTACGGAAACTGCCATGCTGGACCTGCAGAACCAGATGCTCAGCTTAATGGATAAAAGCAAGTTGTGAGTACTTATGCTTTTGGATCTAAGTGCCGCATTCGATCTGGTGGATCATCGCCTTCTAATCAAGGTGCTTAGAGAGAATGTGGGTTGCTCGGAATGTGATTGGCTCTTGTCTTTCCTCTCGGATCGCCAAGCAAGAGTACATTGGGGCAGTAGTTTTTCCGATCCGTATGACATCTTATTCGGAGTCCCACAAGGGGCCAGTCTGTCCCCCATGTTGTTTAACATATACATGCGCCCATTGTGCAGTCTACTGGTGAATGCGGGGGTGTCGTTTACTAATTACGCAGACGACACCCAACTCATTCTGGAACTGGGTGGCAGCCACTATGATTCAGACAGTGAAATAATAGCCAAGGTTTATAAGATAATCGACGATTGGATGCAGACAAACTGGATGTGTCTGAACGACTCTAAAACCGAGCTGATGCTGTTTGGATCAAGTCATCAGCTAGCGAACTTG
The DNA here is from genome assembly GCF_040938575.1 of Ambystoma mexicanum. Taxonomy (NCBI): domain Eukaryota; kingdom Metazoa; phylum Chordata; class Amphibia; order Caudata; family Ambystomatidae; genus Ambystoma; species Ambystoma mexicanum. The sequence goes on from NC_090931.1 coordinate 25,853,270, forward strand.
GGGGCTGAGTACAAATCATTTAAAATCAAGAATGCCACTATCCAGGTGGTCCAGAAAGTGAAGACCCTGGGAATAATGATCAACTCACAGGTGGATTCTCATGCCCAGACTAGCTACCTACAAAAAAATACGGCATATTACTTAAGGCTCATGAAAGCCATTAGGCCGTTTCTTAATGAGGGTAATATGGCCACCGTAGCCAGGGCCATTATACTATCAAGGCTTGACTATGGCAATGCCCTGTTATTAGGGGCCTCCTCTAAGGATGTTTCTAGTTGTCAGGTGCTTCAGAACAACGCGGTTAGGCTGGTAAAAAATCTGAAGAAAAGAGATCATGTTACTGCAGAGAGAATAGCCTGCATTGGCTCAGAGTGGAGGAGCTTATTAAATTCAAAGCTCTCTGCCTGGTGCATAAATGCCTGTACGGCTCTGCTCCTGAGTATCTGAAAAAGGGCTTAGTGCTTCATACCCCCAGTAGGAATCTTCGTTCAAAGGGTAAATGTCTGTTGATCGTCCCCAAGTTTAAATTGAAATCTGGGCTGGGCAGTTCCTTTTTGGTGCAGGCCCCCAGCTTGTGGAACAGTGTTCCAGAAACACTCAGAACCGTTACCAACCTTACTGTTTTTAGGAAAGGGCTGAAGACTCATCTTTTCAGATGATGAACTGGGATACGGGGGATTATGACCACCTCATGGCTTAGCGCAGACGTTCCTATTGTATTGTTTTGTTTTTCGTTGTTTGCTTAAGCGCCCTGATGCCCACGGGCTATACAAAAAATAAATACATACATACATACCTGGGACCCTCATGCAGGGCAGGATCAGGAAGGACGATGGCAATAGGGGGGGATAAAAAGAAGGGCACAAGAACGGCATGGAAAGGCCCCACTCCTAGGCTCCTACGATTCGCCCTCATTCCTCCTTGATGCAAGAAGCTGGATCGCCATTGCTGCAGGACACAGACAGCATCCCCAGCACCACGCGGCCCATGTGTGCAGCCCTGCACAATACACCATAGAGGCAGCAGGTATGCCCGACATGAGCGTAAAATCTTGTGGGCGCCTCTAATATTATGAATCGCAGAGCACTTCCTTCAAGATAGCAGGCATCAACTTTTTTGCTAAAAAAACAGTGAAAGTGCACTGTTACTACCTAGCTCATTCTCAACTTGCCATTCACATTTGATCTCAATTGGTCCTTCCAAAATGGCTGCCCGATTGAGCAGCACCATACCCACATCCGAAGCAGCCTGAAGCTGCACTGATTGGATAAAGCCACCTTCAACAGGCCAATGGAATGGCAGGCAGGCAAATGCCGGCCCCCCACCCAAAGGCCCCACTCCTAAGGTGCCTGTCTGACCTTGTCAGAGCGGGGAGGAGCGGCATGAAACCTTGCTTGATCCACACTCTAAATCCCCTTCCTTAACGAAACCAGCTCATTGACTCATATCGCAACGCCAGGTGCTGTCCCCTCACACCAGACAGGATATATACTACACAAGTAAGGGCGTGCGCATACCACCACAGGATGCCTAGCGGCTCCTAGCTATAACTCCTTTCACTCTGAGATACGTATAGCAAACCATCTACTACTACTGCCTACTCATCTACTGCCAGAGAAACGAGGGCAGATGCGAGGTTGCTCTGACAAGCTATGACTTCTCTATCCACTGCCTTGACGCCCATTAAACCAGAGCTCCTGCGCCTCAGAACCCAATTCCTTACTGGCTGCTAGCCCCTAGCCTTTTTTTGAACTTATGCATGCTGCTTATTTGTTTTGCTGGCTACTTGGCCCCCACTCAAATCTAGGTGTGTTTATCGTCTGTATTGCAGGCTCCTTGACCCATACTCAAATCTAGGTGTGTTTATCATATGTACTGCAGGCTCCTGGCCCCCACTCAAATCTAGGTGTGTTTATCATCTGTATAGCAGGCCCCTTGACCCCCACTCAAATCTGTGTATGTTTATCAGCTGTATTGCAGGCCCCTTGGCCCCTACTCAAATCTAGGTATGTTTATCACATGTATTGCAGGCCACTTTGCCCCCACTCAAATCTAGGTTTGTCTATCATATGTACTGCAGGCACTTTGGCCCCCACTCAAATCTAGGTGTATATACACTTTAGGTGAGCCTCCCTCATGCACGATAAGCAACTAATATAGCCATAGGCACATGGGTAGAACTCAGACTCCACAATCCATTGAGGCTCATTTGCTACACAACCCACAGGCCTTGAGTACACCAAGCCCTCATCACCGAAGAGCACACGAACCAGCTGCTGTAGTTTACAACCACCTAGAACCTAACAGCTGGCACAGACCAAACACTGCTCACAATGCCCAGCTTTACTCCCATCCGGGCGCACCAAGCCACAGGTGCCCATATCCCAACCAATAACCTCAACCACCACCATCCACATGCCTCATCAAACCCAAATACCTACTCTCCCTGAAAATGGCTCCTATGCTACCTACCTCACACGTCATCTCACCATCCCCCTTCCTTCCTAAGGCATGGCCAATCCAGACTATTACGATCACGCAAACCACTTTATATAAGACCACCCTAAATTCAAAAAAACCTTGATACCCTGAGTACAGGAGCAAGCATCTAGAATCCCACCTATCCCGTACAAGCTACACCTCTAGAACCTGGCAACCACTAGACACAAGACCACCCTAAACTCCAAGAAACCGTGTTTCCTCGAACATAGGAACAAACGCCTAGCATCTCGCACAATCACCAGGCAACAACTTCCCCAAACTACCCCCTCATCTACCGTCTGCAGAAATGAACAACTCAATTCTAGAACTAAGACCCCCCTCAACAACCAGAAATAAACACACCCTGTTGAGAAAGAGCCCACTATTCAACCTACAAGCTCCAAACAAGCCCCTCCGGGGGCACAGAGCCCCACACAACACCACCCAAGACCGCAAGGCGCAATCCTCTCCCAGCCATACATCAGCTACCGAAGAAACGAAAACCTTCAGAACCCAACACTGTATGACCCGAAAACAGATACCAGAACTCATCTCAAGGGAGCCCTCATCAATGCCAGGTGCCTACTGGCACATGCCCTTGACATTGCTGATCTCATCGCCTCCAATGACCTAGGCTTCCTAGCAATTTCAGAAACGTGGCTGCACCTATCTGCCAGTCCTGTCCTCTCTCTGGCCATCCCTGAGGGCTACACCATCCTCAGGAAAGACAGACTGTTATCTAAAAGAGGCAGAGTAGCTGCGATCTCCAAAAATATCCTCCCGTTCAGAGAAATACTTAACTAAGCTATCCCATCGGGAGAACTTATCACTTAATCTACAGTCCTCCAAGCTGCCTGCTATCATTTGAGGAAGACATTGCACAATTCTGAGCCAACACCAAGAGACTTCACATAGGTCTCAACGAGCCACCATACTCCTAGGCACTGCCCTTGCAAACACTATCAAAGTGCAAGGTTTCCTTCACAGAATGTCCAACCCTATGTAAGACAGAGGCTGTCTACTAGACTGGCTAGCGGACCTCAATTGCCACACCAACATACCAGCACACAACCCACGCCCTTGGTCAGACCACAACGTCATCCTATTCTCTATTATCGATATAGCCCAGCCGAATATCATGTCACACCCTACCTCGACTGGCACCCTCTAGAAGCTCGCAAAACATCACCCCAGACAAAATACTCACCGTGCTACTTCCACTAAGAAGTTACTCACACACCAACACCGACCCCACCTCCTTGGTGACACACTACAACCAAACTCTCCTTGACGCCATTAACAAAGTTGCTCCTCAAGGCAACCGTAAATCCAAATCAAAAGCCCACCTAAACTCCTGGTACTCCTCTAACCTCAGAGCTCTACGAGTCGAAAAAACTGCTGAGAGTACCTGGAAAAAAACACCCCCTCATGCGAACAAACAGCACTTCAACACCGTAGCCATAGAGTACAAACAAACCATCCTCCAATCAAAAGGCAATTTATACAATGAGAGAATTGCAAAAGCAAACTCGGGCACAAGAGAGCTCTTCACAATACTACGTGACCTCGAATCACCAGCCCCCTCACCTGACCATTGTAACAAAGATCTGCGCTGGTGCAAGAATATTCAAGAAGCCCTCCTCTGCAAAATCGCCCTACTGCAAAATAGAATCAATGCTAAGAAATCCAAACTTGACCCAGTTGTCCAGACGCTTGATCGACCCACACCTTCTAGTTCCACACCAAGGAGACATCTGCCCAGCCTCTCTCATCGAACACTGTGCCGAATAGCTCACCCCTTCACACAGCCCTAATCAACAACTCCTTCTCCACCAGCTTTGTACCAGAAATCCTTAAAGAAGCTTGGGTACTCCCACTTCTCAAAAAACCCACACTGAGCCCTAACATCCCCAGCAACTACTGTCCATCACAATGGCACCCTTCCTCATAAAAATACTTGACAGAGTGACTTATGTGCAAATTCAAAAATATTTAGAAATGGACAACCTCCTTGGCCTCCACCAGTCAGGCTTCCGTCCTAGTCACGGAACGGAAACTGCCCTCTTGGAACTCAAAATCCAAATGGATGAGATAAAAGACAGGGGCAATTTGGACGTTCCCCTCCTACTTGACCTGTCAGCAGCCTTTGATTTGGTAAATCACAACACACTATGTTTACACCTTTCCCTAGCTGCACACTTCTCGGCCAGTGCCATAAAATGGATTGAATCCTTCTTATCTAACTGTACTTTGAAAGTATTTCCAACCACTGCAGCAGCCTCCGCAGCCCCAGTTACCTGTGGAGTATCCCAAGGCTGCTGTGTCTCACCAACACTATACAACGTGTTCACCAAGCCACTCTTCGACCTCCTAGACAAAGTGAGAGTCACAAACACCAACTATGCGGATGACACTCAACACTGGCAACTACGACATTGACTCCAACTTACTAAGTGAACTATACATAATCATTCAAGCTTGGATGGCGCAACACGGGCTATGTCTTAATGATGAGAAAACAGAACTACTCATTGGCAGTCAATCTCGGCTAAACAACCTCTCACAATCCCATAAATCCTTTACCATTGATGAGAATATTATCACTGTGGCAAAAGAGGTAAAAACATTAAGAGTATGTCTTGACTCCTCGCTCTCCCTAACAAGGCAAGTAAACGCAATTGCGATGGCAGCGGCCACTACCGCCTAACTGATCAATGCCAACAGACCTTTCCTGACCACGACACCTGCATCACCCTTGCTAGAGCACTCATTCTGTGCAGGAATAATTATTTTAATTCCCTCTTTGCAGGCTCTAATGCCCGAAACATCAACAAACTACAAATCATCCAGAATAATGCTGTAAGAGCCGCAATCAACATCCCTAAAAAAGAATACATTTCCTCAGCTCGAGAAAATACCCACTGGCTGCGGGTCCAGGAACGCATCACTTTCAAAACCTTATCTCTGACACACAAATGCCTGTCTAACAGCGCCCTGATCTACCTAGCTGGACACATCTCCAAAGCCCAGTCCAATAGACCTACCCGATCTGCATACTCCTGCCACCTGGGGATCCCCAGATACAGGCGGCAAAGAGCTGGAGGTTGCAGCTTCCTTGTGATCGCTGGCAAACAATGGAACTTGCTGCCCTAGCCCTGAGATCAGACCCCACCCTAGGGTCCTTCCGCAAAGGCCTCAAAACCTTGCTCTTCTCCCACGATATCTAGAAGACCCACGACCCCACAGCTGCTAGCAATCTACATTACCTGCAATGAATTGTACCTACTATGCCTTCATTTCAATGTCGTTTTTTCTCAATGTTTTTTTGCTATAGAACCTTTACTATAGACTTCTCTCGTTTTCTGTAACCTAATGTAACACGTAACCTCTGTAACACAATGCAATATGTAACTAAGGTAACCAACCCCCCTATGTAACCAGCGCCTAGATGCCTCTGGGTTGGGTGTGCTATACAAATGACAAGTAAATAAATAAATAAATACATACATAAATAAATAAATACACATCTGCAGAAGTCTGACTTCTTTACACCCCGCAGTTCGACCACGAGTCTGCAGGGTCAGGAAAGTTGCAGGCCATCCTCCCTCCCCAGAACGAGACCTGTGATAGCTGCGCTGGGAGGGATTGACCCTCCCCAGAACGAGACCTGAGACCGGTGATAGCTGCGCTGAGAGGGATTGATCCTCCCCAGAACGAGACCCGGTGATCCTCCCCAGAACGAGACCCGGGTATAGCTGCGCTGGGAGGGATTGATCCTCCCCAGAACGAGACCCGAGACCGGTGATAGCTGCGCTGGGAGGGATTGATCCTCCCCAGAACGAGACCCAGTGATCCTCCCCAGAACGAGACCCGGGTATAGCTGCGCTGGGAGGGATTGATCCTCCCCAGAATGAGACCCGGTGATAGCTCCGCTGGGAGGGATTGATCCTCCTCAGAACGAGACCCGAGACTGGTGATAGCTGCGCTGGGAGGGATTGATCCTCCCCAGAACGGGACCCGGTGATAGCTGCGCTGGGAGGGATTGATCCTCCCAGAACGAGACCTGGTGATAGCTGCGCTGGGAGGGATTGACCCTCCCCAGAACGAGACCTGAGACCGGTGATAGCTGCGCTGAGAGGGATTGATCCTCCCCAGAACGAGACCCGGTGATCCTTCCCAGAACGAGACCCGGGTATAGCTGCGCTGGGAGGGATTGATCCTCCCCAGAACGAGACCCGAGACCGGTGATAGCTGCGCTGGGAGGGATTGATCCTCCCCAGAACGAGACCCAGTGATCCTCCCCAGAACGAGACCCGGGTATAGCTGCGCTGGGAGGGATTGATCCTCCCCAGAATGAGACCCGGTGATAGCTCCGCTGGGAGGGATTGATCCTCCTCAGAACGAGACCCGAGACTGGTGATAGCTGCGCTGGGAGGGATTGATCCTCCCCAGAACGGGACCCGGTGATAGCTGCGCTGGGAGGGATTGATCCTCCCCAGAACGAGACCTGGTGATAGCTGCGCTGGGAGGGATTGATCCTGCTCAGAACGAGACCCGAGACTGGTGATAGCTGCGCTGGGAGGGATTGATCCTCCCCAGAACGAGACCCGGTGATCCTCCCCAGAACGAGACCCGGGTATAGCTGCGCTGGGAGGGATTGATCCTCCCCAGAACGAGACCCGGTGATAGCTGCGCTGGGAGGGATTGGCCCTCCTCAAAACGAGACCCGAGACTGGTGATAGCTGCGCTGGGAGGGATTGATCCTCCCCAGAACGAGACCCGGTGATAGCTCCGCTGGGAGGGATTGATCCTCCCCAGAACGAGACCCGGTGATAGCTGCGCTGGGAGGGATTGATCCTCCCCAGAACGAGACCCGGTGATAGCTGCGCTGGGAGGGATTGGCCCTCCTCAGAACGAGACCCGAGACTGGTGATAGCTGCGCTGGGAGGGATTGATCCTCCCCAGAACGAGACCCGGTGATAGCTCCGCTGGGAGGGATTGATCCTCCCCAGAACGAGACCCGAGACCTGGTGATAGCTGCGCTGGGAGGGATTGATCCTCCCCAGAACGAGACCTGGTGATAGCTCCGCTGGGAGGGATTGATCCTCCCCAGAACGAGACCTGGTGATAGCTGCGCTGGGAGGGATTGAGACCAGAGAACACATTCAACAAAATGGCTGAAAGGTGGAATCCGGAAGCCCTGCTCTTGAGCAGGGGGCAACGAGGTGCACAACGTGCACACCGTGCTGTGCAACAGCTGGGGACAGGCCTGGAGGAAACAGTCAGAGGAAATAGAGCTAGAGAGAGCAGGTTGGAGTATTTGGAGAATGCAGTCCGTGCAAAGCAAGTGAGGCTCAGAGGCTCCCACCTGGCGCAGAAGGGGACGGCCCGCTGGCCTTTGCCTCCACCTGGATTCCACACGCGCTTGACCTGGAGACAGAGGGTGACCCCATGTATGTCGACAAATGCTACTGAATTAAGACGCACCCCTCTGTCAGGAAAAGGGGGTCGCTAGCGGGGCGACAGGTCACACTCTCAAAGGGGCGAGATCGAGCAGCAGCAACAGAGAATAGGGGCGCCCTGAACAAGCCAGGCGGACCTGGCGGTGGCACCAGAAGAAAGACCCCCTTCCTGGAACGAGGAGAGCCCGCAGGGCTGTGCAGAGCTGCTGAACTAAGGGTGCCTGCGGCAGATAAGGACTAGTCTTCTGGGGTGCTGGGGCCTGGAGGCAGCGTCTCTGTCTCTGGTGTTGGGCTGCTCTGGGCTAAGGGGGGCTTAGCAGTACGTTGGCTGGCTTTACTAGTGTGGGAGATGCATTTAATGGGGTGCTCAACTACATATGGGGCGAAGAAGGATTAAAGGAAGGGGCGCGGGCTCACCCGAGCAGCAGCAGTGCTAGAAATGTTCGTTGGGACCTAGAATGATTGGAGGTCGCTCACTGTCTAGACTAGAGGCACACGTGGTGGCAAAGCACGGCTGTGCGAACCCCGAAATCAGTGACACCCTGAGTAAGAACAAGCAGAATCGAGACTGCTCTTGTGAGCAGAGTTGTGGGGGTTGGCTGCCGACGGTCCAGCCAGGGTGTGCTTATTTTGATGTAATTATTAGTCTTTCTTGTGATGGGTGTTCCAGCGTCCAGATAATGCAGAAGCGGGATTGGCTTGCGGCTCGTACCCCTCTCCCCCTCACACCCTCATAATGATGTCAGGGATTTCTCAGACTGTGTGCGATAACACATGACTGTATGTACACAATGATGAGGCCTCGAGAGTATTGCACTGGTTTGGTTTCACAAGACGAACCGAAATAAAAATACATTTCAGAAAGTAAGAAAGAGCGAGATAGAAAGGAAGGAAGGAAGGTAGAGACGGGATGGGAGAGACAGAGGGAGAGTAAGGAAGAGAGAAAGAAAGAAAGAAAGAAAGAAGGAAAGAAAGAAAGAAAGAAGGAAAGAAAGAAAGAAAGAAAGAAAGAAAGAAAGAAAGAAAGAAAGAAAGAAAGAAAGAAAGAAAGAAAGAAAGAAAGAAAGAAAGAAAGAAAGAAAGAAAGAAAGAACGTATTGATTATTAAATACATGAATATGCATATACATGCGCGCCAGGTTCTGTCGCTAGGACACTCTTGAAGCTCCGCGTGGGCTACTGCGCCGCCTGCTGCCCCGGAAGAGTTTGCCGCCCTTTTCTTGGGGTTCATCATTCCTGTGATCCCTGAGATTGGCACCAGGGCCTGTGAACATCTTCACCAAGAAGTCAAACTGGTTCCACTGGAGGAGCAAAGTTCCTCTCCCAGTGACGGATCAGAGGAGGCGCCCTGAGCTGACAAGATGATGCATATTTCAGGAGGGGGACGGGTGGCGAGAGGAAAGGAGAGGAAAAACACACGGGAGAGGAGGTGGGCAGGGCCAGAGAGGGCGCAGAAGTGATAGTAGAAGGGGGAGCTAGTGGGAGACAAGGCGGCAGGACAGGAACAACACAGGGAAGAAACCGCCTTAGAAAGAAGAATCCGTGAGAAGAAAGAGCACAGGAAAAGTGCTCCTGGAGAAAAACCAAATGAAACTCAAGAAATGAATCAGACAGAGACAGAGAGAACAGTGACAGGGAAGGAGCCAGAAAGAGAAAGGATCAGGAACATGGAGATGAGAGGCCGAGGAGAACAGTGCCAGAGAGTGAATCAAAGAAGAGAAATGAACAGAGGCATGGAGATGAGAGGCCGAGGAGAACAGTGCCAGAGAGTGAATCAGAGAAGAGAAAGGAACAGAGAAGTGGAAATGAGAGACTCAGGAGAATAGTACCAGAGAGGGAATCAGAGAAGAGAAAGGAACAGAGGCATGGAGATGAGAGACTCAGGAGAAAAATACCAGAGAGTGAATCAGAGAAGAGAAAGGAACAGTGGCCTGGAGATGAGAGACTCAGGAGAAAAGTGCCACAGAGTGAATCAGAGAAGAGAAAGGAACAGAGGCATGGAGATGAGAGGCCGAGGAGAACAGCTCCAGACAGTGAATCAGAGAAGAGCAAGGAACAGAGATATGGAGATGAGAAACAGAGGAGAAGAGTGCCAGAGAGTGAATCAGAGAAATAACAGGGGAAAAGTGCTCCTGGGGAAACACCAAATGAAACTCAAGAAATGAATCAGACAGAGACAGAGAGAACAGTGGCAGGGAAGGAACCAGAGAGAGAAAGGATCAGGAACATGGAGATGAGAGACAGAGGAGAACAGTGCCAGGGAGTGAATCGAATCAGAGAAGAGAAAGGAACAGAGATGTGGAGAGGAGAGACTCAGGAGAAAAGTACCAGAGAGTGAATCAGAGAAGAGAAAGGAACAGAGACGTAGAGATGAGAGACTCAGGAGAAAAGTACCAGACAGTGAATCAGAGAAGAGAAAGAAACAGGGGCATGGAGGTGGGAGACTCAGGAGAAAAGTGCCACAGAGTGAATCAGAGAAGAGAAAGGAACAGAGGCATGGAGATGAGAGGCCGAGGAGAACAGATCCAGAGAGTGAATCAGAGAAGAGCAAGGAACAGAGATATGGAGATGAGAAACGGAGGAGAATAGTGCCAGAGAGTGAATCTGAGAAACAAAAGGGGAAACGTGCTCCTGGGGAAACACCAAATGAAACTCAAGAAATGAATCAGACAGAGACAGAGAGAACAGTGGCAGGGAAGGAACCAGAAAGAGAAAGGATCAGGAACATGGAGATGAGAGACAGAGGAGAACAGTGCCAGGGAGTGAATCGAATCAGAGAAGAGAAAGGAACAGAGACGTGAAGATGAGAGACTCAGGAGAACAGTGCCAGAGAGTGAATCAGAGAAGAGAAAGGAACAGAGGCATGGAGATGAGAGGCCGAGGAGAACAGTACCAGAGAGTGAATCAGAGAAGAGAAAGGAACAGAGGCATGGAGATGAGAGACTCAGGAGAAAAGTGCCACAGAGTGAATCAGAGAAGAGAAAGGAACAGAGACGTGGAGATGAGAGACTCAGGAGAAAAGTGCCAGAGAGTGAATCAGAGAAGAGCAAGGAACAGAGATATGGAGATGAGAAACGGAGGAGAACAGTGCCAGAGAGTGAATCTGAGAAACAACAGGGGAAAAGTGCTCCTGGGGAAACACCAAATGAAACTCAAGAAATGAATCAGACAGAGACAGAGAGAACAGTGGCAGGGAAGGAACCAGAAAGAGAAAGGATCAGGGACATGGAGATGAGAGACAGAGGAGAACAGTGCGAGGGAGTGAATTGAATCAGAGAAGAGAAAGTAACAGAGAAGTGAAGATGAGAGACTCAGGAGAACAGTGCCAGAGAGTGAATCAGAGAAGAGAAAGGAACACAGGCATGGAGATGAGAGGCCGAGGAGAACAGTACCAGAGAGTGAATCAGAGAAGAGAAAGGAACAGAGGCATGGAGATGAGAGACTCAGGAGAAAAGTGCCACAGAGTGAATCAGAGAAGAGAAAGGAACAGAGACGTGGAGATGAGAGAAAGTACCAGAGAGTGAATCAGAGAAGAGAAAGGAACAGAGACTTGGAGAGGAGAGACAGAGGAGAACAGTGCCAGAGAGTGAATCAGAGAAGAGAAAGGAACAGTGGCATGGAGATGAGAGACTGATGAGAAAAGTGCCAGAGAGTGAATCAGAGAAGAGCAAGGAACAGAGATATGGAGATGAGAAACGGAGGAGAACAGTGCCAGAGAGTGAATCTGAGAAACAACAGGGGAAAAGTGCTCCTGGGGAAACACCAAATGAAACTCAAGAAATGAATCAGACAGAGACAGAGAGAACAGTGGCAGGGAAGGAACCAGAAAGAGAAAGGATCAGGGACATGGAGATGAGAGACAGAGGAGAACAGTGCCAGGGAGTGAATTGAATCAGAGAAGAGAAAGTAACAGAGACGTGAAGATGAGAGACTCAGGAGAACAGTGCCAGAGAGTGAATCAGAGAAGAGAAAGGAACAGAGGCATGGAGATGAGAGGCCGAGGAGAACAGTACCAGAGAGTGAATCAGAGAAGAGAAAGGAACAGAGGCATGGAGATGAGAGACTCAGGAGAAAAGTGCCACAGAGTGAATCAGAGAAGAGAAAGGAACAGAGACGTGGAGATGAGAGACTCAGGAGAAAAGTACCAGAGAGTGAATCAGAGAAGAGAAAGGAACAGAGACTTGGAGATGAGAGTCAGAGGAGAACAGTGCCAGAGAGTGAATCAGAGAAGAGAAAGGAACAGTGGCATGGAGATGAGAGACTGATGAGAACACTGCCAGAGAGTGAATCAGAGAAGATAAATGAACAGAGACATGGCAATCAGAGACAGAGAACAGTGCCAGAGAGTGAATTAGAGAACATAAAGGAACAGACACATAGTATTCAGAGACAGAGTAGAACAGTACCTAAAAGTGACTCAGAGAAAAGAACAGAAACATGGAGATGAGAGACCGAGGAGTACAGTACCAGAGACTAAATCAGAGAAGAGAAAGGAACAGAGACGTGGAGATGAGAGACTCAGGAGAACAGTGCCAGAGAGTGAATCAGAGAAGATAAAGGAGCAGAGGCATGGAGATGAGAGACAGAGGAGAACAGTGCCACAGAGCGAATCAGAGAAGAGAAAGGAACAGAGGCATGGAGATGAGAGGCAGAGGAGAACAGTGCCATAGAGTGAATCAGAGAAGAGAAAGGAACAGAGACATGGAGATGAGAGACTCAGGAGAACAGTGCCAGAGAGTGAATCAGAGAAGAGAAAGGAACAGAGACATGGAGATGAGAGACTCAGGAGAACAGTGCCAGAGAGTGAATCAGAGAAGATAAAGGAGCAGAGGCATGGACATGAGAGACTCAGGAGAACAGTGCCAGAGAGTAAATCAGAGAAGAGAAAGGAACAGAGGCATGGAGGTGAGAGACTCAGGAGAAAAGTACCAGAGAGTGAATCTGAGAAAAGAAAGGAACAGAGACATGGAGATCAGAGACTGAGAGAACAGTGGCAGGGAAGGACCCAGAAAGAGAAAGGAACAAAAACATGGAGATGAGAGACAGAGGAGAACAGTGCCAGAGAGTAAATCTGAGAAGAGAAAAGAAAACACACACATGAAGATGAGAGGCCGAGGAGAACAGTACCAGAGAGTGAATCCGAGAAAAGAACAGAAACATGGAGATGAGCGACCGAGCAGAACATTACCAGAGAGTGAATCAATGAAGATAAAGGAACAGTGGCCTGGAGATGAGAGACAGAGAAGAACAGTACCCAAGAGTGAATCAGAGAAGATAAAGGAACAGAGGCATTGAGATGAGAATCGGAGGAGAACAATGCCAGAGAGTGAATCAGAGAAATAACAGGGGGAAATTGCTCCTGGGTAAACACCAAGTAAGAAACCCAAGAGTGGATTGAGACAGAGACAGAAAGAACAGTGGCAGGGAGTGATTCAGAGCAGACAAAGGAACAGAAACATGGAGATGAGAGCCAGAGGAGAACAGTACAACAGAGTGAATCAGAGAAGAGAAAGGAACAGACACTTGGAGATGAGGTGTGTGGGAGAGAAAGCAGGGGCACAAGGTTCTATGTGTGAGTTTTTTATTTTTTGTTAGGAGCATCTTTACTCCCCTTTATTATTTTCTGGGAGTATTTGCCTATGTTGATGGAGTCAAAGTGACCGATACACCCCTTATCTGTATGGCTGCCTGCAGCAATAACTTGCGAACATGACTATGTGACACTTAAATCACATTGGGCCTCATTATAAGTTGGGCAGTGCAGTAAATGAGTTTGGCGGACAGATGGAGGAGTCACCTCCATCTAATCTGGAGGTAAATCTGCCACCTTACCACCATAAATCTGCAATTGCGGCAGAAACCGCTGGCAGTAATTCCCCCAAAATCCCCCATGGAGTCCTAAGGACGTTAGTTAATGGGGATACCAGGGCTTACCACCACTTGTAATCTGGCAGAAATAAGTGGTGGTAATGGTAATTCTGTTTGGTGGTATCTCAGCAGATTTACCACAAAGATACCACTACTACATTGATGATGTGAGTGGGATACATTGTTGAGCTGCACAGATGAAGAGATCGAAGACATGTGTCATCTTAAAGAGAACCAGAGTATTGCACACAGAAGCAAGGCGCCCTTTGCACTAAAAGGATCATCATTTCAGTAATGAGATGACCTTGCCTCTCTGCCTGCCATGCTCTGCAGATGTGGCTTCTCTGCCTGCCATGCTCTGCAGATGTGGCTTCTCAGCCTGCCATGCTCTGCAGATGTGGCTTCTCAGCCTTCCCTGCTCTCCAGATGTGGCTTCTCTGCCTGCCATGCTCGGCAAATGTGGCTTCTCAGCCTGCCCTGCTCTCCAGATGTGGCTTCTCTGCCTGCCATGCTCTGCAGATGTGGCTTCTCAACCTGCCATGCTCTGCAGATGTGGCTTCTCAGCCTGCACTGCTCTCCAGATGTGGCTTCTCAGCCTGCCATGCTCTCCAGATGTGGCTTCTCAGCCTGCCATGCTCTCCAGGTTTAGTTCTCAGCCTGTCCACCAAATGTTGCTTCTCACTCTGTCCTGCTCTCTAGATGTGACTTCTCAGCCTGCCATGCTCTCCAGATGTGGCTTCTCTGCCTGCCATGCTCTCTAGATGTGGCTTCTCAGCCTGCCATGCTCTCCAGATGTGGCTTCTCTGCCTGCCCTGCTCTCTAGATGTGGCTTCTCAGCCTGCCATGCTCTCCAGATGTTGCTTCTCAGCCTGCCCTGCTCACCAGATGTGGCTTCTCTGCCTGCCGTTCTTTTATTTATTTTTATTTATTATTTATTTCATTTGTTGATTGATATCGCCCAGGACCCAGAGGTATCACAGCGCTAGTGGTTACATTACAGACAGTGCATATGAAAAACGAGGTCTCTTGGTGGTTTCAAGTCACAGGTAGTTGTTACAAACAATGCAGAAGCAGGTGAGCGAGGTTAGACATATTTGTTGAATAATACTGTTTTGATGTTTTTGCGAAAGGTCAATAGGAGGGATCATCTCAGATGCTGGGTGGGAGTGTGTTCCAAAGGGTAGTGGTAGTGGAGCAGGTTCCTCCAGCTCTTTTTCTGTTGAGCCTGGGGGTGCTAAGTAGCGTGGAGGAGGAGGAGCACAAGCAGTGGGGCAGCGATGGGTGATGGATAGGATTTTGAAATCAATGCGTGCCTTGATTGGTAGCCAGTGAGCTTCCCGTCTCACTTTGGAGATGTGGTTGGATCGTTTCAAGCCCCAAACAGCTCTCAGGGTGTTGTTTTCAATCAACTGCTGTTTCTTGAGGTTTTTTGGGGAGGTGCCTGCAAGGATGGCATTGCAGTGGTCACGTTTACTCCCGATGATGACTCTGGCTAGTGTGAGGCAATTGTTGAAGGTGAGGAACTTTCTGATGCGGTTGATGAGTTTAGTGGAACATGCTGTGCACGAGGCGACAGCCTCGACGTTTGTGCACGTTTAGCTTAGTGTCAAGGAAGACGCCAAGTGTTTTTGACAAGGACTGAGACAGGGGTAGTGTTTCCATCAATGCAAAAGGAGGTGAAGGCAGGGTTAAGGTGTTTGAGGTGGTGTGGAGAGCCAACGATGAGTAGCTCTGTCTTGTCATCATTGAGGCAGAGGTGGTGGTTAGCCAGCCCGGTTTGGATGATGCTGTAAGATATCAGTGATTGGCAGGTAGACGAGGATATCAGTAATAGGAGGGTGGCTGAGGATATCAGTGATTGATGGGGGTCGGAGGATACCAGTGACTGGCGGGGGTCAGAGGATATCAGTGGTGGGCGACTGCCCAGTGATATCATTGATTGGCAGGTGTCTGAGGATATCAGTAATAGATGCTGGTCGGAGGATATCAATGATTAGTGGTTCTCTTAGGATATCAGCGATTGTCGGGTGTCTGAGGATATCAGTGGCTGAGAAGTGCATTGCATGTGAGATCAGGCTGCCCTTTGGCAGCTTCCCACTAGACCTCATCCATGCCTTATGCTCTCTCCATGCCTGTGAGATGGCCGTGGAGAAAGGATGCCCCTAGCAGAGCTAAGTAGAATGTGTTGAGCAGTATTTTGTGAAGGGCCCCTCTGCTGCCCGCCTGGCATCTTGCCTCCACAGAAAGATGAAGAGCGTGTATGGGGGCTGGGGGCTGGTGGGGAGAAGGAGTGTGGATGGAAAGGTTGGTGGACGTGTTACGGAGCGGACCTGGACATATACTGTCTTTGGTTTAATGACAATTACCTGAGTCAGCAGTAGCTTTGGTCTTGTCTGTATCACGTTCCTCTCCTGAACCCAAGTAGCCGAGTGTCTCATAGAACTGGAGGCTGGAGAGGGGGAGAGAGAGGTGGTGAGAGAGGCATACCGATACAGAGAAGCAGTCCCCCCCCTCCTGTGGTCTGCTGTTGCAAGTTCCTCAGACCCAGCCTGTCCTTGTCCGGGCCTCGGGGCTTTAAGAGGCCCGGAGCTAGCCCACACAGAACCCAAACGGTCTTTGAAAAAATGCTTGTTAGCCGCCCGCCTCCCTCCCCCCCATTAACCCTACAGGCGCCAACCAGCTCAGGCAGCCCTTTAGCTCAACAGAGACAAATGGTTAAAGGACTGCCTGTGGGCGTCGGAACTTCTGATTAGAAAAGAAGACCCAACCTCACAGGGATCCTTTTCACCACAAGGCTCTGTTGTGTTTAAGGGCTGCCTAAGGAACTTTGCACCTCTCACAAAAAAGAGAGGCAGGGAGCACTTTTTCTTTTGATGTTCCCTCTCCTTTTGATTCTTAATGGCCGGCTCTGACCCCCGTAGCCACCTTCGCTAGCACAAACCTCCTCCTTCTACCCCCTCCACCCCCCTCCCTGACCCCCCCCGCTTATAGGCCATGCCCGAAAGAGCTCACCCTCAAACACTCGCGCCACTTAAAACACTGAGGGTCCTTTTGGCCAGTAATTGAGTGTTCCCTAAACACAGCCTTGGCTCGAAGATCTGGAAAGAGCAAAAACCTCTTCTTTGGACCCCCTCTTTTCTGGCATGGGTGAGATCTACCCACATCACACAGCCATGAGGGTTGAGGGGGACCGTAAATCATGGACTGTGATTTCACCGATGCACGGGTGTGCTTGATGCGCCCTTGAATCACACATATCTACAGAGGATGTGAGTGTGCACTTACTGCCTCATACTTTAATGATAACTGCGGAAGAAGTGAGTGTGCACTTCCGGCATGCTTGCCCGAATATGTGCGAAAGCGGTGAGTGTGCATTTCCTGCATGCTTGCCCGAATGTGTGCAAAAGCGGTGAGTGTGCACTTCCTGCATGCTTGCCCGATTATGTGCTAAAGCGGTGAGTGTGTACTTCCTGCATGCTTGCCCGAATATGTGCGAAAGCGGTGAGTGTGCATTTCCTGCATGCTTGCCCGAATATGTGCGAAAGAAGGGAGTGTGCACTTCCTGCATGCTTGCCTGAATATGTGCAAAAGCGGTGAGTGTGCACTTCCTGCATGCTTGCCCGAATATGTGCGAAAGCGGTGAGTGTGCACTTCCTGCATGCTTGCCCGAATATGTGCAAAAGCGGTGAGTGTGCACTTCCTGCATGCTCGCCCGAATATGTGCGAAAGAAGGGAGTGTGCACTTCCTGCATGCTTGCCCGAATATGTGCGAAAGCGGTGAGTGTGCACTTCCTGCATGCTTGCCCGAATATGTGCGAAAGAAGGGAGTGTGCACTTCATGCATGCTTGCCCGAATATGTGCGAAAGCGGTGAGTGTGCACTTCCTGCATGCTTACCCGAATATTTGCGAAAGAAGGGAGTGTGCACTTCCCGCATGCTTGCCCGGATATGTGCGAAAGCGGTGAGTGTGCACTTCCTGCATGCTTGCCCGAATATGTGGAAAATCGGTGAGTGTGCACTTCTGGCATGCTTGCCCGAATATGTGCGAAAGCGGTGAGTGTGCACTTCCTGCATGCTTGCCTGAATATGTGCGAAAGCGGTGAGTGTGCACTTCCGACATGCTTGCCCGAATATGAGCGAAAGCAGTGAGTCTGTACTTCCTGCATACTTGCCCTAAGATGTGCGAAAGCGGTGAGTGTGCATTTCCTGCATGCTTGCCCGAATGTGTGCAAAAGCGGTGAGTGTGCACCTCCTGCATGCTTGCTTGAATATGTGCGTAAGCGGTGAGTGTGCACTTCCTGCATGCTTGCCCGGATATGTGCGAAAGAAGGGAGTGTGCACTTCCTGCATGCTTGCCCGAATATGTGCGAAAGCGGTGAGTGTGCACTTCCTGCATGCTTGCCTGAATATGTGCGAAAGAAGGGAGTGTGCACTTCCTGCATGCTTGCCCAAATATGTGCGAAAGCGGTGAGTTTGCACTTCCTGCAAGCTTGCCCGAATATGTGCAAAAGAAGGGAGTGTGTACTTCCTGCATGCTTGCCCGAATATGTGTGAAAGCGGTGAGTGTGCACTTCCGGCATGCTTGACTGAATATGTGCAAAAGCGGTGAGTGTGCACTTCCTGCATGCTTGCCCGAATATGTGCGAAAGCGGTGAGTGTGCATTTCCTGCATGCTTGCCCGAATATGTGCGAAAGAAGGGAGTGTGCACTTCCTGCATGCTTGCCCGAATATGTGCGAAAGCGGTGAGTGTTCACTTCCTGCATGCTTGCCTAAATATGTGCGAAAGAAGGGAGTGTGCACTTCCTGCATGCTTTCCCAAATATGTGCGAAAGCGGTGAGTGTGCACTTCCTGCCAGCTTGCCCGAATATGCGCGAAAGCGGTGAGTGTGCATTTCCTGCATGCTTGCCCGAATATGTGCGAAAGTAGGGAGCGTGCACTTCCTGCATGCTTGCCCGAATATGTGCGAAACCGGTGAGTGTGCACTTCCTGCAAGCTTGCCCGAATATGTGCGAAAGAAGGGAGTGTGCACTTCCTGCATGCTTAACTGAATATGTGCGAAAGAAGGGAGTGTGCACTTCCTGCATGCTTGCCCGAATATGTGCGAAAGCGGTGAGTGTGTACTTCCTGCATGCTTGCCCGAATATGTGTGAAAGCGGTGAGTGTGCACTTCCGGCATGCTTGACTGAATATGTGCGAAAGCGGTGAGTGTGCACTTCCTGCATGCTTGCCCGAATATGTGCGAAAGCGGTGAGTGTGCATTCCTGCATGCTTGCCCGAATATGTGCGAAAGCGGTGAGTGCGCACTTCCGGCATGCTTGCCTGAATATGTGCGAAAGCGGTGAGTGTGCACTTCCTGCATGCTTGCCCGAATATGTGCGAAAGCGGTGAGTGTGCACTTCGGGCATGCTTGCCCGAATATGCGCGAAAGCGGTGAGTGTGCATTTCATGCATGCTTGCCCGAATATGTGCGAAAGCGGTGTGTGTGCACTTCCTGCAAGCTTGCCCGAATATGTGCAAAAGAAGGGAGTGTGCACTTCCTGCATGCTTGCCCGAATATGTGCGAAAGAACGGAGTGTGCACTTCCTGCAAGCTTGCCCGAATATGTGCAAAAGAAGGGAGTGTGCACTTCCTGCATGCTTAACCGAATATGTGCGAAAGAAGGGAGTGTGCACTTCCTGCATGCTTGCCCGAATATGTGCGAAAGCGGTGAGTGTGCACTTCCTGCATGCTTGCCCGAATATGTGCGAAAGCGGTGAGTGTGCACTTCCTGCATGCTTGCCCGAATATGTGCGAAAGCGGTGAGTGCGCACTTCCGGCATGCTTGCCTGAATATGTGCGAAAGCGGTGAGTGCGCACTTCCTGCATGCTTGCCCGAATATGTGCGAAAGTGGTGAGTGTGCACTTCCGGCATGCTTGCCCGAATATGCGCGAAAGCGGTGAGTGTGCATTTCCTGCATGCTTGCCCGAATATGTGCGAAAGTAGGGAGTGTGCACTTCCTGCATGCTTGCCCGAATATGTGCGAAAGCGGTGAGTGTGCACTTCCTGCATGCTTGCCCGAATATGTGCGAAAGCGGTGAGTGTGCACTTCCTGCATGCTTGATCGAATATGTGCGAAAGAAGGGAATGTGCACTTCCTGCATGCTTGCCCGAATATGTGCGAAAGCGGTGAGTGTGCACTTCCTGCATGCTTGCCCGAATATGTGCGAAAGCGGTGAGTGTTCACTTCCTGCATGCTTGCCTAAATATGTGCGAAAGAAGGGAGTGTGCACTTCCTGCATGCTTTCCCAAATATGTGCGAAAGCGGTGAGTGTGCACTTCCTGCAAGCTTGCCCGAATATGCGCGAAAGCGGTGAGTGTGCATTTCCTGCATGCTTGCCCGAATATGTGCGAAAGTAGGGAGTGTGCACTTCCTGCATGCTTGCCCGAATATGTGCGAAACCGGGGAGTGTGCACTTCCTGCAAGCTTGCCCGAATATGTGCAAAAGAAGGGAGTGTGCACTTCCTGCATGCTTGCCCGAATATGTGCGAAAGAAGGAGTGTGCACTTCCTGCAAGCTTGCCCGAATATGTGCGAAAGAAGGGAGTGTGCACTTCCTGCATGCTTAACTGAATATGTGCGAAAGAAGGGAGTGTGCACTTCCTGCATGCTTGCCCGAATATGTGCGAAAGCAGTGAGTGTGCACTTCCTGCATGCTTGCCCGAATATGTGCGAAAGCGGTGAGTGTGTACTTCCTGCATGCTTGCCCGAATATGTGCGAAAGCGGTGAGTGCGCACTTCCGGCATGCTTGCCTGAATATGTGCGAAAGCGGTGAGTGTGCACTTCCTGCATGCTTGCCCGAATATGTGCGAAAGCGGTGAGGGTGCACTTCCGGCATGCTTGCCCGAATATGCGCGAAAGCGGTGAGTGTGCATTTCCTGCATGCTTGCCCGAATATGTGCGAAAGTAGGGAGTGTGCACTTCCTGCATGCTTGCCCGAATATGTGCGAAAGCGGTGTGTGTGCACTTCCTGCAAGCTTGCCCGAATATGTGCAAAAGAAGGGAATGTGCACTTCCTGCATGCTTGCCCGAATATGTGCGAAAGAAGGGAGTGTGCACTTCCTGCAAGCTTGCCCGAATATGTGCAAAAGAAGGGAGTGTGCACTTCCTGCATGCTTAACCGAATATGTGCGAAAGAAGGGAGTGTGCACTTCCTGCATGCTTGCCCGAATATGTGCGAAAGCGGTGAGTGTGCACTTCCTGCATGCTTGCCCAAATATGTGCGAAAGCGGTGAGTGTGTACTTCCTGCATGCTTGCCCGAATATGTGCGAAAGCGGTGAGTGCGCACTTCCGGCATGCTTGCCTGAATATGTGCGAAAGCGGTGAGTGTGCACTTCCTGCATGCTTGCCCGAATATGTGCGAAAGTGGTGAGTGTGCACTTCCGGCATGCTTGCCCGAATATGTGCGAAAGTGGTGAGTGTGCACTTCCGGCATGCTTGCCCGAATATGCGCGAAAGCGGTGAGTGTGCATTTCCTGCATGCTTGCCCGAATATGTGCGAAAGTAGGGAGTGTGCACTTCCTGCATGCTTGCCCGAATATGTGCGAAAGCGGTGAGTGTGCACTTCCTGCATGTTTGCCCGAATATGTGCGAAAGCGGTGAGTGTGCACTTCCTGCATGCTTGCTCGAATATGTGCGAAAGAAGGGAATGTGCACTTCCTGCATGCTTGCCCGAATATGTGCGAAAGCGGTGAGTGTGCACTTCCTGCATGCTTGCCTGAATATGTGCGAAAGAAGGGAGTGTGCACTTCCTGCATGCTTGCCCGAATATGTGCGAAAGCGGTGAGTGTGCACTTCCTGCATGCTTACCCGAATATGTGCGAAAGAAGGGAGTGTGCACTTCCTGCATGCTTGCCCGAATATGTGGGAAAGAAGGGAGTGTGCACTTCCTGCATGCTTGCCCGAATATATGCGAAAGCGGTGAGTGTGCACTTCCTGCAGGCTTGCCCGAATATGTGCGAACGCGGTGAGTGTGCACTTCCGGCATGCTTGCCCGAATATGTGCAAAAGAAGGGAGTGTGCACTTCCTGCATGCTTGCCCGAATATGTGCGAAAGAAGGGAGTGTGCACTTCCTGCAAGCTTGCCCGAATATGTGCAAAAGAAGGGAGTGTGCACTTCCTGCATGCTTGCTCGAATATGTGCGAAAGAAGGGAATGTGCACTTCCTGCATGCTTGCCCGAATATGTGCGAAAGCGGTGAGTGTGCACTTCCTGCATGCTTACCCGAATATGTGCGAAAGAAGGGAGTGTGCACTTCCTGCATGCTTGCCCGAATATGTGGGAAAGAAGGGAGTGTGCACTTCCTGCATGCTTGCCCGAATATATGCGAAAGCGGTGAGTGTGCACTTCCTGCAGGCTTGCCCGAATATGTGCGAACGCGGTGAGTGTGCACTTCCGGCATGCTTGCCCGAATATGTGCAAAAGAAGGGAGTGTGCACTTCCTGCATGCTTGCCCGAATATGTGCGAAAGAAGGGAGTGTGCACTTCCTGCAAGCTTGCCCGAATATGTGCAAAAGAAGGGAGTGTGCACTTCCTGCATGCTTAACCGAATATGTGCGAAAGAAGGGAGTGTGCACTTCCTGCATGCTTGCCCGAATATGTGCGAAAGCGGTGAGTGTGCACTTCCTGCATGCTTGCCCAAATATGTGCGAAAGCGGTGAGTGTGTACTTCCTGCATGCTTGCCCGAATATGTGTGAAAGCGGTGAGTGTGCACTTCCTGCATGCTTGCTCGAATATGTGCGAAAGAAGGGAATGTGCACTTCCTGCATGCTTGCCCGAATATGTGCGAAAGCGGTGAGTGTGCACTTCCTGCATGCTTGCCCGAATATGTGCGAAAGAAGGGAGTGTGCACTTCCTGCATGCTTGCCCGAATATGTGCGAAAGGGGTGAGTGTGCACTTCCTGCATGCTTACCCGAATATGTGCGAAAGAAGGGAGTGTGCACTTCCTGCATGCTTGCCCGAATATATGCGAAAGCGGTGAGTGTGCACTTCCTGCATGCTTGCCCGAATATGTGCGAACGCGGTGAGTGTGCACTTCCGGCATGCTTGCCCGAATATGTGCAAAAGAAGGGAGTGTGCACTTCCTGCATGCTTAACCGAATATGTGGGAAAGAAGGGAGTGTGCACTTCCTGCATGCTTGCCCGAATATGTGCGAAAGCGGTGAGTGTGCACTTCCTGCATGCTTGCCCAAATATGTGCAAAAGCGGTGAGTGTGTACTTCCTGCATGCTTGCCCGAATATGTGTGAAAGCGGTGAGTGTGCACTTCCGGCATGCTTGACTGAATATGTGCGAAAGCGGTGAGTGTGCACTTCCTGCATGCTTGCCCGAATATGTGCGAAAGCGGTGAGTGTGCACTTCCTGCATGCTTGCCTGAATATGTGCGAAAGCGGTGAGTGCGCACTTCCGGCATGCTTGCCTGAATATGTGCGAAAGCGGTGAGTGTGCACTTCCTGCATGCTTGCCCGAATATGTGCGAAAGTGGTGAGTGTGCACTTCCGGCATGCTTGCCCGAATATGCGCGAAAGCGGTGAGTGTGCATTTCCTGCATGCTTGCCCGAATATGTGCGAAAGTAGGGAGTGTGCACTTCCTGCATGCTTGCCCGAATATGTGCGAAAGCGGTGAGTGTGCACTTCCTGCATGCTTGCCCGAATATGTGCGAAAGCGGTGAGTGTGCACTTCCTGCATGCTTGCTCGAATATGTGCGAAAGAAGGGAATGTGCACTTCCTGCATGCTTGCCCGAATATGTGTGATAGCGGTGAGTGTGCACTTCCTGCATGCTTGCCCGAATATGTGCGAAAGAAGGGAGTGTGCACTTCCTGCATGCTTGCCCAAATATGTGCGAAAGCGGTGAGTGTGCACTTCCTGCATGCTTACCCGAATATGTGCGAAAGAAGGGAGTGTGCACTTCCTGCATGCTTGCCCGAATATGTGGGAAAGAAGGGAGTGTGCACTTCCTGCATGCTTGCCCGAATATATGCGAAAGCGGTGAGTGTGCACTTCCTGCATGCTTGCCCGAATATGTGCGAACGCGGTGAGTGTGCACTTCCGGCATGCTTGCCCGAATATGTGCAAAAGAAGGGAGTGTGCACTTCCTGCATGCTTGCCCGAATATGTGCGAAAGAAGGAAGTGTGCACTTCCTGCAAGCTTGCCCGAATATGTGCAAAAGAAGGGAGTGTGCACTTCCTGCATGCTTAACCGAATATGTGCGAAAGAAGGGAGTGTGCACTTCCTGCATGCTTGCCCGAATATGTGCGAAAGCGGTGAGTGTGCACTTCCTGCATGCTTGCCCAAATATGTGCGAAAGCGGTGAGTGTGTACTTCCTGCATGCTTGCCCGAATATGTGTGAAAGCGGTGAGTGTGCACTTCCTGCATGCTTGCTCGAATATGTGCGAAAGAAGGGAATGTGCACTTCCTGCATGCTTGCCCGAATATGTGCGAAAGCGGTGAGTGTGCACTTCCTGCATGCTTCCCCGAATATGTGCGAAAGAAGGGAGTGTGCACTTCCTGCATGCTTGCCCGAATATGTGCGAAAGCGGTGAGTGTGCACTTCCTGCATGCTTACCCGAATATGTGCGAAAGAAGGGAGTGTGCACTTCCTGCATGCTTGCCCGGATATGTGGGAAAGAAGGGAGTGTGCACTTCCTGCATGCTTGCCCGAATATATGCGAAAGCGGTGAGTGTGCACTTCCTGCATGCTTGCCCGAATATGTGCGAACGCGGTGAGTGTGCACTTCCGGCATGCTTGCCCGAATATGTGCAAAAGAAGGGAGTGTGCACTTCCTGCATGCTTGCCCGAATATGTGCGAAAGAAGGGAGTGTGCACTTCCTGCAAGCTTGCCCGAATATGTGCAAAAGAAGGGAGTGTGCACTTCCTGCATGCTTAACCGAATATGTGCGAAAGAAGGGAGTGTGCACTTCCTGCATGCTTGCCCGAATATGTGCAAAAGCGGTGAGTGTGCACTTCCTGCATGCTTGCCCAAATATGTGCGAAAGCGGTGAGTGTGCACTTCCTGCATGCTTGCCCGAATATGTGGGAAAGAAGGGAGTGTGCACTTCCTGCATGCTTGCCCGAATATATGTGAAAGCGGTGAGTGTGCACTTCCTGCATGCTTGCCCGAATATGTGCGAACGCGGTGAGTGTGCACTTCCGGCCTTCTTGCCCGAATATGTGCGAAAGCGGTGAGTGTGCACTTCCTGCATGCTTGCTCGAATATGTGCGAAAGAAGGGAATGTGCACTTCCTGCATGCTTGCCCGAATATGTGCGAAAGCGGTGAGTGTGCACTTCCTGCATGCTTGCCTGAATATGTGCGAAAGAAGGGAGCGTGCACTTCCTGCATGCTTGCCCGAATATGTGCGAAAGCGGTGAGTGTGCACTTCCTGCATGCTTACCCGAATATGTGCGAAAGAAGGGAGTGTGCACTTCCTGCATGCTTGCCCGAATATATGCGAAAGCGGTGAGTGTGCACTTCCTGCATGCTTGCCCGAATATGTGCGAACGCGGTGAGTGTGCACTTCCGGCATGCTTGCCCCAATATGAGCGAAAGCGGTGAGTGTGCACTTCCTGCATACTTGCCCTAATATGTGCGAAAGCGGTGAGTGTGCATTTCCTGCATGCTTGCCCGAATATGTGCGACAGCGGTGAGTGTGCACTTCCTGCATGCTTGCCCGAATATGTGCGAAAGCGGTGAGTGTGCACTTCCTGCATGCTTGCCCGAATATGTGCGAAAGTGGTGAGTGTGCACTTCCTGCATGCTTGCCTGAATATGTGCGAAAGCGGTGAGTGTGCACTTCCTGCATGGTTGCCCGAATATGTGCGAAAGAAGGGAGTGTGCACTTCCTGCATGCTTGCCCGAATATGTTCGAAAGCGGTGAGTGTGCACTTCCTGCATGCTTGCCCAAATATGTGCGAAAGCGGTAGGTGGGCACTTCCTGCATGCTTGCCCGAATATGTGCAAAAGAAGGGAGTGTGCACTTCCTGCATGCTTGCCTGAATATGTGGGAAATAAGGGAGTGTGCACTTTCTGCATGCTTGCCCAAATATGTGCAAAAGCGGTGAGTGTGCACTTCCTGCATGCTTGCCCGAATATGTGTGAAAGCGGTGAGTGTGCACTTCCGGCATGCTTGCCCGAATATGTGCGAAAGCAGTGAGTGTGCACTTCCTGCATGCTTGCCCGAATATGTATGAAAGCGGTGAGTGTGCACTTCCGGCATGCTTGCCTGAATATGTGCGAAAGCGGTGAGTGTGCACTTCCTGCATGCTTGCCCGAATATGTGCGAAAGCGGTGAGTGTGCACTTCCTGCATGCTTGCCCGAATATGTGCGAAAGCAGGGAGTGTGCACTGCCTGCGTGCTTGCCCGAATATGTGCGAAAGCGGTGAGTGTGCACTTCCTGCATGCTTGCCTGAATATGTGCGAAAGAAGGGAGTGTGCACTTCCTGCATGCTTGCCCAAATATGTGCGAAAGCGGTGAGTGTGGACTTCCTGCAAGCTTGTCCGAATATGTGCAAAAGAAGAGAGTGTGCACTTCCTGCATGCTTGCCCGAATATGTGCGAAAGAAGGGAGTGTGCACTTCCTGCAAGCTTGCCCGAATATGTGCAAAAGAAGGGAGTGTGCACTTCCTGCATGCTTGCCCGAATATGTGCGAAAGCGGTGGGTGTGCACTTCCTGCATGCTTGCCCGAATATGTGCGAAAGCGGTGAGTGCGCACTTCTGGCATGCTTGCCTGAATATGTGCGAAAGCGGTGAGTGTGCACTTCCTGCATGCTTGCCCGAATATGTGCGAAAGCGGTGAGTGTGCACTTCCTGCATGCTTGCCTGAATATGTGCGAAAGAAGGGAGTGTGCACTTCCTGCATGCTTGCCCAAATATGTGCGAAAGTGGTGAGTTTGCACTTCCTGCAAGCTTGCCCGAATATGTGTAAAAGAAGGGAGTGTGTACTTCCTGCATGCTTGCCCGAATATGTGTGAAAGCGGTGAGTGTGCACTTCCGGCATGCTTGACTGAATATGTGCAAAAGCGGTGAGTGTGCACTTCCTGCATGCTTGCCCGAATATGTGCGAAAGCGGTGAGTGTGCACTTCCTGCATGCTTGCCCGAATATGTGCGAAAGAAGGGAGTGTGCACTTCCTGCATGCTTGCCCGAATATGTGCGAAAGCGGTGAGTGTTCACTTCCTGCATGCTTGCCTAAATATGTGCGAAAGAAGGGAGTGTGCACTTCCTGCATGCTTTCCCAAATATGTGCGAAAGCGGTGAGTGTGCACTTCCTGCAAGCTCGCCCGAATATGCGCGAAAGCGGTGAGTGTGCATTTCCTGCATGCTTGCCCGAATATGTGCGAAGGTAGGGAGTGTGCACTTCCGGCATGCTTGCCTGAATATGTGCGAAAGCGGTGAGTGTGCACTTCCTGCATGCTTGCCCGAATATGTGCGAAAGTGGTGAGTGTGCACTTCCGGCATGCTTGCCCGAATATGCGCGAAAGCGGTGAGTGTGCATTTCCTGCATGCTTGCCCGAATATGTGCGAAAGTAGGGAGTGTGCACTTCCTGCATGCTTGCCCGAATATGTGCGAAAGCGGTGAGTGTGCACTTCCTGCATGCTTGCCCGAATATGTGCGAAAGCGGTGAGTGTGCACTTCCTGCATGCTTGCTCGAATATGTGCGAAAGAAGGGAATGTGCACTTCCTGCATGCTTGCCCGAATATGTGCGAAAGCGGTGAGTGTGCACTTCCTGCATGCTTGCCCGAATATGTGCGAAAGAAGGGAGTGTGCACTTCCTGCATGCTTGCCCGAATATGTGCGAAAGCGGTGAGTGTGCACTTCCTGCATGCTTACCCGAATATGTGCGAAAGAAGGGAGTGTGCACTTCCTGCATGCTTGCCCGAATATGTGGGAAAGAAGGGAGTGTGCACTTCCTGCATGCTTGCCCGAATATATGCGAAAGCGGTGAGTGTGCACTTCCTGCATGCTTGCCCGAATATGTGCGAACGCGGTGAGTGTGCACTTCCGGCATGCTTGCCCGAATATGTGCAAAAGAAGGGAGTGTGCACTTCCTGCATGCTTGCCCGAATATGTGCGAAAGAAGGGAGTGTGCACTTCCTGCAAGCTTGCCCGAATATGTGCAAAAGAAGGGAGTGTGCACTTCCTGCATGCTTAACCGAATATGTGCGAAAGAAGGGAGTGTGCACTTCCTGCATGCTTGCCCGAATATGTGCGAAAGCGGTGAGTGTGCACTTCCTGCATGCTTGCCCAAATATGTGCGAAAGCGGTGAGTGTGTACTTCCTGCATGCTTGCCCGAATATGTGTGAAAGCGGTGAGTGTGCACTTCCTGCATGCTTGCTCGAATATGTGCGAAAGAAGGGAATGTGCACTTCCTGCATGCTTGCCCGAATATGTGCGAAAGCGGTGAGTGTGCACTTCCTGCATGCTTGCCCAAATATGTGCGAAAGAAGGGAGTGTGCACTTCCTGCATGCTTGCCCGAATATGTGCGAAAGGGGTGAGTGTGCACTTCCTGCATGCTTACCCGAATATGTGCGAAAGAAGGGAGTGTGCACTTCCTGCATGCTTGCCCGAATATGTGCGAACGCGGTGAGTGTGCACTTCCGGCATGCTTGCCCGAATATGTGCAAAAGAAGGGAGTGTGCCCTTCCTGCATGCTTAACCGAATATGTGCGAAAGAAGGGAGTGTGCACTTCCTGCATGCTTGCCCGAATATGTGCGAAAGCGGTGAGTGTGCACTTCCTGCATGCTTGCCCAAATATGTGCGAAAGCGGTGAGTGTGTACTTCCTGCATGCTTGCCCGAATATGTGTGAAAGCGGTGAGTGTGCACTTCCGGCATGCTTGACTGAATATGTGCGAAAGCGGTGAGTGTGCACTTCCTGCATGCTTGCCCGAATATGTGCGAAAGCGGTGAGTGTGCACTTCCTGCATGCTTGCCCGAATATGTGCGAAAGTAGGGAGTGTGCACTTCCTGCATGCTTGCCCGAATATGTGCGAAAGCGGTGAGTGTGCACTTCCTGCATGCTTGCCCGAATATGTGCGAAAGCGGTGAGTGTGCACTTCCTGCATGCTTGCTCGAATATGTGCGAAAGAAGGGAATGTGCACTTCCTGCATGCTTGCCCGAATTTGTGCGAAAGCGGTGAGTGTGCACTTCCTGCATGCTTGCCCGAATATGTGCGAAAGAAGGGAGTGTGCACTTCCTGCATGCTTGCCCGAATATGTGCGAAAGCGGTGAGTGTGCACTTCCTGCATGCTTACCCGAATATGTGCGAAAGAAGGGAGTGTGCACTTCCTGCATGCTTGCCCGAATATGTGGGAAAGATGGGAGTGTGCACTTCCTGCATGCTTGCCCGAATATATGCGAAAGCGGTGAGTGTGCACTTCCTGCATGCTTGCCCGAATATGTGCGAACGCGGTGAGTGTGCACTTCCGGCATGCTTGCCCGAATATGTGCAAAAGAAGGGAGTGTGCACTTCCTGCATGCTTGCCCGAATATGTGCGAAAGAAGGGAGTGTGCACTTCCTGCAAGCTTGCCCGAATATGTGCAAAAGAAGGGAGTGTGCACTTCCTGCATGCTTAACCGAATATGTGCGAAAGAAGGGAGTGTGCACTTCCTGCATGCTTGCCCGAATATGTGCGAAAGCGGTGAGTGTGCACTTCCTGCATGCTTGCCCAAATATGTGCGAAAGCGGTGAGTGTGTACTTCCTGCATGCTTGCCCGAATATGTGTGAAAGCGGTGAGTGTGCACTTCCTGCATGCTTGCTCGAATATGTGCGAAAGAAGGGAATGTGCACTTCCTGCATGCTTGCCCGAATATGTGCGAAAGCGGTGAGTGTGCACTTCCTGCATGCTTGCCCGAATATGTGCGAAAGAAGGGAGTGTGCACTTCCTGCATGCTTGCCCGAATATGTGCGAAAGCGGTGAGTGTGCACTTCCTGCATGCTTACCCGAATATGTGCGAAAGAAGGGAGTGTGCACTTCCTGCATGCTTGCCCGAATATGTGGGAAAGAAGGGAGTGTGCACTTCCTGCATGCTTGCCCGAATATATGCGAAAGCGGTGAGTGTGCACTTCCTGCATGCTTGCCCGAATATGTGCGAACGCGGTGAGTGTGCACTTCCGGCATGCTTGCCCGAATATGTGCAAAAGAAGGGAGTGTGCACTTCCTGCATGCTTGCCCGAATATGTGCGAAAGAAGGGAGTGTGCACTTCCTGCAAGCTTGCCCGAATATGTGCAAAAGAAGGGAGTGTGCACTTCCTGCATGCTTAACCGAATATGTGCGAAAGAAGGGAGTGTGCACTTCCTGCATGCTTGCCCGAATATGTGCAAAAGCGGTGAGTGTGCACTTCCTGCATGCTTGCCCAAATATGTGCGAAAGCGGTGAGTGTGTACTTCCTGCATGCTTGCCCGAATATGTGTGAAAGCGGTGAGTGTGCACTTCCTGCATGCTTACCCGAATATGTGCGAAAGAAGGGAGTGTGCACTTCCTGCATGCTTGCCCGAATATCTGGGAAAGAAGGGAGTGTGCACTTCCTGCATGCTTGCCCGAATATATGTGAAAGCGGTGAGTGTGCACTTCCTGCATGCTTGTCCGAATATGTGCGAACGCGGTG
The DNA here is from genome assembly GCF_040938575.1 of Ambystoma mexicanum. NCBI lineage: Eukaryota > Metazoa > Chordata > Amphibia > Caudata > Ambystomatidae > Ambystoma > Ambystoma mexicanum. The sequence continues at coordinate 25,883,739 of NC_090931.1, forward strand.
AGTGTGCACTTCCGGCCTGCTTGCCTGAATATGTGCGAAAGCGGTGAGTGTGCACTTCCTGCATGCTTGCTCGAATATGTGCGAAAGAAGGGAATGTGCACTTCCTGCATGCTTGCCCGAATATGTGCGAAAGCGGTGAGTGTGCACTTCCTGCATGCTTGCCCGAATATGTGCGAAAGAAGGGAGTGTGCACTTCCTGCATGCTTGCCCGAATATGTGCGAAAGCGGTGAGTGTGCACTTCCTGCATGCTTACCCGAATATGTGCGAAAGAAGGGAGTGTGCACTTCCTGCATGCTTGCCCGAATATGTGGGAAAGAAGGGAGTGTGCACTTCCTGCATGCTTGCCCGAATATATGCGAAAGCGGTGAGTGTGCACTTCCTGCATGCTTGCCCGAATATGTGCGAACGCGGTGAGTGTGCACTTCTGGCATGCTTGCCCGAATATGTGCAAAAGAAGGGAGTGTGCACTTCCTGCATGCTTGCCCGAATATGTGCGAAAGAAGGGAGTGTGCACTTCCTGCAAGCTTGCCCGAATATGTGCAAAAGAAGGGAGTGTGCACTTCCTGCATGCTTAACCGAATATGTGCGAAAGAAGGGAGTGTGCACTTCCTGCATGCTTGCCCGAATATGTGCAAAGGCGGTGAGTGTGCACTTCCTGCATGCTTGGCCAAATATGTGCGAAAGCGGTGAGTGTGTACTTCCTGCATGCTTGCCCGAATATGTGTGAAAGCGGTGAGTGTGCACTTCCTGCATGCTTACCCGAATATGTGCGAAAGAAGGGAGTGTGCACTTCCTGCATGCTTGCCCGAATATGTGGGAAAGAAGGGAGTGTGCACTTCCTGCATGCTTGCCCGAATATATGTGAAAGCGGTGAGTGTGCACTTCCTGCATGCCTGCCCGAATATGTGCGAACGCGGTGAGTGTGCACTTCCGGCCTGCTTGCCCGAATATGTGCGAAAGCGGTGAGTGTGCACTTCCTGCATGCTTGCTCGAATATGTGCGAAAGAAGGGAATGTGCACTTCCTGCATGCTTGCCCGAATATGTGCGAAAGCGGTGAGTGTGCACTTCCTGCATGCTTGCCCGAATATGTGCGAAAGAAGGGAGCGTGCACTTCCTGCATGCTTGCCCGAATATGTGCGAAAGCGGTGAGTGTGCACTTCCTGCATGCTTACCCGAATATGTGCGAAAGAAGGGAGTGTGCACTTCCTGCATGCTTGCCCGAATATATGCGAAAGCGGTGAGTGTGCACTTCCTGCATGCTTGCCCGAATATGTGCGAACGCGGTGAGTGTGCACTTCCGGCATGCTTGCCCCAATATGAGCGAAAGCGGTGAGTGTGCACTTCCTGCATACTTGCCCTAATATGTGCAAAAGCGGTGAGTGTGCATTTCCTGCATGCTTGCCCGAATATGTGCGACAGCGGTGAGTGTGCACTTCCTGCATGCTTGCCCGAATATGTGCGAAAGCGGTGAGTGTGCACTTCCTGCATGCTTGCCCGAATATGTGCGAAAGTGGTGAGTGTGCACTTCCTGCATGCTTGCCTGAATATGTGCGAAAGCGGTGAGTGTGCACTTCCTGCATGCTTGCCCGAATATGTGCGAAAGAAGGGAGTGTGCACTTCCTGCATGCTTGCCCGAATATGTGCGAAAGCGGTGAGTGTGCACTTCCTGCATGCTTGCCCAAATATGTGCGAAAGCGGTAGGTGGGCACTTCCTGCATGCTTGCCCGAATATGTGCAAAAGAAGGGAGTGTGCACTTCCTGCATGCTTGCCTGAATATGTGGGAAAGAAGGGAGTGTGCACTTTCTGCATGCTTGCCCAAATATGTGCAAAAGCGGTGAGTGTGCACTTCATGCATGCTTGCCCGAATATGTGTGAAAGCGGTGAGTGTGCACTTCCGGCATGCTTGCCCGAATATGTGCGAAAGCGGTGAGTGTGCACTTCCTGCATGCTTGCCCGAATATGTATGAAAGCGGTGAGTGTGCACTTCTGGCATGCTTGCCTGAATATGTGCGAAAGCGGTGAGTGTGCACTTCCTGCATGCTTGCCCGAATATGTGCGAAAGCAGGGAGTGTGCACTGCCTGCGTGCTTGCCCGAATATGTGCGAAAGCGGTGAGTGTGCACTTCCTGCATGCTTGCCTGAATATGTGCGAAAGAAGGGAGTGTGCACTTCCTGCATGCTTGCCCAAATATGTGCGAAAGCGGTGAGTGTGGACTTCCTGCAAGCTTGCCCGAATATGTGCAAAAGAAGGGAGTGTGCACTTCCTGCATGCTTGCCCGAATATGTGCGAAAGAAGGGAGTGTGCACTTCCTGCAAGCTTGCCTGAATATGTGCAAAAGAAGGGAGTGTGCACTTCCTGCATGCTTGCCCGAATATGTGCGAAAGCGGTGGGTGTGCACTTCCTGCATGCTTGCCCGAATATGTGCGAAAGCGGTGAGTGCGCACTTCTGGCATGCTTGCCTGAATATGTGCGAAAGCGGTGAGTGTGCACTTCCTGCATGCTTGCCCGAATATGTGCGAAAGCGGTGAGTGTGCACTTCCTGCATGCTTGCCTGAATATGTGCGAAAGAAGGGAGTGTGCACTTCCTGCATGCTTGCCCAAATATGTGCGAAAGCGGTGAGTTTGCACTTCCTGCAAGCTTGCCCGAATATGTGTAAAAGAAGGGAGTGTGTACTTCCTGCATGCTTGCCCGAATATGTGTGAAAGCGGTGAGTGTGCACTTCCGGCATGCTTGACTGAATATGTGCAAAAGCGGTGAGTGTGCACTTCCTGCATGCTTGCCCGAATATGTGCGAAAGCGGTGAGTGTGCACTTCCTGCATGCTTGCCCGAATATGTGCGAAAGAAGGGAGTGTGCACTTCCTGCATGCTTGCCCGAATATGTGCGAAAGCGGTGAGTGTTCACTTCCTGCATGCTTGCCTAAATATGTGCGAAAGAAGGGAGTGTGCACTTCCTGCATGCTTTCCCAAATATGTGCGAAAGCGGTGAGTGTGCACTTCCTGCAAGCTCGCCCGAATATGCGCGAAAGCGGTGAGTGTGCATTTCCTGCATGCTTGCCCGAATATGTGCGAAAGTAGGGAGTGTGCACTTCCTGCATGCTTGCCCGAATATGTGCGAAATCAGTGAGTGTGCACTTCCGGCATGCTTGACTGAATATGTGCGAAAGCGGTGAGTGTGCACTTCCTGCATGCTTGCCCGAATATGTGCAAAAGCGGTGAGTGCGCACTTCCGGCATGCTTGCCTGAATATGTGCGAAAGCGGTGAGTGTGCACTTCCTGCATGCTTGCCCGAATATGTGCGAAAGCGGTGAGTGTGCACTTCCGGCATGCTTGCCCGAATATGCGCGAAAGCGGTGAGTGTGCATTTCCTGCATGCTTGCCCGAATATGTGCGAAAGTAGGGAGTGTGCACTTCCTGCATGCTTGCCCGAATATGTGCGAAAGCAGTGTGTGTGCACTTCCTGCAAGCTTGCCCGAAAATGTGCAAAAGAAGGGAGTGTGCACTTCCTGCATGCTTGCCTGAATATGTGCGAAAGAAGGGAGTGTGCACTTCCTGCATGCTTGCCCAAATATGTGCGAAAGCGGTGAGTGTGGACTTCCTGCAAGCTTGCCCGAATATGTGCAAAAGAAGGGAGTGTGCACTTCCTGCATGCTTGCCCGAATATGTGCGAAAGAAGGGAGTGTGCACTTCCTGCAAGCTTGCCCGAATATGTGCAAAAGAAGGGAGTGTGCACTTCCTGCATGCTTAACCGAATATGTGCGAAAGAAGGGAGTGTGCACTTCCTGCATTCTTGCCCTAATATGTGCAAAAGCGGTGAGTGTGCACTTCCTGCATGCTTGCCCGAATATGTGCGAAAGCGGTGAGTGTGTACTTCCTGCATGCTTGCCCGAATATGTGTGAAAGCGGTGAGTGTGCACTTCCGGCATGCTTGACTGAATATGTGCGAAAGCGGTGAGTGTGCACTTCCTGCATGCTTGCCCGAATATGTGCGAAAGCGGTGGGTGTGCACTTCCTGCATGCTTGCCCGAATATGTGCGAAAGCGGTGAGTGTGCACTTCCTGCATGCTTGCCTGAATATGTGCGAAAGAAGGGAGTGTGCACTTCCTGCATGCTTGCCCAAATATGTGCAAAAGCGGTGAGTTTGCACTTCCTGCAAGCTTGCCCGAATATGTGTAAAAGAAGGGAGTGTGTACTTCCTGCATGCTTGCCCGAATATGTGTGAAAGCGGTGAGTGTGCACTTCCGGCATGCTTGACTGAATATGTGCAAAAGCGGTGAGTGTGCACTTCCTGCATGCTTGCCCGAATATGTGCGAAAGCGGTGAGTGTGCACTTCCTGCATGCTTGCCCGAATATGTGCGAAAGAAGGGAGTGTGCACTTCCTGCATGCTTGCACGAATATGTGCGAAAGCGGTGAGGGTTCACTTCCTGCATGCTTGCCTAAATATGTGCGAAAGAAGGGAGTGTGCACTTCCTGCATGCTTTCCCAAATATGTGCGAAAGCGGTGAGTGTGCACTTCCGGCATGCTTGCCCGAATATGCGCGAAAGCGGTGAGTGTGCATTTCCTGCATGCTTGCCCGAATATGTGCGAAAGTAGGGAGTGTGCACTTCCTGCATGCTTGCCCGAATATGTGCGAAAGCGGTGTGTGTGCACTTCCTGCAAGCTTGCCCGAATATGTGCAAAAGAAGGGAGTGTGCACTTCCTGCATGCTTGCCCGAATATGTGCGAAAGAAGGGAGTGTGCACTTCCTGCAAGCTTGCCCGAATATGTGCAAAAGAAGGGAGTGTGCACTTCCTGCATGCTTAACCGAATATGTGCGAAAGAAGGGAGTGTGCACTTCCTGCATGCTTGCCCGAATATGTGCGAAAGCGGTGAGTGTGCACTTCCTGCATGCTTGCCCAAATATGTGCGAAAGCGGTGAGTGTGTACTTCCTGCATGCTTGCCCGAATATGTGTGAAAGCGGTGAGTGTGCACTTCCGGCATGCTTGACTGAATATGTGCAAAAGCGGTGAGTGTGCACTTCCGGCATGCTTGACTGAATATGTGCGAAAGCGGTGAGTGTGCACTTCCTGCATGCTTGCCCGAATATGTGCGAAAGCGGTGAGTGTGCACTTCCTGCATGCTTGCCCGAATATGTGCGAAAGCGGTGAGTGTGCACTTCCTGCATGCTTGCCCAAATATGTACGAAAGCGGTGAGTGTGTACTTCCTGCATGCTTGACTGAATATGTGCGAAAGCGGTGAGTGTGCACTTCCGGCATGCTTGACTGAATATGTGCGAAAGCGGTGAGTGTGCACTTCCGGCATGCTTGACTGAATATGTGCGAAAGCGGTGAGTGTGCACTTCCTGCATGCTTGCCCGAATATGTGCGAAAGCGGTGAGTGTGCACTTCCTGCATGCTTGCCCAAATATGTGCAAAAGCGGTGAGTGTGTACTTCCTGCATGCTTGCCCGAATATGTGTGAAAGCGGTGAGTGTGCACTTCCGGCATGCTTGACTGAATATGTGCAAAAGCGGTGAGTGTGCACTTCCGGCATGCTTGACTGAATATGTGCGAAAGCGGTGAGTGTGCACTTCCTGCTTGCTTGCCCGAATATGTGCGAAAGCGGTGAGTGTGCACTTCCTGCATGCTTGCCCGAATATGTGCGAAAGCGGTGAGTGTGCACTTCCTGCATGCTTGCCCAAATATGTGCGAAAGCGGTGAGTGTGTACTTCCTGCATGCTTGACTGAATATGTGCGAAAGCGGTGAGTGTGCACTTCCGGCATGCTTGACTGAATATGTGCGAAAGCGGTGAGTGTGCACTTCCGGCATGCTTGACTGAATATGTGCGAAAGCGGTGAGTGTGCACTTCCTGCATGCTTGCCCGAATATGTGCGAAAGCGGTGAGTGTGCACTTCCTGCATGCTTGCCCGAATATGTGCGAAAGCGGTGAGTGCGCACTTCCGGCATGCTTGCCTGAATATGTGCGAAAGAAGGGAGTGTGCACTTCCTGCATGCTTGCCCGAATATGTGCGAAAGCGGTGAGTGTGCACATCCTGCATGCTTACCCGAATATGTGCGAAAGAAGGGAGTGTGCACTTCCTGCATGCTTGCCCGAATATGTGGGAAAGAAGGGAGTGTGCACTTCCTGCATGCTTGCCCGAATATATGCGAAAGCGGTGAGTGTGCACTTCCTGCATGCTTGCCCGAATATGTGCGAACGCGGTGAGTGTGCACTTCCGGCATGCTTGCCCGAATATGTGCAAAAGAAGGGAGTGTGCACTTCCTGCATGCTTGCCCGAATATGTGCGAAAGAAGGGAGTGTGCACTTCCTGCAAGCTTGCCCGAATATGTGCAAAAGAAGGGAGTGTGCACTTCCTGCATGCTTAACCGAATATGTGCGAAAGAAGGGAGTGTGCACTTCCTGCATGCTTGCCCGAATATGTGCGAAAGCGGTGAGTGTGCACTTCCTGCATGCTTGCCCAAATATGTGCGAAAGCGGTGAGTGTGTACTTCCTGCATGCTTGCCTGAATATGTGTGAAAGCGGTGAGTGTGCACTTCCTGCATGCTTGCTCGAATATGTGCGAAAGAAGGGAATGTGCACTTCCTGCATGCTTGCCCGAATATGTGCGAAAGCGGTGAGTGTGCACTTCCTGCATGCTTGCCCGAATATGTGCGAAAGAAGGGAGTGTGCACTTCCTGCATGCTTGCCCGAATATGTGCGAAAGCGGTGAGTGTGCACTTCCTGCATGCTTACCCGAATATGTGCGAAAGAAGGGAGTGTGCACTTCCTGCATGCTTGCCCGAATACGTGGGAAAGAAGGGAGTGTGCACTTCCTACATGCTTGCCCGAATATATGCGAAAGCGGTGAGTGTGCACTTCCTGCATGCTTGCCCGAATATGTGCGAACGCGGTGGGTGTGCACTTCCGGCATGCTTGCCCGAATATGTGCAAAAGAAGGGAGTGTGCACTTCCTGCATGCTTGCCCGAATATGTGCGAAAGAAGGGAGTGTGCACTTCCTGCAAGCTTGCCCGAATATGTGCAAAAGAAGGGAGTGTGCACTTCCTGCATGCTTAACCGAATATGTGCGAAAGAAGGGAGTGTGCACTTCCTGCATGCTTGACCGAATATGTGCAAAAGCAGTGAGTGTGCACTTCCTGCATGCTTGCCCAAATATGTGCGAAAGCGGTGAGTGTGTACTTCCTGCATGCTTGCCCGAATATGTGTGAAAGCGGTGAGTGTGCACTTCCTGCATGCTTACCCGAATATGTGCGAAAGAAGGGAGTGTGCACTTCCTGCATGCTTGCCCGAATATGTGGGAAAGAAGGGAGTGTGCACTTCCTGCATGCTTGCCCGAATATATGTGAAAGCGGTGAGTGTGCACTTCCTGCATGCTTGCCGGAATATGTGCGAACGCGGTGAGTGTGCACTTCCGGCCTGCTTGCCCGAATATGTGCGAAAGCGGTGAGTGTGCACTTCCTGCATGCTTGCTCGAATATGTGCGAAAGAAGGGAATGTGCACTTCCTGCATGCTTGCCCGAATATGTGCGAAAGCGGTGAGTGTGCACTTCCGGCATGCTTGCCCGAATATGCGCGAAAGCGGTGAGTGTGCATTTCCTGCATGCTTGCCCGAATATGTGCGAAAGTAGGGAGTGTGCCCTTCCTGCATGCTTGCCCGAATATGTGCGAAAGCGGTGTGTGTGCACTTCCTGCAAGCTTGCCCGAATATGTGCAAAAGAAGGGAGTGTGCACTTCCTGCATGCTTGCCCGAATATGTGCGAAAGAAGGGAGTGTGCACTTCCTGCAAGCTTGCCCGAATATGTGCAAAAGAAGGGAGTGTGCACTTCCTGCATGCTTAACCGAATATGTGCGAAAGAAGGGAGTGTGCACTTCCTGCATGCTTGCCCGAATATGTGCGAAAGCGGTGAGTGTGCACTTCCTGCATGCTTGCCCAAATATGTGCGAAAGCGGTGAGTGTGTACTTCCTGCATGCTTGCCCGAATATGTGTGAAAGCGGTGAGTGTGCACTTCCGGCATGCTTGACTGAATATGTGCGAAAGCGGTGAGTGTGCACTTCCTGCATGCTTGCCCGAATATGTGCGAAAGCGGTGAGTGTGCACTTCCTGCATGCTTGCCCGAATATGTGCGAAAGCGGTGAGTGCGCACTTCCGGCATGCTTCCCTGAATATGTGCGAAAGCGGTGAGTGTGCATTTCCTGCATGCTTGCCCGAATATGTGCGAAAGTGGTGAGTGTGCACTTCCGGCATGCTTGCCCGAATATGCGCGAAAGCGGTGAGTGTGCATTTCCTGCATGCTTGCCCGAATATGTGCGAAAGTAGGGACTGTGCACTTCCTGCATGCTTGCCCGAATATGTGCGAAAGCGGTGAGTGTGCACTTCCTGCATGCTTGCCCGAATATGTGCGAAAGCGGTGAGTGTGCACTTCCTGCATGCTTGCTCGAATATGTGCGAAAGAAGGGAATGTGCACTTCCTGCATGCTTGCCCGAATATGTGCGAAAGCGGTGAGTGTGCACTTCCTGCATGCTTGCCCGAATATGTGCGAAAGAAGGGAGTGTGCACTTCCTGCATGCTTGCCCGAATATGTGCGAAAGCGGTGAGTGTGCACTTCCTGCATGCTTACCCGAATATGTGCGAAAGAAGGGAGTGTGCACTTCCTGCATGCTTGCCCGAATACGTGGGAAAGAAGGGAGTGTGCACTTCCTGCATGCTTGCCCGAATATATGCGAAAGCGGTGAGTGTGCACTTCCTGCATGCTTGCCCGAATATGTGCGAACGCGGTGAGTGTGCACTTCCGGCATGCTTGCCCGAATATGTGCAAAAGAAGGGAGTGTGCACTTCCTGCATGCTTGCCCGAATATGTGCGAAAGAAGGGAGTGTGCACTTCCTGCAAGCTTGCCCGAATATGTGCAAAAGAAGGGAGTGTGCACTTCCTGCATGCTTAACCGAATATGTGCGAAAGAAGGGAGTGTGCACTTCCTGCATGCTTGCCCGAATATGTGCGAAAGCGGTGAGTGTGCACTTCCTGCATGCTTGCCCAAATATGTGCGAAAGCGGTGAGTGTGTACTTCCTGCATGCTTGCCCGAATATGTGTGAAAGCGGTGAGTGTGCACTTCCTGCATGCTTGCTCGAATATGTGCGAAAGAAGGGAATGTGCACTTCCTGCATGCTTGCCCGAATATGTGCAAAAGCGGTGAGTGTGCACTTCCTGCATGCTTGCCCGAATATGTGCGAAAGAAGGGAGTGTGCACTTCCTGCATGCTTGCCCGAATATGTGCGAAAGCGGTGAGTGTGCACTTCCTGCATGCTTACCCGAATATGTGCGAAAGAAGGGAGTGTGCACTTCCTGCATGCTTGCCCGAATATGTGGGAAAGAAGGGAGTGTGCACTTCCTACATGCTTGCCCGAATATATGCGAAAGCGGTGAGTGTGCACTTCCTGCATGCTTGCCCGAATATGTGCGAACGCGGTGAGTGTGCACTTCCGGCATGCTTGCCCGAATATGTGCAAAAGAAGGGAGTGTGCACTTCCTGCATGCTTGCCCGAATATGTGCGAAAGAAGGGAGTGTGCACTTCCTGCAAGCTTGCCCGAATATGTGCAAAAGAAGGGAGTGTGCACTTCCTGCATGCTTAACCGAATATGTGCGAAAGAAGGGAGTGTGCACTTCCTGCATGCTTGACCGAATATGTGCAAAAGCGGTGAGTGTGCACTTCCTGCATGCTTGCCCAAATATGTGCGAAAGCGGTGAGTGTGTACTTCCTGCATGCTTGCCCGAATATGTGTGAAAGCGGTGAGTGTGCACTTCCTGCATGCTTACCCGAATATGTGCGAAAGAAGGGAGTGTGCACTTCCTGCATGCTTGCCCGAATATGTGGGAAAGAAGGGAGTGTGCACTTCCTGCATGCTTGCCCGAATATATGTGAAAGCGGTGAGTGTGCACTTCCTGCATGCTTGCCCGAATATGTGCAAAAGCGGTGAGTGTGCACTTCCTGCATGCTTGCCCGAATATGTGCGAAAGAAGGGAGTGTGCACTTCCTGCATGCTTGCCCGAATATGTGCGAAAGCGGTGAGTGTGCACTTCCTGCATGCTTACCCGAATATGTGCGAAAGAAGGGAGTGTGCACTTCCTGCATGCTTGCCCGAATATGTGGGAAAGAAGGGAGTGTGCACTTCCTACATGCTTGCCCGAATATATGCGAAAGCGGTGAGTGTGCACTTCCTGCATGCTTGCCCGAATATGTGCGAACGCGGTGAGTGTGCACTTCCGGCATGCTTGCCCGAATATGTGCAAAAGAAGGGAGTGTGCACTTCCTGCATGCTTGCCCGAATATGTGCGAAAGAAGGGAGTGTGCACTTCCTGCAAGCTTGCCCGAATATGTGCAAAAGAAGGGAGTGTGCACTTCCTGCATGCTTAACCGAATATGTGCGAAAGAAGGGAGTGTGCACTTCCTGCATGCTTGACCGAATATGTGCAAAAGCGGTGAGTGTGCACTTCCTGCATGCTTGCCCAAATATGTGCGAAAGCGGTGAGTGTGTACTTCCTGCATGCTTGCCCGAATATGTGTGAAAGCGGTGAGTGTGCACTTCCTGCATGCTTACCCGAATATGTGCGAAAGAAGGGAGTGTGCACTTCCTGCATGCTTGCCCGAATATGTGGGAAAGAAGGGAGTGTGCACTTCCTGCATGCTTGCCCGAATATATGTGAAAGCGGTGAGTGTGCACTTCCTGCATGCTTGCCCGAATATGTGCGAACGCGGTGAGTGTGCACTTCCGGCCTGCTTGCCCGAATATGTGCGAAAGCGGTGAGTGTGCACTTCCTGCATGCTTGCTCGAATATGTGCGAAAGAAGGGAATGTGCACTTCCTGCATGCTTGCCCGAATATGTGCGAAAGCGGTGAGTGTGCACTTCCTGCATGCTTGCCCGAATATGTGCGAAAGAAGGGAGCGTGCACTTCCTGCATGCTTGCCCGAATATGTGCGAGAGCGGTGAGTGTGCACTTCCTGCACGCTTACCCGAATATGTGCGAAAGAAGGGAGTGTGCACTTCCTGCATGCTTGCCCGAATATGTGCGAAAGAAGGGAGTGTGCACTTCCTGCATGCTTGACCGAATATATGCGAAAGCGGTGAGTGTGCACTTCCTGCATGCTTGCCCGAATATTTGCGAACGCGGTGAGTGTGCACTTCCGGCATGCTTGCCCCAATATGAGCGAAAGCGGTGAGTGTGCACTTCCTGCATACTTGCCCTAATATGTGCGAAAGCGGTGAGTGTGCATTTCCTGCATGCTTGCCCGAATATGTGCGACAGCGGTGAGTGTGCACTTCCTGCATGCTTGCCCGAATATGTGCGAAAGCGGTGAGTGTGCACTTCCTGCATGCTTGCCCGAATATGTGCGAAAGTGGTGAGTGTGCACTTCCTGCATGCTTGCCTGAATATGTGCGAAAGCGGTGAGTGTGCACTTCCTGCATGCTTGCCCGAATATGTGCGAAAGAAGGGAGTGTGCACTTCCTGCATGCTTGCCCGAATATGTGCGAAAGCGGTGAGTCTGCACTTCCTGCATGCTTGCCTGAATATGTGCAAAAGAAGGGAGTGTGCACTTCCTGCATGCTTGCCTGAATATGTGGGAAAGAAGGGAGTGTGCACTTTCTGCATGCTTGCCCAAATATGTGCAAAAGCGGTGAGTGTGCACTTCCTGCATGCTTGCCCGAATATGTGTGAAAGCGGTGAGTGTGCACTTCCGGCATGCTTGCCCGAATATGTGCGAAAGCGGTGAGTGTGCACTTCCTGCATGCTTGCCCGAATATTTGTGAAAGCGGTGAGTGTGCACTTCCGGCATGCTTGCCTGAATATGTGTGAAAGCGGTGAGTGTGCACTTCCTGCATGCTTGCCCGAATATGTGCGAAAGCGGTGAGTGTGCACTTCCTGCATGCTTGCCCGAATATGTGCGAAAGCAGGGAGTGTGCACTGCCTGCGTGCTAGCCCGAATATGTGCGAAAGCGGTGAGTGTGCACTTCCTGCATGCTTGCCCGAATATGTGCGAACGCGGTGAGTGTGCACTTCCGGCCTGCTTGCCCGAATATGTGCGAAAGCGGTGAGTGTGCACTTCCTGCATGCTTGCTCGAATATGTGCGAAAGAAGGGAATGTGCACTTCCTGCATGCTTGCCCGAATATGTGCGAAAGCGGTGAGTGTGCACTTCCTGCATGCTTGCCCGAATATGTGCGAAAGAAGGGAGCGTGCACTTCCTGCATGCTTGCCGGAATATGTGCGAAAGCGGTGAGTGTGCACTTCCTGCATGCTTACCCGAATATGTGCGAAAGAAGGGAGTGTGCACTTCCTGCATGCTTGCCCGAATATGTGCGAAAGAAGGGAGTGTGCACTTCCTGCATGCTTGCCCGAATATATGCGAAAGCGGTGAGTGTGCACTTCCTGCATGCTTGCCCGAATATGTGCGAACGCGGTGAGTGTGCACTTCCGGCATGCTTGCCCCAATATGAGCGAAAGCGGTGAGTGTGCACTTCCTGCATACTTGCCCTAATATGTGCGAAAGCGGTGAGTGTGCATTTCCTGCATGCTTGCCCGAATATGTGCGACAGCGGTGAGTGTGCACTTCCTGCATGCTTGCCCGAATATGTGCGAAAGCGGTGAGTGTGCACTTCCTGCATGCTTGCCCAAATATGTGCGAAAGTGGTGAGTGTGCACTTCCTGCATGCTTGCCTGAATATGTGCGAAAGCGGTGAGTGTGCACTTCCTGCATGCTTGCCCGAATATGTGCGAAAGAAGGGAGTGTGCACTTCCTGCATGCTTGCCCGAATATGTGCGAAAGCGGTGAGTGTGCACTTCCTGCATGCTTGCCTGAATATGTGCAAAAGAAGGGAGTGTGCACTTCCTGCATGCTTGCCTGAATATGTGGGAAAGAAGGGAGTGTGCACTTTCTGCATGCTTGCCCAAATATGTGCAAAAGCGGTGAGTGTGCACTTCCTGCATGCTTGCCCGAATATGTGTGAAAGCTGTGAGTGTGCACTTCCGGCATGCTTGCCCGAATATGTGCGAAAGCGGTGAGTGTGCACTTCCTGCATGCTTGCCCGAATATGTGTGAAAGCGGTGAGTGTGCACTTCCGGCATGCTTGCCTGAATATGTGCGAAAGCAGTGAGTGTGCACTTCCTGCATGCTTGCCCGAATATGTGCGAAAGCGGTGAGTGTGCACTTCCTGCATGCTTGCCCGAATATGTGCGAAAGCAGGGAGTGTGCACTGCCTGCGTGCTAGCCCGAATATGTGCGAAAGCGGTGAGTGTGCACTTCCTGCATGCTTGCCTGAATATGTGCGAAAGAAGGGAGTGTGCACTTCCTGCATGCTTGCCCAAATATGTGCGAAAGTGGTGAGTGTGCACTTCCGGCATGCTTGCCCGAATATGCGCGAAAGCGGTGAGTGTGCATTTCCTGCATGCTTGCCCGAATATGTGCGAAAGTAGGGAGTGTGCACTTCCTGCATGCTTGCCCGAATATGTGCGAAAGCGGTGAGTGTGCACTTCCTGCATGCTTGCCCGAATATGTCCGAAAGCGGTGAGTGTGCACTTCCTGCATGCTTGCTCGAATATGTGCGAAAGAAGGGAATGTGCACTTCCTGCATGCTTGCCCGAATATGTGCGAAAGCGGTGAGTGTGCACTTCCTGCATGCTTGCCCGAATATGTGCGAAAGAAGGGAGTGTGCACTTCCTGCATGCTTGCCCGAATATGTGCGAAAGCGGTGAGTGTGCACTTCCTGCATGCTTACCCGAATATGTGCGAAAGAAGGGAGTGTGCACTTCCTGCATGCTTGCCCGAATATGTGGGAAAGAAGGGAGTGTGCACTTCCTGCATGCTTGCCCGAATATATGCGAAAGCGGTGAGTGTGCACTTCCTGCATGCTTGCCCGAATATGTGCGAACGCGGTGAGTGTGCACTTCCGGCATGCTTGCCCGAATATGTGCAAAAGAAGGGAGTGTGCACTTCCTGCATGCTTGCCCGAATATGTGCGAAAGAAGGGAGTGTGCACTTCCTGCAAGCTTGCCCGAATATGTGCAAAAGAAGGGAGTGTGCACTTCCTGCATGCTTAACCGAATATGTGCGAAAGAAGGGAGTGTGCACTTCCTGCATGCTTGCCCGAATATGTGCGAAAGCGGTGAGTGTGCACTTCCTGCATGCTTGCCCAAATATGTGCGAAAGCGGTGAGTGTGTACTTCCTGCATGCTTGCCCGAATATGTGTGAAAGCGGTGAGTGTGCACTTCCTGCATGCTTGCTCGAATATGTGCGAAAGAAGGGAATGTGCACTTCCTGCATGCTTGCCCGAATATGTGCGAAAGCGGTGAGTGTGCACTTCCTGCATGCTTGCCCGAATATGTGCGAAAGAAGGGAGTGTGCACTTCCTGCATGCTTGCCCGAATATGTGCGAAAGCGGTGAGTGTGCACTTCCTGCATGCTTACCCGAATATGTGCGAAAGAAGGGAGTGTGCACTTCCTGCATGCTTGCCCGAATACGTGGGAAAGAAGGGAGTGTGCACTTCCTACATGCTTGCCCGAATATATGCAAAAGCGGTGAGTGTGCACTTCCTGCATGCTTGCCCGAATATGTGCGAACGCGGTGAGTGTGCACTTCCGGCATGCTTGCCCGAATATGTGCAAAAGAAGGGAGTGTGCACTTCCTGCTTGCTTGCCCGAATATGTGCGAAAGAAGGGAGTGTGCACTTCCTGCAAGCTTGCCCGAATATGTGCAAAAGAAGGGAGTGTGCACTTCCTACATGCTTAACCGAATATGTGCGAAAGAAGGGAGTGTGCACTTCCTGCATGCTTGACCGAATATGTGCAAAAGCGGTGAGTGTGCACTTCCTGCATGCTTGCCCAAATATGTGCGAAAGCGGTGAGTGTGTACTTCCTGCATGCTTGCCCGAATATGTGTGAAAGCGGTGAGTGTGCACTTCCTGCATGCTTACCCGAATATGTGCGAAAGAAGGGAGTGTGCACTTCCTGCATGCTTGCCCGAATATGTGGGAAAGAAGGGAGTGTGCACTTCCTGCATGCTTGCCCGAATATATGTGAAAGCGGTGAGTGTGCACTTCCTGCATGCTTGCCGGAATATGTGCGAACGCGGTGAGTGTGCACTTCCGGCCTGCTTGCCCGAATATGTGCGAAAGCGGTGAGTGTGCACTTCCTGCATGCTTGCTCGAATATGTGCGAAAGAAGGGAATGTGCACTTCCTGCATGCTTGCCCGAATATGTGCGAAAGCGGTGAGTGTGCACTTCCTGCATGCTTGCCCGAATATGTGCGAAAGCGGTGAGTGTGCACTTCCGGCATGCTTGCCCGAATATGCACGAAAGCGGTGAGTGTGCATTTCCTGCATGCTTGCCCGAATATGTGCGAAAGTAGGGAGTGTGCACTTCCTGCATGCTTGCCCGAATATGTGCGAAAGCGGTGTGTGTGCACTTCCTGCAAGCTTGCCCGAATATGTGCAAAAGAAGGGAGTGTGCACTTCCTGCATGCTTGCCCGAATATGTGCGAAAGAAGGGAGTGTGCACTTCCTGCAAGCTTGCCCGAATATGTGCAAAAGAAGGGAGTGTGCACTTCCTGCATGCTTAACCGAATATGTGCGAAAGAAGGGAGTGTGCACTTCCTGCAAGCTTGCCCGAATATGTGCGAAAGCGGTGAGTGTGCACTTCCTGCATGCTTGCCCAAATATGTGCGAAAGCGGTGAGTGTGTACTTCCTGCATGCTTGCCCGAATATGTGTGAAAGCGGTGAGTGTGCACTTCCGGCATGCTTGACTGAATATGTGCGAAAGCGGTGAGTGTGCACTTCCTGCATGCTTGCCCGAATATGTGCGAAAGCGGTGAGTGTGCACTTCCTGCATGCTTGCCCGAATATGTGCGAAAGCGGTGAGTGCGCACTTCCGGCATGCTTGCCTGAATATGTGCGAAAGCGGTGAGTGTGCATTTCCTGCATGCTTGCCCGAATATGTGCGAAAGTGGTGAGTGTGCACTTCCTGCATGCTTGCCCGAATATGTGCGAAAGCGGTGAGTGTGCACTTCCGGCATGCTTGCCCGAATATGCACGAAAGCGGTGAGTGTGCATTTCCTGCATGCTTGCCCGAATATGTGCGAAAGTAGGGAGTGTGCACTTCCTGCATGCTTGCCCGAATATGTGCGAAAGCGGTGTGTGTGCACTTCCTGCAAGCTTGCCCGAATATGTGCAAAAGAAGGGAGTGTGCACTTCCTGCATGCTTTCCCGAATATGTGCGAAAGAAGGGAGTGTGCACTTCCTGCAAGCTTGCCCGAATATGTGCAAAAGAAGGGAGTGTGCACTTCCTGCATGCTTAACCGAATATGTGCGAAAGAAGGGAGTGTGCACTTCCTGCAAGCTTGCCCGAATATGTGCGAAAGCGGTGAGTGTGCACTTCCTGCATGCTTGCCCAAATATGTGCGAAAGCGGTGAGTGTGTACTTCCTGCATGCTTGCCCGAATATGTGTGAAAGCGGTGAGTGTGCACTTCCGGCATGCTTGACTGAATATGTGCGAAAGCGGTGAGTGTGCACTTCCTGCATGCTTGCCCGAATATGTGCGAAAGCGGTGAGTGTGCACTTCCTGCATGCTTGCCCGAATATGTGCGAACGCGGTGAGTGTGCACTTCCGGCATGCTTGCCCGAATATGTGCAAAAGAAGGGAGTGTGCACTTCCTGCATGCTTGCCCAAATATATGCGAAAGCGGTGAATGTGCACTTCCTGCATGCTTGCCCGAATATGTGCGAACGCGGTGAGTGTGCACTTCCGGCATGCTTGCCCGAATATGTGCAAAAGAAGGGAGTGTGCACTTCCTGCATGCTTGCCCGAATATGTGCGAAAGAAGGGAGTGTGCACTTCCTGCAAGCTTGCCCGAATTTGTGCAAAAGAAGGGAGTGTGCACTTCCTGCATGCTTAACCGAATATGTGCGAAAGAAGGGAGTGTGCACTTCCTGCATGCTTGCCCGAATATGTGCGAAAGCGGTGAGTGTGCACTTCCTGCATGCTTGCCCAAATATGTGTGAAAGCGGTGAGTGTGCACTTCCTGCATGCTTGCTCGAATATGTGCGAAAGAAGGCAATGTGCACTTCCTGCATGCTTGCCCGAATATGTGCAAAAGCGGTGAGTGTGCACTTCCTGCATGCTTGCCCGAATATGTGCGAAAGAAGGGAGTGTGCACTTCCTGCATGCTTGCCCGAATATGTGCGAAAGCGGTGAGTGTGCACTTCCTGCATGCTTACCCGAATATGTGCGAAAGAAGGGAGTGTGCACTTCCTGCATGCTTGCCCGAATATGTGGGAAAGAAGGGAGTGTGCACTTCCTACATGCTTGCCCGAATATATGCGAAAGCGGTGAGTGTGCACTTCCTGCATGCTTGCCCGAATATGTGCGAACGCGGTGAGTGTGCACTTCCGGCATGCTTGCCCGAATATGTGCAAAAGAAGGGAGTGTGCACTTCCTGCATGCTTGCCCGAATATGTGCGAAAGAAGGGAGTGTGCACTTCCTGCAAGCTTGCCCGAATATGTGCGAAAGAAGGGAGTGTGCACTTCCTGCATGCTTGACCGAATATGTGCAAAAGCGGTGAGTGTGCACTTCCTGCATGCTTGCCCAAATATGTGCAAAAGCGGTGAGTGTGTACTTCCTGCATGCTTGCCCGAATATGTGTGAAAGCGGTGAGTGTGCACTTCCTGCATGCTTACCCGAATAAGTGCGAAAGAAGGGAGTGTGCACTTCCTGCATGCTTGCCCGAATATGTGGGAAAGAAGGGAGTGTGCACTTCCTGCATGCTTGCCCGAATATATGTGAAAGCGGTGAGTGTGCACTTCCTGCATGCTTGCCCGAATATGTGCGAACGCGGTGAGTGTGCACTTCCGGCCTGCTTGCCCGAATATGTGCGAAAGCGGTGAGTGTGCACTTCCTGCATGCTTGCTCGAATATGTGCGAAAGAAGGGAATGTGCACTTCCTGCATGCTTGCCCGAATATGTGCGAAAGTGGTGAGTGTGCACTTCCTGCATGCTTACCCGAATATGTGCGAAAGAAGGGAGTGTGCACTTCCTGCATGCTTGCCCGAATACGTGGGAAAGAAGGGAGTGTGCACTTCCTGCATGCTTGCCCGAATATATGCGAAAGCGGTGAGTGTGCACTTCATGCATGCTTGCCCGAATATGTGCGAACGCGGTGAGTGTGCACTTCCGGCATGCTTGCCCGAATATGTGCAAAAGAAGGGAGTGTGCACTTCCTGCATGCTTGCCCGAATATGTGCGAAAGAAGGGAGTGTGCACTTCCTGCAAGCTTGCCCGAATATGTGCAAAAGAAGGGAGTGTGCACTTCCTGCATGCTTAACCGAATATGTGCGAAAGAAGGGAGTGTGCACTTCCTGCATGCTTGCCCGAATATGTGCGAAAGCGGTGAGTGTGCACTTCCTGCATGCTTGCCCAAATATGTGCGAAAGCGGTGAGTGTGTACTTCCTGCATGCTTGCCCGAATATGTGTGAAAGCGGTGAGTGTGCACTTCCTGCATGCTTGCTCGAATATGTGCGAAAGAAGGGAATGTGCACTTCCTGCATGCTTGCCCGAATATGTGCAAAAGCGGTGAGTGTGCACTTCCTGCATGCTTGCCCGAATATGTGCGAAAGAAGGGAGTGTGCACTTCCTGCATGCTTGCCCGAATATGTGCGAAAGCGGTGAGTGTGCACTTCCTGCATGCTTACCCGAATATGTGCGAAAGAAGGGAGTGTGCACTTCCTGCATGCTTGCCCGAATATGTGGGAAAGAAGGGAGTGTGCACTTCCTACATGCTTGCCCGAATATATGCGAAAGCGGTGAGTGTGCACTTCCTGCATGCTTGCCCGAATATGTGCGAACGCGGTGAGTGTGCACTTCCGGCATGCTTGCCCGAATATGTGCAAAAGAAGGGAGTGTGCACTTCCTGCATGCTTGCCCGAATATGTGCGAAAGAAGGGAGTGTGCACTTCCTGCAAGCTTGCCCGAATATGTGCAAAAGAAGGGAGTGTGCACTTCCTGCATGCTTAACCGAATATGTGCGAAAGAAGGGAGTGTGCACTTCCTGCATGCTTGACCGAATATGTGCAAAAGCGGTGAGTGTGCACTTCCTGCATGCTTGCCCAAATATGTGCGAAAGCGGTGAGTGTGTACTTCCTGCATGCTTGCCCGAATATGTGTGAAAGCGGTGAGTGTGCACTTCCTGCATGCTTACCCGAATATGTGCGAAAGAAGGGAGTGTGCACTTCCTGCATGCTTGCCCGAATATGTGGGAAAGAAGGGAGTGTGCACTTCCTGCATGCTTGCCCGAATATATGTGAAAGCGGTGAGTGTGCACTTCCTGCATGCTTGCCCGAATATGTGCAAAAGCGGTGAGTGTGCACTTCCTGCATGCTTGCCCGAATATGTGCGAAAGAAGGGAGTGTGCACTTCCTGCATGCTTGCCCGAATATGTGCGAAAGCGGTGAGTGTGCACTTCCTGCATGCTTACCCGAATATGTGCGAAAGAAGGGAGTGTGCACTTCCTGCATGCTTGCCCGAATATGTGGGAAAGAAGGGAGTGTGCACTTCCTACATGCTTGCCCGAATATATGCGAAAGCGGTGAGTGTGCACTTCCTGCATGCTTGCCCGAATATGTGCGAACGCGGTGAGTGTGCACTTCCGGCATGCTTGCCCGAATATGTGCAAAAGAAGGGAGTGTGCACTTCCTGCATGCTTGCCCGAATATGTGCGAAAGAAGGGAGTGTGCACTTCCTGCAAGCTTGCCCGAATATGTGCAAAAGAAGGGAGTGTGCACTTCCTGCATGCTTAACCGAATATGTGCGAAAGAAGGGAGTGTGCACTTCCTGCATGCTTGACCGAATATGTGCAAAAGCGGTGAGTGTGCACTTCCTGCATGCTTGCCCAAATATGTGCGAAAGCGGTGAGTGTGTACTTCCTGCATGCTTGCCCGAATATGTGTGAAAGCGGTGAGTGTGCACTTCCTGCATGCTTACCCGAATATGTGCGAAAGAAGGGAGTGTGCACTTCCTGCATGCTTGCCCGAATATGTGGGAAAGAAGGGAGTGTGCACTTCCTGCATGCTTGCCCGAATATATGTGAAAGCGGTGAGTGTGCACTTCCTGCATGCTTGCCCGAATATGTGCGAACGCGGTGAGTGTGCACTTCCGGCCTGCTTGCCCGAATATGTGCGAAAGCGGTGAGTGTGCACTTCCTGCATGCTTGCTCGAATATGTGCGAAAGAAGGGAATGTGCACTTCCTGCATGCTTGCCCGAATATGTGCGAAAGCGGTGAGTGTGCACTTCCTGCATGCTTGCCCGAATATGTGCGAAAGAAGGGAGCGTGCACTTCCTGCATGCTTGCCCGAATATGTGCGAGAGCGGTGAGTGTGCACTTCCTGCATGCTTACCCGAATATGTGCGAAAGAAGGGAGTGTGCACTTCCTGCATGCTTGCCCGAATATGTGCGAAAGAAGGGAGTGTGCACTTCCTGCATGCTTGACCGAATATATGCGAAAGCGGTGAGTGTGCACTTCCTGCATGCTTGCCCGAATATGTGCGAACGCGGTGAGTGTGCACTTCCGGCATGCTTGCCCCAATATGAGCGAAAGCGGTGAGTGTGCACTTCCTGCATACTTGCCCTAATATGTGCGAAAGCGGTGAGTGTGCATTTCCTGCATGCTTGCCCGAATATGTGCGAACGCGGTGAGTGTGCACTTCCGGCATGCTTGCCCGAATATGTGCAAAAGAAGGGAGTGTGCACTTCCTGCATGCTTGCCCGAATATGTGCGAAAGAAGGGAGTGTGCACTTCCTGCAAGCTTGCCCGAATATGTGCAAAAGAAGGGAGTGTGCACTTCCTGCATGCTTAACCGAATATGTGCGAAAGAAGGGAGTGTGCACTTCCTGCATGCTTGCCCGAATATGTGCGAAAGCGGTGAGTGTGCACTTCCTGCATGCTTGCCCAAATATGTGCGAAAGCGGTGAGTGTGTACTTCCTGCATGCTTGCCCGAATATGTGTGAAAGCGGTGAGTGTGCACTTCCTGCATGCTTGCTCGAATATGTGCGAAAGAAGGGAATGTGCACTTCCTGCATGCTTGCCCGAATATGTGCAAAAGCGGTGAGTGTGCACTTCCTGCATGCTTGCCCGAATATGTGCGAAAGAAGGGAGTGTGCACTTCCTGCATGCTTGCCCGAATATGTGCGAAAGCGGTGAGTGTGCACTTCCTGCATGCTTACCCGAATATGTGCGAAAGAAGGGAGTGTGCACTTCCTGCATGCTTGCCCGAATATGTGGGAAAGAAGGGAGTGTGCACTTCCTACATGCTTGCCCGAATATATGCGAAAGCGGTGAGTGTGCACTTCCTGCATGCTTGCCCGAATATGTGCGAACGCGGTGAGTGTGCACTTCCGGCATGCTTGCCCGAATATGTGCAAAAGAAGGGAGTGTGCACTTCCTGCATGCTTGCCCGAATATGTGCGAAAGAAGGGAGTGTGCACTTCCTGCAAGCTTGCCCGAATATGTGCAAAAGAAGGGAGTGTGCACTTCCTGCATGCTTAACCGAATATGTGCGAAAGAAGGGAGTGTGCACTTCCTGCATGCTTGACCGAATATGTGCAAAAGCGGTGAGTGTGCACTTCCTGCATGCTTGCCCAAATATGTGCGAAAGCGGTGAGTGTGTACTTCCTGCATGCTTGCCCGAATATGTGTGAAAGCGGTGAGTGTGCACTTCCTGCATGCTTACCCGAATATGTGCGAAAGAAGGGAGTGTGCACTTCCTGCATGCTTGCCCGAATATGTGGGAAAGAAGGGAGTGTGCACTTCCTGCATGCTTGCCCGAATATATGTGAAAGCGGTGAGTGTGCACTTCCTGCATGCTTGCCCGAATATGTGCAAAAGCGGTGAGTGTGCACTTCCTGCATGCTTGCCCGAATATGTGCGAAAGAAGGGAGTGTGCACTTCCTGCATGCTTGCCCGAATATGTGCGAAAGCGGTGAGTGTGCACTTCCTGCATGCTTACCCGAATATGTGCGAAAGAAGGGAGTGTGCACTTCCTGCATGCTTGCCCGAATATGTGGGAAAGAAGGGAGTGTGCACTTCCTACATGCTTGCCCGAATATATGCGAAAGCGGTGAGTGTGCACTTCCTGCATGCTTGCCCGAATATGTGCGAACGCGGTGAGTGTGCACTTCCGGCATGCTTGCCCGAATATGTGCAAAAGAAGGGAGTGTGCACTTCCTGCATGCTTGCCCGAATATGTGCGAAAGAAGGGAGTGTGCACTTCCTGCAAGCTTGCCCGAATATGTGCAAAAGAAGGGAGTGTGCACTTCCTGCATGCTTAACCGAATATGTGCGAAAGAAGGGAGTGTGCACTTCCTGCATGCTTGACCGAATATGTGCAAAAGCGGTGAGTGTGCACTTCCTGCATGCTTGCCCAAATATGTGCGAAAGCGGTGAGTGTGTACTTCCTGCATGCTTGCCCGAATATGTGTGAAAGCGGTGAGTGTGCACTTCCTGCATGCTTGCCCGAATATGTGCGAAAGAAGGGAGTGTGCACTTCCTGCATGCTTGCCCGAATATATGCGAAAGCGGTGAGTGTGCACTTCCTGCATGCTTGCCCGAATATGTGCGAACGCGGTGAGTGTGCACTTCCGGCATGCTTGCCCGAATATGTGCAAAAGAAGGGAGTGTGCACTTCCTGCATGCTTGCCCGAATATGTGCGAAAGAAGGGAGTGTGCACTTCCTGCAAGCTTGCCCGAATATGTGCAAAAGAAGGGAGTGTGCACTTCCTGCATGCTTAACCGAATATGTGCGAAAGAAGGGAGTGTGCACTTCCTGCATGCTTGCCCGAATATGTGCGAAAGCGGTGAGTGTGCACTTCCTGCATGCTTGCCCAAATATGTGCGAAAGCGGTGAGTGTGTACTTCCTGCATGCTTGCCCGAATATGTGTGAAAGCGGTGAGTGTGCACTTCCTGCATGCTTGCTCGAATATGTGCGAAAGAAGGGAATGTGCACTTCCTGCATGCTTGCCCGAATATGTGCGAAAGCGGTGAGTGTGCACTTCCTGCATGCTTGCCCGAATATGTGCGAAAGAAGGGAGTGTGCACTTCCTGCATGCTTGCCCGAATATGTGCGAAAGCGGTGAGTGTGCACTTCCTGCATGCTTACCCGAATATGTGCGAAAGAAGGGAGTGTGCACTTCCTGCATGCTTGCCCGAATACGTGGGAAAGAAGGGAGTGTGCACTTCCTACATGCTTGCCCGAATATATGCGAAAGCGGTGAGTGTGCACTTCCTGCATGCTTGCCCGAATATGTGCGAACGCGGTGAGTGTGCACTTCCGGCATGCTTGCCCGAATATGTGCAAAAGAAGGGAGTGTGCACTTCCTGCATGCTTGCCCGAATATGTGCGAAAGAAGGGAGTGTGCACTTCCTGCAAGCTTGCCCGAATATGTGCAAAAGAAGGGAGTGTGCACTTCCTGCATGCTTAACCGAATATGTGCGAAAGAAGGGAGTGTGCACTTCCTGCATGCTTGACCGAATATGTGCAAAAGCGGTGAGTGTGCACTTCCTGCATGCTTGCCCAAATATGTGCGAAAGCGGTGAGTGTGTACTTCCTGCATGCTTGCCCGAATATGTGTGAAAGCGGTGAGTGTGCACTTCCTGCATGCTTACCCGAATATGTGCGAAAGAAGGGAGTGTGCACTTCCTGCATGCTTGCCCGAATATGTGGGAAAGAAGGGAGTGTGCACTTCCTGCATGCTTGCCCGAATATATGTGAAAGCGGTGAGTGTGCACTTCCTGCATGCTTGCCGGAATATGTGCGAACGCGGTGAGTGTGCACTTCCGGCCTGCTTGCCCGAATATGTGCGAAAGCGGTGAGTGTGCACTTCCTGCATGCTTGCTCGAATATGTGCGAAAGAAGGGAATGTGCACTTCCTGCATGCTTGCCCGAATATGTGCGAAAGCGGTGAGTGTGCACTTCCTGCATGCTTGCCCGAATATGTGCGAAAGCGGTGAGTGTGCACTTCCGGCATGCTTGCCCGAATATGCACGAAAGCGGTGAGTGTGCATTTCCTGCATGCTTGCCCGAATATGTGCGAAAGTAGGGAGTGTGCACTTCCTGCATGCTTGCCCGAATATGTGCGAAAGCGGTGTGTGTGCACTTCCTGCAAGCTTGCCCGAATATGTGCAAAAGAAGGGAGTGTGCACTTCCTGCATGCTTGCCCGAATATGTGCGAAAGAAGGGAGTGTGCACTTCCTGCAAGCTTGCCCGAATATGTGCAAAAGAAGGGAGTGTGCACTTCCTGCATGCTTAACCGAATATGTGCGAAAGAAGGGAGTGTGCACTTCCTGCAAGCTTGCCCGAATATGTGCGAAAGCGGTGAGTGTGCACTTCCTGCATGCTTGCCCAAATATGTGCGAAAGCGGTGAGTGTGTACTTCCTGCATGCTTGCCCGAATATGTGTGAAAGCGGTGAGTGTGCACTTCCGGCATGCTTGACTGAATATGTGCGAAAGCGGTGAGTGTGCACTTCCTGCATGCTTGCCCGAATATGTGCGAAAGCGGTGAGTGTGCACTTCCTGCATGCTTGCCCGAATATGTGCGAAAGCGGTGAGTGCGCACTTCCGGCATGCTTGCCTGAATATGTGCGAAAGCGGTGAGTGTGCATTTCCTGCATGCTTGCCCGAATATGTGCGAAAGTGGTGAGTGTGCACTTCCTGCATGCTTGCCCGAATATGTGCGAAAGCGGTGAGTGTGCACTTCCGGCATGCTTGCCCGAATATGCACGAAAGCGGTGAGTGTGCATTTCCTGCATGCTTGCCCGAATATGTGCGAAAGTAGGGAGTGTGCACTTCCTGCATGCTTGCCCGAATATGTGCGAAAGCGGTGTGTGTGCACTTCCTGCAAGCTTGCCCGAATATGTGCAAAAGAAGGGAGTGTGCACTTCCTGCATGCTTGCCCGAATATGTGCGAAAGAAGGGAGTGTGCACTTCCTGCAAGCTTGCCCGAATATGTGCAAAAGAAGGGAGTGTGCACTTCCTGCATGCTTAACCGAATATGTGCGAAAGAAGGGAGTGTGCACTTCCTGCAAGCTTGCCCGAATATGTGCGAAAGCGGTGAGTGTGCACTTCCTGCATGCTTGCCCAAATATGTGCGAAAGCGGTGAGTGTGTACTTCCTGCATGCTTGCCCGAATATGTGTGAAAGCGGTGAGTGTGCACTTCCGGCATGCTTGACTGAATATGTGCGAAAGCGGTGAGTGTGCACTTCCTGCATGCTTGCCCGAATATGTGCGAAAGCGGTGAGTGTGCACTTCCTGCATGCTTGCCCGAATATGTGCGAAAGCGGTGAGTGCGCACTTCCGGCATGCTTGCCTGAATATGTGCGAAAGCGGTGAGTGTGCATTTCCTGCATGCTTGCCCGAATATGTGCGAAAGTGGTGAGTGTGCACTTCCGGCATGCTTGCCCGAATATGCGCGAAAGCGGTGAGTGTGCATTTCCTGCATGCTTGCCCGAATATGTGCGAAAGTAGGGAGTGTGCACTTCCTGCATGCTTGCCCGAATATTTGCGAAAGCGGTGAGTGTGCACTTCCTGCATGTTTGCCCGAATATGTGCGAAAGCGGTGAGTGTGCACTTCCTGCATGCTTGCTCGAATATGTGCGAAAGAAGGGAATGTGCAATTCCTGCATGCTTGCCCGAATATGTGCGAAAGCGGTGAGTGTGCACTTCCTGCATGCTTGCCCGAATATGTGCGAAAGAAGGGAGTGTGCACTTCCTGCATGCTTGCCCGAATATGTGCGAAAGCGGTGAGTGTGCACTTCCTGCATGCTTACCCGAATATGTGCGAAAGAAGGGAGTGTGCACTTCCTGCATGCTTGCCCGAATATGTGGGAAAGAAGGGAGTGTGCACTTCCTGCATGCTTGCCCAAATATATGCGAAAGCGGTGAATGTGCACTTCCTGCATGCTTGCCCGAATATGTGCGAACGCGGTGAGTGTGCACTTCCGGCATGCTTGCCCGAATATGTGCAAAAGAAGGGAGTGTGCACTTCCTGCATGCTTGCCCGAATATGTGCGAAAGAAGGGAGTGTGCACTTCCTGCAAGCTTGCCCGAATTTGTGCAAAAGAAGGGAGTGTGCACTTCCTGCATGCTTAACCGAATATGTGCGAAAGAAGGGAGTGTGCACTTCCTGCATGCTTGCCCGAATATGTGCGAAAGCGGTGAGTGTGCACTTCCTGCATGCTTGCCCAAATATGTGTGAAAGCGGTGAGTGTGCACTTCCTGCATGCTTGCTCGAATATGTGCGAAAGAAGGCAATGTGCACTTCCTGCATGCTTGCCCGAATATGTGCAAAAGCGGTGAGTGTGCACTTCCTGCATGCTTGCCCGAATATGTGCGAAAGAAGGGAGTGTGCACTTCCTGCATGCTTGCCCGAATATGTGCGAAAGCGGTGAGTGTGCACTTCCTGCATGCTTACCCGAATATGTGCGAAAGAAGGGAGTGTGCACTTCCTGCATGCTTGCCCGAATATGTGGGAAAGAAGGGAGTGTGCACTTCCTACATGCTTGCCCGAATATATGCGAAAGCGGTGAGTGTGCACTTCCTGCATGCTTGCCCGAATATGTGCGAACGCGGTGAGTGTGCACTTCCGGCATGCTTGCCCGAATATGTGCAAAAGAAGGGAGTGTGCACTTCCTGCATGCTTGCCCGAATATGTGCGAAAGAAGGGAGTGTGCACTTCCTGCAAGCTTGCCCGAATATGTGCGAAAGAAGGGAGTGTGCACTTCCTGCATGCTTGACCGAATATGTGCAAAAGCGGTGAGTGTGCACTTCCTGCATGCTTGCCCAAATATGTGCAAAAGCGGTGAGTGTGTACTTCCTGCATGCTTGCCCGAATATGTGTGAAAGCGGTGAGTGTGCACTTCCTGCATGCTTACCCGAATAAGTGCGAAAGAAGGGAGTGTGCACTTCCTGCATGCTTGCCCGAATATGTGGGAAAGAAGGGAGTGTGCACTTCCTGCATGCTTGCCCGAATATATGTGAAAGCGGTGAGTGTGCACTTCCTGCATGCTTGCCCGAATATGTGCGAACGCGGTGAGTGTGCACTTCCGGCCTGCTTGCCCGAATATGTGCGAAAGCGGTGAGTGTGCACTTCCTGCATGCTTGCTCGAATATGTGCGAAAGAAGGGAATGTGCACTTCCTGCATGCTTGCCCGAATATGTGCGAAAGTGGTGAGTGTGCACTTCCTGCATGCTTACCCGAATATGTGCGAAAGAAGGGAGTGTGCACTTCCTGCATGCTTGCCCGAATACGTGGGAAAGAAGGGAGTGTGCACTTCCTGCATGCTTGCCCGAATATATGCGAAAGCGGTGAGTGTGCACTTCCTGCATGCTTGCCCGAATATGTGCGAACGCGGTGAGTGTGCACTTCCGGCATGCTTGCCCGAATATGTGCAAAAGAAGGGAGTGTGCACTTCCTGCATGCTTGCCCGAATATGTGCGAAAGAAGGGAGTGTGCACTTCCTGCAAGCTTGCCCGAATATGTGCAAAAGAAGGGAGTGTGCACTTCCTGCATGCTTAACCGAATATGTGCGAAAGAAGGGAGTGTGCACTTCCTGCATGCTTGCCCGAATATGTGCGAAAGCGGTGAGTGTGCACTTCCTGCATGCTTGCCCAAATATGTGCGAAAGCGGTGAGTGTGTACTTCCTGCATGCTTGCCCGAATATGTGTGAAAGCGGTGAGTGTGCACTTCCTGCATGCTTGCTCGAATATGTGCGAAAGAAGGGAATGTGCACTTCCTGCATGCTTGCCCGAATATGTGCAAAAGCGGTGAGTGTGCACTTCCTGCATGCTTGCCCGAATATGTGCGAAAGAAGGGAGTGTGCACTTCCTGCATGCTTGCCCGAATATGTGCGAAAGCGGTGAGTGTGCACTTCCTGCATGCTTACCCGAATATGTGCGAAAGAAGGGAGTGTGCACTTCCTGCATGCTTGCCCGAATATGTGGGAAAGAAGGGAGTGTGCACTTCCTACATGCTTGCCCGAATATATGCGAAAGCGGTGAGTGTGCACTTCCTGCATGCTTGCCCGAATATGTGCGAACGCGGTGAGTGTGCACTTCCGGCATGCTTGCCCGAATATGTGCAAAAGAAGGGAGTGTGCACTTCCTGCATGCTTGCCCGAATATGTGCGAAAGAAGGGAGTGTGCACTTCCTGCAAGCTTGCCCGAATATGTGCAAAAGAAGGGAGTGTGCACTTCCTGCATGCTTAACCGAATATGTGCGAAAGAAGGGAGTGTGCACTTCCTGCATGCTTGACCGAATATGTGCAAAAGCGGTGAGTGTGCACTTCCTGCATGCTTGCCCAAATATGTGCGAAAGCGGTGAGTGTGTACTTCCTGCATGCTTGCCCGAATATGTGTGAAAGCGGTGAGTGTGCACTTCCTGCATGCTTACCCGAATATGTGCGAAAGAAGGGAGTGTGCACTTCCTGCATGCTTGCCCGAATATGTGGGAAAGAAGGGAGTGTGCACTTCCTGCATGCTTGCCCGAATATATGTGAAAGCGGTGAGTGTGCACTTCCTGCATGCTTGCCCGAATATGTGCAAAAGCGGTGAGTGTGCACTTCCTGCATGCTTGCCCGAATATGTGCGAAAGAAGGGAGTGTGCACTTCCTGCATGCTTGCCCGAATATGTGCGAAAGCGGTGAGTGTGCACTTCCTGCATGCTTACCCGAATATGTGCGAAAGAAGGGAGTGTGCACTTCCTGCATGCTTGCCCGAATATGTGGGAAAGAAGGGAGTGTGCACTTCCTACATGCTTGCCCGAATATATGCGAAAGCGGTGAGTGTGCACTTCCTGCATGCTTGCCCGAATATGTGCGAACGCGGTGAGTGTGCACTTCCGGCATGCTTGCCCGAATATGTGCAAAAGAAGGGAGTGTGCACTTCCTGCATGCTTGCCCGAATATGTGCGAAAGAAGGGAGTGTGCACTTCCTGCAAGCTTGCCCGAATATGTGCAAAAGAAGGGAGTGTGCACTTCCTGCATGCTTAACCGAATATGTGCGAAAGAAGGGAGTGTGCACTTCCTGCATGCTTGACCGAATATGTGCAAAAGCGGTGAGTGTGCACTTCCTGCATGCTTGCCCAAATATGTGCGAAAGCGGTGAGTGTGTACTTCCTGCATGCTTGCCCGAATATGTGTGAAAGCGGTGAGTGTGCACTTCCTGCATGCTTACCCGAATATGTGCGAAAGAAGGGAGTGTGCACTTCCTGCATGCTTGCCCGAATATGTGGGAAAGAAGGGAGTGTGCACTTCCTGCATGCTTGCCCGAATATATGTGAAAGCGGTGAGTGTGCACTTCCTGCATGCTTGCCCGAATATGTGCGAACGCGGTGAGTGTGCACTTCCGGCCTGCTTGCCCGAATATGTGCGAAAGCGGTGAGTGTGCACTTCCTGCATGCTTGCTCGAATATGTGCGAAAGAAGGGAATGTGCACTTCCTGCATGCTTGCCCGAATATGTGCGAAAGCGGTGAGTGTGCACTTCCTGCATGCTTGCCCGAATATGTGCGAAAGAAGGGAGCGTGCACTTCCTGCATGCTTGCCCGAATATGTGCGAGAGCGGTGAGTGTGCACTTCCTGCATGCTTACCCGAATATGTGCGAAAGAAGGGAGTGTGCACTTCCTGCATGCTTGCCCGAATATGTGCGAAAGAAGGGAGTGTGCACTTCCTGCATGCTTGACCGAATATATGCGAAAGCGGTGAGTGTGCACTTCCTGCATGCTTGCCCGAATATGTGCGAACGCGGTGAGTGTGCACTTCCGGCATGCTTGCCCCAATATGAGCGAAAGCGGTGAGTGTGCACTTCCTGCATACTTGCCCTAATATGTGCGAAAGCGGTGAGTGTGCATTTCCTGCATGCTTGCCCGAATATGTGCGACAGCGGTGAGTGTGCACTTCCTGCATGCTTGCCCGAATATGTGCAAAAGCGGTGAGTGTGCACTTCCTGCATGCTTGCCCGAATATGTGCGAAAGTGGTGAGTGTGCACTTCCTGCATGCTTGCCTGAATATGTGCGAAAGCGGTGAGTGTGCACTTCCTGCATGCTTGCCCGAATATGTGCGAAAGAAGGGAGTGTGCACTTCCTGCATGCTTGCCCGAATATGTGCGAAAGCGGTGAGTCTGCACTTCCTGCATGCTTGCCTGAATATGTGCAAAAGAAGGGAGTGTGCACTTCCTGCATGCTTGCCTGAATATGTGGGAAAGAAGGGAGTGTGCACTTTCTGCATGCTTGCCCAAATATGTGCAAAAGCGGTGAGTGTGCACTTCCTGCATGCTTGCCCGAATATGTGTGAAAGCGGTGAGTGTGCACTTCCGGCATGCTTGCCCGAATATGTGCGAAAGCGGTGAGTGTGCACTTCCTGCATGCTTGCCCGAATATTTGTGAAAGCGGTGAGTGTGCACTTCCGGCATGCTTGCCTGAATATGTGCGAAAGCGGTGAGTGTGCACTTCCTGCATGCTTGCCCGAATATGTGCGAAAGCGGTGAGTGTGCACTTCCTGCATGCTTGCCCGAATATGTGCGAAAGCAGGGAGTGTGCACTGCCTGCGTGCTAGCCCGAATATGTGCGAAAGCGGTGAGTGTGCACTTCCTGCATGCTTGCCCGAATATGTGCGAACGCGGTGAGTGTGCACTTCCGGCCTGCTTGCCCGAATATGTGCGAAAGCGGTGAGTGTGCACTTCCTGCATGCTTGCTCGAATATGTGCGAAAGAAGGGAATGTGCACTTCCTGCATGCTTGCCCGAATATGTGCGAAAGCGGTGAGTGTGCACTTCCTGCATGCTTGCCCGAATATGTGCGAAAGAAGGGAGCGTGCACTTCCTGCATGCTTGCCGGAATATGTGCGAAAGCGGTGAGTGTGCACTTCCTGCATGCTTACCCGAATATGTGCGAAAGAAGGGAGTGTGCACTTCCTGCATGCTTGCCCGAATATGTGCGAAAGAAGGGAGTGTGCACTTCCTGCATGCTTGCCCGAATATATGCGAAAGCGGTGAGTGTGCACTTCCTGCATGCTTGCCCGAATATGTGCGAACGCGGTGAGTGTGCACTTCCGGCATGCTTGCCCCAATATGAGCGAAAGCGGTGAGTGTGCACTTCCTGCATACTTGCCCTAATATGTGCGAAAGTGGTGAGTGTGCATTTCCTGCATGCTTGCCCGAATATGTGCGACAGCGGTGAGTGTGCACTTCCTGCATGCTTGCCCGAATATGTGCGAAAGCGGTGAGTGTGCACTTCCTGCATGCTTGCCCAAATATGTGCGAAAGTGGTGAGTGTGCACTTCCTGCATGCTTGCCTGAATATGTGCGAAAGCGGTGAGTGTGCACTTCCTGCATGCTTGCCCGAATATGTGCGAAAGAAGGGAGTGTGCACTTCCTGCATGCTTGCCCGAATATGTGCGAAAGCGGTGAGTGTGCACTTCCTGCATGCTTGCCTGAATATGTGCAAAAGAAGGGAGTGTGCACTTCCTGCATGCTTGCCTGAATATGTGGGAAAGAAGGGAGTGTGCACTTTCTGCATGCTTGCCCAAATATGTGCAAAAGCGGTGAGTGTGCACTTCCTGCATGCTTGCCCGAATATGTGTGAAAGCTGTGAGTGTGCACTTCCGGCATGCTTGCCCGAATATGTGCGAAAGCGGTGAGTGTGCACTTCCTGCATGCTTGCCCGAATATGTGTGAAAGCGGTGAGTGTGCACTTCCGGCATGCTTGCCTGAATATGTGCGAAAGCAGTGAGTGTGCACTTCCTGCATGCTTGCCCGAATATGTGCGAAAGCGGTGAGTGTGCACTTCCTGCATGCTTGCCCGAATATGTGCGAAAGCAGGGAGTGTGCACTGCCTGCGTGCTAGCCCGAATATGTGCGAAAGCGGTGAGTGTGCACTTCCTGCATGCTTGCCTGAATATGTGCGAAAGAAGGGAGTGTGCACTTCCTGCATGCTTGCCCAAATATGTGCAAAAGTGGTGAGTGTGCACTTCCGGCATGCTTGCCCGAATATGCGCGAAAGCGGTGAGTGTGCATTTCCTGCATGCTTGCCCGAATATGTGCGAAAGTAGGGAGTGTGCACTTCCTGCATGCTTGCCCGAATATGTGCGAAAGCGGTGAGTGTGCACTTCCTGCATGCTTGCCCGAATATGTCCGAAAGCGGTGAGTGTGCACTTCCTGCATGCTTGCTCGAATATGTGCGAAAGAAGGGAATGTGCACTTCCTGCATGCTTGCCCGAATATGTGCGAAAGCGGTGAGTGTGCACTTCCTGCATGCTTGCCCGAATATGTGCGAAAGAAGGGAGTGTGCACTTCCTGCATGCTTGCCCGAATATGTGCGAAAGCGGTGAGTGTGCACTTCCTGCATGCTTACCCGAATATGTGCGAAAGAAGGGAGTGTGCACTTCCTGCATGCTTGCCCGAATATGTGGGAAAGAAGGGAGTGTGCACTTCCTGCATGCTTGCCCGAATATATGCGAAAGCGGTGAGTGTGCACTTCCTGCATGCTTGGCCGAATATGTGCGAACGCGGTGAGTGTGCACTTCCGGCATGCTTGCCCGAATATGTGCAAAAGAAGGGAGTGTGCACTTCCTGCATGCTT